>NC_135542.1:99735032-100107532 GCF_045843805.1 Urocitellus parryii
TACACATACTAATAAAGTATTGTGAACAAGAAAAATCTGTTTCCACAATGCTTCTGTTTGAAAAAAAATAAACAGTATGTTTGCGAAGTTAAACAATATTTAGACTTTCATTTGGTTTTGTAGTTTATATTATAACAAGTGCATAATCAAGGAATGCCAGGCTTATAAACATTTTTCAAATTCTTAGGAGGAATAAATCCAAACTCACTTTGGGAGAAAAGAAGCCCTAACCTAGGAGCCCCAGGGATGTCCATGGTCAAGATAGAACAAATGGGAACTCGTAAGTCATATGAAGAAACAAGCAAACCATGAAAAAATGCCCAGCAAAACCAAGAAATAACAGATATATACATCCAAATATACACCCAAAGTCAGATATTGAAATTATCTCCTAGTGTATTGTAAGCAGAGGGTTAACATGATAGTCTTGAGAACACCATCTTTAGAAAGGCATGCATACAAGGGTGGGCTTCTGGCTGGCTGGAAACTGGCTTCACAGGATCCCCACTTCTTCCTAAGAGACTTCCAATTGTGCCTTAACTGTGCAAACCATGTGGGTTTTGTTGAGCATCTTCTTCCCTGCTGGAGTTTGGAAACTGTATGTGCTACACAGAGAGTGTCTATTTAAATAGCATCACTGATGTCTCCAATGAGCTTTCCTGGTAGATATATAATCACTAAATGTAAGATTTTATGGGTTTTATAACCATCTAAATCTAATGTTTCCAGGTTTAATAATGTTGTACACGTAGATTTAGTTTTATTCAATTGAACTGTTTCATAAAGTTATGTAATTCCATTATACAAATTTTCTACCATTTTCTTTTATTCACTTAGACCTCTATGTTTTTAAATGTCATATGATTTACCTGTGTTATCATAGCTTGATGCTAAAAGAATTAAGTAGGTCCTCTATGATTAAATTAGAAAAAGACCTTTGGAAACTTGATTCTGGTTTCCCCCAAGCTTTGTCCCCAAAACTTTTCCCTCTTGCTAATTTTGATATATGAACTTTTGTTGGCATAAGTCATAGTCTTAAGTATGACTGTATACTTAAGTCTTGTGCATATTCTCAGAGAATTGTCAAAGCTGAAGGTGGTCTTAAGGATGCAGAAATATAAAACGTTATGTTTAAAATGTATTAAAAATTGAACCAAATATTAATGAGTAGTGTGAACAAGTAATAAGAAAATATAAAAAGGATAATGAAGATTTGAAACATACCTTTAGGAAATGAAATCTTTAACCATAGAAAATATCAGATTGACAGACTGTTTTTACAAAAATCTTTATATTTGGTAGATGATGATTTATTATAATGGAAGGTAAATCTAAGAAAATTAACCCCAAAATATCAATAGTGCAAAAGAGATAATAGACACACAAAAAATGTAGAGTATCTGATATGCAGGCCATGAAAGTTCAACATTAATAAGAACCAGAAACCCCCACAAAGAGAGCTCATCAGAACAAAAAAAGAAAACCCTAACTATGGCCAAAGAAACAGACTGCTTGTCAGATAGGGACAATTAACAGAAGACTTCTCAGCAACAACAATAAAGGAAACAGGCAGTTTCAACTTGATGAAATAAAGTGAGATTAAATCTAGAACTGAATATTTAGCTAAACTCTCAAATGTGGAAGTGAAAGTTTTTATTTTTTAAATAATTTAAAAATTTATAGAAATCATATACTGCAGTGTCCTGCTACACTTAACCCTTTGTTCAACATTATATCTGTGATATAATCAAATGCATGCAGCTTTTTTATGATTAGATAGTATTCTATTGAATTACAGTCCAATTTATTAATTTTCTTATTGATTAATATTTATATTTTTCACACTTAAAAATAGTCCTACTATGTCTATTTTTAATGTGTTCCCTTGCTTACTTATGTAATAGTACTCAGAGGTTTTTACCTACCAATAGAGGTTCAGTAGATATTTTAAAAATTCCCTCCAAAATCTAACAGTTTAAATCCCTACCAACAGAGTATGTTTTTTACAGATTCTCTATGACATCATCAAAATTTCCTACCATCATATATTTTGTTTTTGAAAATTGAAGAACAAGTTTCAGTTGAATTTTCTTGATTATCAGGGAAGCTTAACCATTTTTTCATGCATTTAATCCATTTTTTTCTTCTTCCAGAAATGCCTCTTTCAGTTTCTTAGATTTGTTTAATTGTTCTCCTTAAAGTAAGAAAATTTTTAATTTCCCTGTGGCTAGACAGATAAAATTATATCAATCATATTTTTAATATATAATATTATTTAATATACATTTTGTATAACTAAAACTTTGAGTGGGTTGAATATTAGGTCTCACATTGGTATTCATCCATTTTTGAGATTATTTTTGTGTCTGATACAAGATAAGGGACAAATTAGATCATTTTGCATGTGGATACACAGTTATGCCAATCCCATTTGGAATTCTTGGTGCCCACATGAAAGATTGGTGGCTATATGTGCAGACTTACCTGGGCCCTCTGTCCATTCTAAGAGTTTTGATGCCTGTTTATATACCAGTACAATATACAATTTTGATTGTTTGAAATATAATTAGATATCAGAAAATGTGATGCTTCCATCTTTATCCTTCTTTCACAAGATTTCTTGGGAAAGTTAGGGTCTTTTGTGGTTAAATATAAATTTATGTTGGGTGCTATGGACATTTAAAAAATACTAAAGACCTTCAATTTGGGAATATATTCTTCCCATTTATTTGTGTTTTTACCTTTTTCAAGATTTTTTAGTTTTCACAAGCTGAGTTCAATAATGCATGCATGTAATCCCCGAAACTATGCAGGTTAAGAAAGGAAGATCACAGTCTTGACAATTTATTGATATCCTATCTCAAAATACAAATTAAAAAGAACAGGAAAGTAGTTACATGGTAGAGAGCCCCTGGGTTTAATTTCCCCACAAACAGACACAAATTATATTTTTCATTGTAAAAAGAGTCCCCTTCTTGTTTGAGTTCCTCAGGATTTTGTTCTTTTTAATTGTATTGTGAATGAGATTGATGGAGTTGTCTGAAATCTCGAGGACTGTGGTGGAGCTGCAGATATTAAGGAGTGAATGTCTTCGGATCTCTTGGCAGGCCAGAGCAAGCAATAAGAACAGACTGTTCTCAGGACAGGCTCAGTTGACATGGTCAGACTTGCCCTAAGTTCCTCTTGAGACTGTGGACATGCTCCAGGCCTTTCCCTTGTGGTGGAGTTATTCTGGGGAGTATTCCTCTTAGTTTATGCTTAGCTGCTAGTATAGGTCTAGGAAAAGATTAAGCATATAAATGTAAATGTAGCATTGCTTTAAAAAAGATATTTTAGTATTTTGTCTGCCTAACCTCAAGGTTGCATTCCACAGTTGGGAATTCACTATACACTATGAAATACTGTGCTTGCAAATAATAAACGTCCTTAGCTGCACCAAGCTTTGGATTCCCTGTGTTCCTTCTTTCTCTTCACACCCGATCAACATGAGATCATTTTATAATTTCCTTTTTTTATTGATTTTTAAATATGTTTAATTAGTTATACATGACAGTAGAATGTATTTGTGCACTTTGATATATCATACATAGGTGTGATAGAATTCCTCATTTTTCTCAGTATACATGTTGTAGAATCATACTGGTCATGTGGTCACATATATACACAAAGTAATAATGTCTGTTTCATTCTACTATCTTTCCTATCACCACATCCCCTCCCTTCCTCTCCCTTAACTTCCCTCTACCTAATCTAAGGTAACGCTATTCTTCTCTAGTACACCCTGCCTTGTTGTGAATTAGCACCTGTATTATTAGATAAAAGATTCAGCCTTTGGTTTATTGGGATTAGCTTATTTTGCTTAGCATGATATTCTCCAAATCCACCCATTACTAGCAAATGACATAATTTCTCTCTTCTTTAAAGCTGAGCAATATTCCATTGAGTATAAATGTATATATACCACATTTTCTTTATTCATTCATCTATTGAAGGACACCTAGGTAGGTTCCATACTTTAGCTATTGTGAATTGAGCTGCTATAAATATTGACGTGGCTGCATTCCTGCAGTATGTTGATTTTAAGTCCATTGGGTATAAACCAAGGAGTGGGATAGCTGTGTCAAATGGTGGTTCCGTTTCAAGTGTTTGGAGGATTCTCCATACTGCTTTCCATGGTGGTTGCACTAATTTGCAGTCCCACCAGCAATATATGAGTGTACCTTTTTCTTCACATCCTCACCAACATTTATTATTGCCTGTATTCTTGATGATTGCCATTCTGAAAGTAGTGAGATGAAATCTTAGAGTAGTTTTGATTTGCATTTCTCTAATTACTACAGAATTTGAACATTTTTTTATGTATTTGCTGATCATTTGTATATCCTCTTCTGAGAAGGGTGTGTTCAGTTCCTTAGGCCATTTATTGATTGGGTTATTTGGGTTTTTTTGGTGTTAAGTTTTTTGAGTTCTTTATATATCCTAGAGATTATTGCTTTATTGGAGGTGCATGTGGTAAGAATTTTCTCCTAATCTGTAGGCTCTCTCCTCCTGTTATTGATTGTTTCCTTTGCTGAGAGGAAGCTTTTTAATTTGAATCCCTCCTATTTATTGATTCTTGATTTTACTTCTTGTGTTTTAGGAGTCTTGGTAAGGAAGTCAGAACTTAGGCTGGCATGGTGAAGATTTGGAACTATTTTTTCTTCTATTAGATGAAGGGTCTCTATTCTAGTGCCTAAGACTTTGATCCACCTTGAGTTGATTTTTGTGAAGAGTGAAAGATAGATGTTTGATTTCACTTTGCTACATATGAATTTCCAGTTTTGCCAGCACCATTTGTTAAAGAGGCTATATTTTCTCCAGTAATGTTTTTGGCACCTTTGTCTAATATCACATAACTATATTTATATGGGTTTATCTCTGGGTTCTCTATTCTGTACCATTGTTCTACAAGTCTATTTTGGTGCCAATACCATACCGTTTTTGTTACTATACTTCTGTAGTATAGTTTAAGATCTGGTATTGTGATACCTCCCACTTCACTTTTCTTGCTAAGGATTGCTTTAACTATTTAGCAGGATACAAAATTAACACCTATAAATTAATGGGATTCCTGTGCATCCATGATGAATTAACTGAAAGAAAAATTACGAAAACTATTCCATTCAAAATAGCCTCCAAAAAATTTTGGAATCAATTTAACAAAAGAGGGAAAGACCTCTACAATGAAAACTATAGAAGACTAAAGAAAGAAATTAAAGAGGATCTTAGAAGATGGAAATATCTCCCATGTTCTTGGATAGACAGAATTAATATTATCAAAATAGTCTTACTACCAAAAGTGTTATACAGATTCCACCCAATTCCCATTAAAATTCCAATGATGTTGTTCACAAAATTGTTAAAAGCTGTCATAAAATTCACTTGGAAAAATAAGATGCCTCGAATCATCAAATCAACCCTCAGAAAAGTGAAGCAGGAGGCATCACAATACCAGATCTTATTAAAATAGTATGGTATAGGCACCAAAGAAGGCATGATGACCAAAGGAACAGAGAGGAGACACAGAGACAAACCCCATAAATATAGTTATCTCATACTAGACAAAGGCACTATAAACATACCTTGGAGAAAACATAGCATCTTCAACAAATGGTGCTGGGAAAACTGGAAAAAAATATGTAGCTAAATGAAATTTAACTCCTGTCTGTCACGCAGAAAAAAACTAAACTCAATGTGAATCAAGGACCTAGCCATTAGATCAGAGACCCTGCATCTATTAGAAGAAAAAATAAGCCAAGATCTCCATCATGTCAGCTTAGTAACTGATTCCTCAACAAGACTCCTGAAGTGCAAGAAGTAATATCAGGAGTTAAAAAATGCACTGGTATCAAACTAAAAATTTCTGCACAGCAAAGGAAACAAACAAGAATGTGATGAGAAGGCCTACAGAATGGAAAAATATCTGTGCCATAAGCACCTCAGATGTAGTATTAATCTATAGATATTATATGTAAGAACCCAATAAACTTAAAATTAAAAAAATAATCCAATCAATAAATAGGCAAAACAAACCAAACAGGAACTTCAAAGAAGTAGAAATATGAATGGTCAACAAATATATGAAAAAAATCTACATCTCCAGTTATTAGAGAAATGCAAATTAAAACTACACTGATATTTCATCTCACTCCAATCAGTTTGGCAATTATCAAGAATACAACTAACAATAAATGCTGACAAGGATGTGTGGGGAAAGGGACACTCCTACATTGCTGGTGGGACTGCAAATTTGTACAATCACTCTTGAACGTAGTATATAGATTCCTTAGAAAACTTGGAATGGACTCACCATTTGACCCAGTTATCCCACTCCTAGGTATATACCCAAATGACTTAAAATTAGCATACTATAGTGATGCAGCCACATCAATGTTTATAGCAGTTCAATTTACAATAGCTAAGCTATGGAACAAAAGTAGGTGCCCTTCAACAGATGAATGGATAAAGAAAATGTGGTACATACACACATAAAGAAGAATAAAATTATGGTATTTGCCAGTAAATGGATGAAACTGGAAGCAATCATGTTAAGGGAAATAAGCCAAATTCCCAACACCAAAGGCTAAATGTTCTGATATGTGGATGCTAACACACAATAAGAAGAGGGGATAGACATTCACTGGATTAAATAAAGAGGAATAAAGGGAAGTGAAGTAAGATGAGAATAGGAAAGCCAGTAGAATGAATCAGATATAAATTTCCTATGTTCATACATGAATACACAACCAGTGTAACTCCACATCATGTATAAATACAAGAATGGAAAGTTATACTCCATGTATGTATAAGATGTCAAAATTCATTCTACTCTCATGTATCTAAAATGAACAAATAAAAATACTTAAAAAAATAAAATCTTTGTTAATTAAGAATATAGATAAAGGAGTAGAGATAATACCATGCATCTTATCTGATCACAATGGAATGAAACTGAAAATCAACGATAAAAGAAGGAAGGAAAAATCATGCATCACTTGGAGAATGAACAATAGGTTACTGAATGATCAATGGGTTTTAGAAGACATCAAGGAGGAAATTAAAAACTTCCTAGAGTTAAATGAAAACACAGACACAACATATCGGAATCTATGGGACACATTGAAAGCAGTTCTAAGAGGAAAATTCATTGCTTGGAGTTCATTCCTTAAAAAAAGAAAAAACCAACAAATAAATGATCTCATACTTCATCTCAAAATCCTAGAAAAAGAAGAGCAAAACAACAGCAAAAGAAGCAGAAGGCAAGAAATAATTAAAATCAGAGCTGAAATTAATGAAATTGAAACAAAAGAAACAATTGAAAAAATTGACAAAACTGAAAGTTGGTTCTTTGAAAAATAAATAAAATTGACAGACCCTTAGCCATACTAACGAAGAGAAGAAGAGAGAGAACTCAAATTACCAGCATACGGGATGAAAGAGGCAATATCACAATAGACACTTCAGAAATACAGAAGATAATCAGAAATTATTTTGAATCCTTATACTCCAATAAAATAGAAGATAGTGAAGGCATCGATAAATTTCTTAAGTCATATAATCTGCCCAGATTGAGTCAGGAGGATATAGACAACCTAAACAGACCAATATCAATTGAGGAAATAGAAGAAACCATCAAAAGATTGCCATCTAAGAAAAGCCCAGGACCGGACGGGTATACAGCAGAGTTTTACAAAACCTTTAAAGAGGAACTAATACCAATACTTTTCAAGCTATTTCAGGAAATAGAAAAAGAGGGAGAACTACCAAATTCATTCTATGAGGCTAACATCACCCTGATTCCGAAACCAGACAAAGACACTTCAAAGAAAGAAAACTACAGACCAATATCTCTAATGAACCTAGATGCAAAAATCCTCAATAAAATTCTGGCGAATCGGATACAAAAACATATCAAAAAAATTGTGCACCATGATCAAGTAGGATTCATCCCTGGTATGCAAGGTTGGTTCAATATACGGAAATCAATAAATGTTATTCACCACATCAATAGACTTAAAAATAAGAACCATATGATCATCTCGATAGATGCGGAAAAAGCATTCGACAAAGTACAGCATCCCTTTATGTTCAAAACTCTTGAAAAACTAGGGATAACAGGAACATACCTCAACATTGTAAAAGCAATTTATGCTAAGCCTCAGGCTAGCATCATTCTGAATGGAGAAAAATTGAAGGCATTCCCTCTAAGATCTGGAACAAGACAGGGATGCCCTCTTTCACCACTTCTGTTCAACATAGTTCTCGAAACACTGGCCAGAGCAATTAGACGGACTAAAGAAATTAAAGGCATAAAAATAGGAAAAGAAGAACTTAAATTATCACTATTTGCAGATGACATGATTCTATACCTAGCAGACCCAAAAGGGTCTACAAAGAAACTATTAGAGATAATAAATGAATTCAGCAAAGTGGCAGGTTATAAAATCAACACGCATAAATGAAAGGCATTCCTGTATATCAGCGACAAATCCTCTGAAATGGAAACGAGGACAACCACGCCGTTCACAATATCCTCAAAAAGAATAAAATACTTGGGAATCAACCTAACAAAAGAGGTGAAAGACTTATACAATGAAAACTACAGAACCCTAAAAAGAGAAATTGAAGAAGACCTTAGAAGATGGAAAAACATACCCTGTTCATGGATAGGCAGAACTAACATCATCAAAATGGCGATATTACCAAAAGTTCTCTATAGGTTTAATGCAATGCCAATCAAAATCCCAATGGCATTTCTTGTAGAAATGGAGAAAGCAATCATGAAATTCATATGGAAGAATAAAAGACCCAGAATAGCAAAAACAATACTAAGCAGGAAGTGAGAATCAGGTGGTATAGCGATTCCAGATCTCAAACTATACTATAGAGCAATAGTAACAAAAACAGCATGGTACTGGTACCAAAACAGGCGGGTGGACCAATGGTACAGAATAGAGGACACAGAAACCAACCCACAAAACTACAACTTTCTTATATTTGATAAAGGGGCTAAAAGCATGCAATGGAGGAAGGATAGCATCTTCAACAAATGGTGCTGGGAAAACTGGAAATCCATATGCAACAAAATGAATCTGAATCCCTTTCTCTCGCCAAGCACAAAAGTTAACTCAAAATGGATCAAGGAGCTTGATATCAAATCAGAGACACGGCATCTGATAGAAGAAAATGTTGGCTACGACCTACATACTGTGGGGTCGGGCTCCAAATTCCTCAACAGGACACCCATAGCACAAGAGTTAACATCTAGAATCAACAAATGGGACTTACTTAAACTAAAAAGTTTTTTCTCAGCAAAAGAAACAATAAGAGAGGTAAATAGGGAGCCTACATCATGGGAACAAATCTTTACTCCTCACACTTCAGATAGAGCCCTAATATCTAGAATATATAAAGAACTCAGAAAATTAGACAATAAGATAACAAATAACCCAATCAACAAATGGGCCAAGGACTTGAATAGACACTTCTCAGAGGAGGACATACAATCAATCAATAAGTACATGAAAAAATGCTCACCATCTCTAGCAGTCAGAGAAATGCAAATCAAAACCACCCTAAGATACCATCTCACTCCAGTAAGACTGGCAGCCATTATGAAGTCGAACAACAATAAGTGCTGGCGAGGTTGTGGGGAAAAGGGTACACTTGTACATTGTTGGTGGGACTGCAAATTGGTGCAGCCAATTTGGAAAGCGGTATGGAGATTTCTTGGAAAGCTGGGAATGGAACCACCATTTGACCCAGCCATTCCCCTTCTCGGTCTATTCCCTAAAGACCTAAAAAGAGCATGCTACAGGGACACTGCTACATCGATGTTCATAGCAGCACAATTCACAATAGCAAGACTGTGGAACCAACCTAGATGGCCTTCAATAGATGAATGGATAAAAAAAAATGTGGCATTTATACACAATGGAGTATTACTCTGCAGTAAAAAATGACAAAATCATAGAATTTGGTGGGAAATGGATGGCATTAGAGCAGATTATGCTAAGCGAAGCTAGCCAAGCCCTAAAAAACAAATGCCAAATGTCTCCTTTGATATAAGGAGAGTAACTAAGAACAGACTAGGGAAGAAGAGCACGAGAAGAAGACCAACATTAAACAAGGATGAGAGGTGGGAGGGAAAGGGAGAGAGAAGGGAAATTGCATGGAAATGGAAGGAGACCCTCAGGGTTATACAAAATTACATACAAGAGGAAGTGAGGGGAAAGGGAAAAACAGTACAAGGGGGAGGAATGAATTACAGTAGTGGGGGTAGAGAGAGAAGAGGGGAGGGGAGGGGAGGGGAGGGGGGATAGTAGAGGATAGGAAAGGCAGCAGAATACAACAGACATGAGTTTATCAATATGTAAAGCAATGAAGTGTAACTGATGTGATTCTGCAAGCTGTATACGGGGTAAAATGGGAGTTCATAACCCGCTTGAATCAAAATGTGAAATATGATATATCAAGAACTATGTAATGTTTTGAACAACCAACATTAAAAAAAAACAAAAAAGAAATAGTAACCTGGGATTCTAATGGCCCAGGATCCTCTGAAGAACGAGAAAAAAAAAAAAAAAGAATATAGAATTCTTTCTTCATCTTTTCTATTGTTTTCATGATCATTATTTAATTCATTTTGGTTCTGATCTTTGTTATTTTCTTTCATCTGCCATGTACTGAATTGATTTGTTTATTTTCTATTTCCTTGTGGTAAATAGTTAAGGAATATGAGATCTTAATTATATTTTATGTTGGCATTTATCATTGTTAACTTCCTGTAGTTGCCTCTGGTTTACTTCATTATTTTAGTCAGCTTTTTAACTGCTGTGACTAAAAGATACTACCAGATTAATTTTAGTGGAGCAACACTTTCTTTCAGGGCTCACAGTTTCAGAGGTTTCAATCCACAGATAGCAGACTCTATTCAACTGGGCTTGAGGTGAGATACAACATCATGGTGGAACAGTATGGGTGAGGGAAGCAGCTCACATGATGATAAGAGAACAAGAGAGACTCCACTTACCTGATACAAAATAGGTACCCCAAATCCATATCCCAAAAAAGCCCACTTCCTTCAGCTATACCCCACCTTCTGTCCATTACCACTCAAATAATCCCTATCAGGATATTAAAGTACTGATTGGTTTAAAACTCTCACAACCTAATAATTTCTCTTCTTAACCTTCTTGCATTGTCTCACATGTTAGCTTTTATGGGACACCTCACATCTAAATCATAACATTTCATGAATACAGGTAGGTCATGTTTCCAATTTGATTTGTCACAGAAGAGTGTTTTATTTTACTTTTGACTTTTTTCTTGACTTACTGGTTTATCAGTAGTGTGTTGCTTAATTATATTTTTTAATTATTTAAATTTATTCTTTTTTGGTTTATAGTTTCATACTCTTCTCGTTTGAAAAATACTTGATATAATTTCAACCTTCATAAATTTTTTTTTGTTGGTGTGCAGCTTTATATTTATATTCAAATTTATATTTTTGTACATATACATGTATAAATATTTTTACAAAAACACATACCATGATATAATGGTGGCTTGGTGTTAATTTAGACCTCCCGCTCATTTGGTGTCCGTGTTAAGTGTGTATCATTAATAACCTTTCACTTGGATGTACCCAAATTCACGTAATTCCATTACTGGACATTGTTTTAGAAATATTTAACACTAAACAAGGCCCCAAGCCACATCTTTGTTCCTCCATCTCTGGTACAGTTACTTTCTTAGGGATAAAATCAGAGATGGAATTGCAAGGCTGTAAGATGTTAGTAACCTTTTTTAGGGCTTGAAGATGTCTTTAAGGTATATCTGTTACATCCTGCTTCCATACAAATTCCTCTGTGTAGCCAGTGCCCAAGCTACAGTTCTCGGCGCAGGTGAAGACAGCCAGGGTGCCCCAGTCAACACTCTTGCCCAGTCTGTCTGCCTTGAGGTGGTTCAGGAGCTGTGGCATGACCTGCTCTGGTTCAAGGGCTATCTGAGCTTTGAACTTCTGGAAAATGTTATCTTCCCTAGATTCATGCTTTGCCATGGAATCCAGTTCTTCCTCAAGAGCTTCCTCCATGCTTCCTGTGATCTCAAAGTCTTCTTCCTTTTCCACAACTTCAGGCACAATCTCCTCCTCTGTTTCTATGACAATTTCGAATTCAGGAAAAAGGAACTTGTGGTCTGGAACTGTATGGTCCAAATGATCTTGGGTACAAGCCTGCTTGTGCCCCAACCTCCAATCTAGCGTCTGATGCTCCTTACTGCAATAGTGTGCTTGGTGGCATCTGGAACACGTTTTAGGGCCTAAACAGCCACAAACCCTGCAGAGAGGAGCGCCCGACTTAAGTTGGAGACACACAGATTCTGTTTCTGGGGAAGGGTTCTCAGATGGTGGCTCATTGGAGTAAAACTCATTTTTCCTGGGTAGCTGATTCCTAAAAACTCGTAGGCCGGCGCAACAAGGCGGCTCGCGGCAGCAGAAGAGGAAGAGGCAGCGGTGGAAGGCATCGGCGCGGCCGGCAGCGGCGCGTACACCTGCAGCAGGAAGGCGAGCAGCCGGCCGCAGCGCCATAAATTTTTGATACTGATATTGTGAAGCCTTTTTCATGTATAGTTAAGAAGAACATATATTTTGCTAACACTGAATAGAATCTTCTGTATTGATCTGTTATGTCCATTTGGTCTGTGGTGGTATTCAACTCCACCAATTCTTTGTTGTCTGTCTCCATTATACATCTACTGTTCAATATGGGGCATTGTATTTTAATACTTTTGTATTGCTGGATATTTCTCCCCAAAGATGCACCAATGCTGGGTACATGCTTACTTACAGTTGACATATTCTCTTAATGAATTGACCATTGTGCTGTTATAGAATGACTTCTTTGTCTCTTGTTACAGTTGTTGATTTACTTTAGTCTGTCTGATGCATGTATATGTCCTGCTTTCTTTTTGTTAACACTGGTGTGGAAAATTTTCACTTCTCCCTTCACTTTCAATCTCCTTAAAGCTAAAGTGAGTCTTTTGTAGGAAGCATATAGTTGGATTTCTATATATATTTTGGTTGCCCAAATAGGTGTTTTTGTTGTTGTTGTTGTTGTTGTTGGGAAATGAGAGCTGAAACCATATATTCTCTATCTTATTAACATCACTGACATATTTTAAAATTATCAATGTAATTTTTACTTTGTATTTTATGCAAACCAAATAATTTTCCTTCCTATCATTTTTGTACATAATAAAAAGTTGGAAAATATTTTTCAATATTTTTTTCCTTAATTGACTGGAAACGTATAAATTGTTTGTTCTTCTTTTATTACATTCAGTTGATTTTTAAAAAATTGATTGTAACTCTAATATAATGTAAAATTGTTAATTATATCTATCCATTCCCAAAGTAATGTTCTTAGTAAATTTTAAGTACCAATTGAAGAATATTTTCAACCCTTTCATTTAGTCTAGAACTCCTTGAAATACTAGCTTAAAGTTTTAAAACACTAGTTATTTGTGATTATTCATTAATTTAAAACATTTTGAAAGCATTTAATTGAATTTAATTGTATTAGTTCTTACTTTCTGTGCTCACTATTACTTCATCCTGATTTGCCTTTCTTTCTGCTGAAGAATCTGGTTTAGTAGCTCTTCTTGGTAAGATTCAACCTAACAGGAATTACTAGCCTAATAATTCTTACTTATCTCATTTTAAATATTTTTATTGCTCCATGAGTTACTCTATTTATTGTTTTATTATTTTAAGATACCCTTTTCTCATATTTGAAGATTTCATAATTGAGAACACTGAAAGTTGGTAAAAAGTTAGCAATGGATTATAATTTAACAGGCAGTTACTTAATACTAGGTTAATTGTGTGACTGATTTAGTTTAATAAAGTATGATTTTAACATTTATTAAGGTCTTTCTCTTATATCGGAAACTATATTTTAGAGATTTACATAAAATATATCTTTAAATTAGCTCAAAATGCGTATTAATTGCAACCTAAGCAATGCTGGGATTCACAATTATGCAATTTCATACCCCATTCTTTGAAGAAACAAAAAAATTTCAAGCCTATAAGTCTATTTCCAAACATGTTCAATATATAATCTTTAATTTTATATATTTTTTTCATCATAAACATGAGATTACCAATAAGGCTAATCTCAACCTCAGTCCTTGTGTAAATTATTGAGCATAATCTTCAGAAGAAGTACTGTCATGCTGTGTTTTTTTCAAATGCTCCTAGGTGATTTGTATTTTCGGGAAAATGATGGCAGTATTTTCTTGGCCCACTTAATATAGGCTTTTAACATTTATAATGCCTCACCACCAAGAAAAGTCTTAATATCCAAACTATACTGGACAATTGCCATTTGTTTTGAGAGGAAACTGGAGTTTTAAATATTTGTTAATTATCTCCTGATCTCCAAACATGAGTCCATTATGGTAATCTATCTCTTATGATCAGGGAGGGATAGTTGCACTTCTACCTCTTTGGGGGCATCAGAAATCCTTAAAATAATTTGCCATTTGTATTCCTGGTAAAGACTGATGAGCATTATTAGGGGGTTCAAAGAAATCTGTCTCTCATAAAATTTGAGTTCATAGTCCCTGAGCTTGAAGACATCTGCTTTTAAAAGTATTACCCATTCCAAGAATATTTGAAAGTTATATAATCATCAATTTTTAAAAAATATTTAAGAGTGTGTATGTGTGTATGTGTATGTACGCATGCATGTGTGCATGTGTGTAACACAAATATGTGTGTTTTAGGAAATTTTGATTCAGAGAGATAAAGTGGATTTTATACTTTAGAAGTTATATTGTCAGACCAAGCAATAATATTGATAGAAAGACCACTCCAACTCACTACATTTTATTCTGTTCAGTGGAATCTTCATGCATGATAGTTTCCACTTTCATATTCCATGTGGTATATTGAGCTATATTTCATTAACCTTAAAATCTCTATTGGGTGGAACTCAGCTAAACCTCTTAGGTTGAAATCAAATCAATTTGAATGAAATCAAGTTTAGAATTTAATCTGACCTTGATGTCAAGCAAGATTTTCTCAATTTGGCTGAGAAATTGTGCTATCAAGAGCCAAATTCATTTTCAAGCTTTTTTCTTTTTTCTATTTTAGCTCTATTTCCCTCAAGTCAAAGTTAATCAAACCCAGCATTGTTATTATATTACATTTATTTGATAATTTCAGCTGACAGGCTATATTTAAAAATTCCAATTCTAACTTGTCAGACGTAAAAAGTTGGAGAATTTCTTGGGAAAAAATGGTAAAATAGAAAAGATTATTATTTGCTGAGGATGGTGAAAAGGGATTTGGAGAAAGTACTATGGCTTACACAGCATGCCTGAACAAAAGTGAATGAAAACAAAACACATAGTACTTGAGAGTCAAAAGCACAAATTTTCCCTATTCAACAAGGTCTCAGTTAATTTATATGTAAAATTAAGTTGGAAGCTAGACAGACTACCCTTTACTAGTATTTAAAAAGGAAAAAAATGGAAAATTGACCTTCAAATGTAAAATTAATTAAAATATGTGCCATGTCATTCTCACATTGGACAAAATTTTTATATCACACTAGGTTGATTTCATTCCAAAGCTGTGAGGAAATTTGAGGTTATTAACTTCAGGTCTCTATCAAGACCACCCATGATTTGAATTGGGGTAATTTTAAAAAGATTTATCATTGGCATGCCACTTATTTGTTTATATAATTTCTCTTACTTATGTCACAATTTATATTTTTATGGGTCCTTTTGTATTAAGAGACTTAATATTAAATTTTTATGTTTTTTTCTTTCTTTTTTTTAATATGTAGAATTTGAGGGGCCATTTATTGACTAACCCTACCATGAATTTTTAATAAGTTTCCTATGTCTCACAAATTCTTATATTTCCCATGATTCAATACTATAAATCTATTTTACTTGGACATCCCATATAGTGACAACTACAAGATACACAGAGATAAATTTGGACCTTTAAGTAGTAATACTAAAACACCTTCTAGCCAAAGCAGTAAAACTGATCATATTTTCAGTTTGACACACAGGTCTTGTCTTTTACTTTTTATGTTTTTGTTCCATTAATAATTTTGATTCGGAAGTATGTGGGAAGATTATACATTTTCTATTTTAACTTTTTAAATAATTGACTTAACTTTTAAATAATATTGCTGGGTATTTATTTATTACTGGCTTCTGTATTTGACAATGTAACTATTTTACAGAAAATGAAGCCTTATTGTGTTGGGCACCCCCTGTCAAACCATGCCTGTATGATATTTCCATGGATCTATTGATTTGTACCAATGACCTTTCCAGGAAAGGAAGCAATGCTTTTGGTGGACACAACTTTAACAAATAACTCATGTGGTTATTTACCATGCCTTGTAAGGCAGTTATCTGAATACTTTCTTGGAGTTATAATCTGATTCCTCCTTTTTTAGAATTTTTTTTTTTTTTTTTTTTTTTTTTACTAATGCAAAAACTCTCTTCAGCGGCACACTCAGGTGAAGTTAGGTAAAGTATAAAGTTAAAGGGCATTTGCCCCAAACCACTCTAATTTCTGACATTCATAGCAAATTTGAGAAATGGGGGAATTTGCTAGAATGATTCACAGAATATAATGATAATTGTAATACTCATAGTTTATAATATGAAAAGGACACCATTTAAAACTAGTTGAGAAGAGCAGAAGCTATCACATTTTCCAAATTCCTGGCTCTAAATCACGTTTATTGTCTTCCTGGTATAGCTATCTCCCAAACTTCATCATATTGTTGCTGTCTGTTTAGTCAAGGGATCCAAGATGAATGTTATTTCCTGGGAGCTGAGGATAAATTTCAGATCATTTTTTGTGCTAGATTAAATTCCTTACCACATTGACTATCCTCTGGACATTGGCCAAGGACCTCTTACAACAAAACTAATATCTATGGATATCTGCATTTAATGTAGAATCTATTAATTTTAGTTTAGAATCTACTAATTTTATATTGATACTGCATAATCAGGAGTCTATAAATAACTTTCTCAATACATTTGACCTTCAATATCAGTGTCATAAATTTGCCAATAATTCCAGTATAGTAGCCAGTTCCCTAGTAAATCTGTAGATGTAACCTGAAAAACAAAGGTTAAAAAATATGGTCATTAGTAGAGTCCTACTCAGATATTAAAATGTATTTTAGTTCATAGTCTAAGTATATGACTAACATTTCCTCCAAAAGAGTGCCACCCACATTTGTAGGCTTTGGTTTTGTCTGATCTGGTGTTAAAAGCAGGAGTAGTCTCAATAACATATGATTTACCCTTTCTGAAATCTGAATAATAGGCAAAGAGACAGTACTGCCTCTTGTTCTGAGCCTTTTTCCAGCATTATTTATTATTGAATTTCACTTATTACGTAACCCATTTATCTCAGCTACCTTTCTTCTTTTTCTCTATTTTTTATTTATTTTTCTAACTTTGTTAAGATCCATTAATGTTATCCACTGCTGGTACTGAATTCTAGCAGAAATAAATACTAATCTAACAAATACCTCCCTCTTAGTCCATTCCACTTCCCAGTTATATGGGGTAGAGTTACATTAAAGTATAATTCATCAAGGTTCCATAATGGGCTATATTGATTACTAGGCAATATGGCTACATTCAATGTACACCATGATTTTAACAGATGGGATAAAGGTAGAACCAAATCCAATCAAGGTCTTTGGAAATCTTGTATAAAAACTTGAACATTTTAGAGTCTGGGTTGAAAGATCAGAGAAAGTCTAATTGGTTTATCTCAATGTGGCCAGCCAATTTTCTCTTGTAGCTTTTAAAATTCTTTGTTCCTTATATTAGATATTTTTATTATAATGTGTCTTGGAAAGTATCTTTTTTGATCTTGTCTACCTCAGGTCCTAAATACCCCTCATATCTGGATTTTCATCTCATTTATATGGTTCAGAAATTTTTCTGATATTTTTTCATTGAAAAGTGGTGCATTCCTCAAATTTGTATCTCAGTACCTTCTTCTATACAAATGCTTTTTAGATTTGATCTCTTAATGTTATATCATATTTGTGGAATATTCTGGTTATGATACCTTGACATATTTTCTGTATTGTCACTTTTATTTTCAAGAATATATATTTTGACCTGAAATCCTGTCTTCTTTGTGGCTTAACTGATTGGGGATGCTTTAAACTAAATTTACTTTATTTATAGAGTTTATTTCCTGAAATTATTTGTTTATTTATTTAGAATCTCTACCTCTTTATTGAAATGTTCTTTCACTTTATATATTTTTCTGTCTTAGTTCTTCTTATCTCTTATTTCTTCACTATCTTTTGGTTTATTGAACATTTTAACTAAAGACATTCTAAATTCTTTTTTTTTCTAGAGAGAAAAGAGAGAGAGAAAGAATGTTTTAATATTTATTTTTCAGTTTTCGGCAGACACAACATCTTTATTTTATTTTATGTGGTGCTGAGGATCGAACCCAGCGCCCTGCGCATGCCAGGTGAGTGCGTTACCACTTGAGCCACATCCCCAGCCCCAAGACATTCTAAATTCTTTATCTGACATTTCCTTTACTATAGTGTCAATAGGATCTCTTGGTGAAGTGCTGTAGGTTATTTGGGGTGAGTTGTTTCCTTACTTGGTATCGAAAAGGATTAAAATCAGAATATTACTTTGATACCAGCACATCAATGTATATGGCAGAACAATTCATAAAAACCAAGTTATGGAAGAAGCCCAGGTACCCACCAACAGATGAATGGATGAAGAAAATGTGATACACACACGCACACACACATACACACTGGAATTTTACTCAACATTAAAGAAGAATATAATTATCTCATTTGCTGATAAAAAGGATGAAAATGGAGAACATGAAGCTAAGTAAAATAGCCAGGCTTAGAAAGTCACAGATCAAATGTCTTACATTACAGGCAGAAACTAGAGAAAAAAAATAAAGAAATAAGAAAATGGAGATGCCATGTAAAATAGAAGATAGACCAGTGGAGTAGAAGAAGGAGGTTGAGAGGGAGGATGACAGGTGAATATAGGATGACCTGTAGAATGAAATTGACCAAATTGTGCTGTGAACATATATGAATATACCACAGTGAATTCCACCTTTATGTATATCCATAAAGTATCAATTAAAAAAAATGAAACATAGAAGGAAGACCAGTGGAGAAGAGAAAGGGGCAATTGGGAAAGAGGCAGGAAAGTGGAGTACTGAAGACTGAAATGGAGCAAAATAAATCCCACACATGTATGAATGTCAAAATGAAACCCAATATTATTTATAACTAAAATTCACTAAAAACGTTAAAAATTATAACAAATGAGTATTCCCACCTCTAACAAAGATATATAAGTTATCTAAATAGGAAAAAAGTTAAACTCATAGTGTTTTGCTTGGGAATTGTCCATGCTTCTGGCACGCACAGTTGTAAGTGGAGTCCTGGGACCATTTGCATTAGGTGGGAAACAAAAAAGCTAAACTGAAAGCCTCTTTGACAGATGGTACTGAGAAAACTGAACTTCCACCTGTAGAGGATTTAAACTAGATTGCCATCTCTCACTCTGTATAAAAATCAACTCAAAATGGATCAACAACCATACTGAAATACCTGAAACTTTGAAAATACAAGAAGAGGGAGAAAACTTTAAGATATAAGTATAGGTAATAATTTCCTGAATAAGGCTCTAATATTTTAGAAAATAATAGTAATATCTGACAAATGCAATTATATCAAATTAAAAAGCTTCTTTGTAGCACAAAAAAAAATCAAAAAGTAAGGTGAAAGCCTACAGAATGGAGGCAAATCTTTGCCAACTATTCATCTGGTATAGGATTAATATCCAGAATATAATTAGCTTAAAGATTAAATCCCCAATTAACAAGCAATTCAGCCAATAAATGGGCAAATGAGCTAAACAGACACTTAACAATTAAAGGCATATAAATGACCAATAAATACATGAAACAATGCTAAACATATTTGGTCATCAGGAAAATAAAAGACATGAATAATCAACCATCTTACCCTAGCTACAATGTCTGTTTTCAAGAAAACAAAAAGTAACAGATGCTGTCAGTGACGCAGAGATATAGTACCCTTATATTCTGTTAATGGGAATGTTAATTTAATATAGCTACTGTATAAAACTACAGATAGTTCTCAAAATCTAAAAATACAGTTACTAAGTGTTCTTATTATACTACTCCTAGGTATATACCAGAAGAACATTATGTCAACATATAAAATCATATACATGTGGTTATTGCAGCAATATTCACAAGACTCAAGCTATGGAATTAGCCTAGATGCCCATCAACATAGAAATTGAGTGGTATATTTACACAATAGTTTATTATTCAGCCATAAAGAAGAATGAATTTGTGTCATTTTCAAGAAAATGGATGGAACTTGACTTTGTTATGTTAAACAAAATAAGCTGGACTCACAAATACAAGTATCTAATTTTTATCTCGTATGTAAAATACACGAGAAAAAAACAGATTACATGAAAGTAGAAGAGAAACTTTTAAGAAAATGGAGGTCAATATTAGTAGTGAGAAGAGGTTGAATACAACCAAAGCATATTATGTGCACTTATGAAATTGTCACAATGAAACTTATTACTTTGTACAGCTAATATACACTAATAATTTAAAGCTAAATTGATATACAGAAAAGAATATATATATATATATATTCTTTTATATATATAATGTGTATTAACATAACCCCATGATGAGAAAAGAAATTAGACATATTAGCATCTTCCCCATTCCTCATCCTTAGTTCCCCTAAAAACCTTCTGAGGCCTCTTCTCATGTTGTACGTAATTACACATTCAGGATAAGTATTTAAGTTAAGCCTTAATATCCTCTAGTTTTGGACAACAAATATTTTTATTCCTCACTTCTGTTTTCTCAAACTATGAATTGTAAAGAATAATAATAATAAGGAGACAGAGACAAGGTGCAGAGGCAGGGAAGGTGGCAGAGTGGCTCTTTGTCCAAGTGGCCATGTTTATTTATAACAAATGGTTACATTAGGTCACTAGTACCATAACCACATTATTGTTTAGAGTATCACTAAGGTTGCTTATTCTGCAGTTACATTTTACAGTTACAATATACAATGTGAAGAGCTTTGTACAGTTCTCAAGAAGGTCCATTGTCTGAAGTTACTGTTAGGTGGGCAGCTCCAGGAGCACCGGAGCATGATGAAAAATTGTAGTTTTTCAAGCAAGCAAGTTCCTTTATTCCCAGGAGTTATGCACCTAAGATTAAGGTCAAAGCTGATAAGACTCTAGCATGGAGGGCATTACCATAGCAACCAGGCATCCTATGCCTTTGCACAGAAACTTTCCCAGGCACCAAGCATGCCACAGCCAGGAAATCATCAGGGATCCCAATCCCAAACATGGAACCCCTACAATGAATGTTAGAATAGAAGTATGTTCTTTGAAGAAGATCACCATTAAACAGGGAGGAGAGGTGGGAGGGAATGGGAGAGAGAAGGGGAATTGCATGCAAATGGAAGGAGACCCTCATTGTTATACAAAATTACATATAAGAGGAAGTGAGGGGAAAGGGAAAAAAAAGAGAGAGAAATGAATTACAGTAGATGGAGTAGAGAAAGAAGATGGGAGGGGAGGGGAGGGGAGGGGAGGGGGGATAAGAAGGGGATAGGAAAGGCAGCAGAATACAACAGACACTAGTATGGCAGTATGTATAAAAGTGGATGTGTAACCAGTGTGATCCTGCAACCTGTACATGTGGTAAAAATGAGAGTTCATAACCCACTTGATTCAAATGTATGAAATATGATATGTCAAAAGCATTGTAATGTTTTGAGCAACCAATAAAAAATAAAATAATAATAAAAAATGTTATCCAGATCTCCAAATTGTTATAATGACTTAACTTTTGTTCTTTCATGGAATTCTGAGTATTTACCTCTACCACTTACCTAATTTCTATGTTGGCATATACGTGACATTTCTCCATGAAGTGGCATTACTCTTCTCTAGAAATGTTATTACTAGTAGATTCAGAGAGTTTGATATTTATCTGTAAAGGAAGACATTCCTGGCAGCATTGGAAGCACACTTCTCAAGTTTATACTTTCTTATACTCTAGGCAACATGTAGACTCTTATTATTCATGTGTTACTTTTCATGGCATTTAGACATTTTTGTGTTCTATTCTCACTTTAAATCTGTGAGGGCAACAGAGAATGGATCATTATGTACATTTTATAAATACGGAAAAAAAATCATGGTTAGAGAAATTAGTTAATGTGCTCAAAATAATTCCACCAAACAATAGAAAATGAGTTGTTAAGAAAGTTCATTCATTTTTTTTTTAATTTACATTGTGGCCATTTCTAATTCAAGCCCTGCCTGAAACCAATTTCCAGAGTTTTCATGAATAGCCACTCTCTTCTATTTGTACTATGGAATATCCCTTGCTGATTAAACAACCTGTTACCTGGGAAAAAGACTAGAGAGAAGTCACCAAGTCCCAACATAGACCCTGGTAAAAGCTAGCTCAGATAATTGAACTGGAAACAAATCCCCATTCTTATATCTTAATTATTCTAATAATATAAGAGTCTGATGGGTGTAGGGAAGTGAATTTATAAAACAATAAATTAAAGAATGACAAAATAATCTATTTTTATTCTACTTTACAAGATTAGAATTAGCTGAAAAGATAGTATTAGGGAAAAAAAGAAAGCATTTAACAATTGCTTTAAAAATGACAAATCTCAAGAACACCAAATGAGAAGACACATAGAACAAAAATCATCTATAGTTGTTTTGTACAAATATTAAACACTTTTACTGGCATAATATTTAATACGTTGGCATCATTAAAAGATGTATGAATTATCTTTTTGGTTGAAGGCACTTAACACAACCCAGAAGCTTGAGGTAATTTTGTCACTCAAAGAAGCTGTAACATTTCTTCCTACCTTCTGGAATTAATGAGATATCATAAAAAAAAATCAAGTGACAGAAAATAAGATGAGATTTAGCAAAGACCTTGAAAGTAATTGTTGTACTCATGCATATTTGTGATTGTAATTTCATTTTCTTTTCATGCTTACTTTCTATGCTTTTAGCTTCTCAAACAGATTAATTGTCTCACTGTTATTTAATACGACACCTGAATACATTTTGATGGGGGAAATTACTTAGTGCTTTTCTTGGCCAAAATGACTTCCATTTGTTTTATAAATTTTAGTTATGCTCTCAGTTTCTTATCTTCTGTCCTTTCAGGATTAATCATGCCAAATTTTATCAAAAACTATACATGGTTTAAGATTTACTTTGTTACTAGCTAACAAATTAGCCTTTCCAGATTTTATGGATGCTGTTAGAAAGATAAAATTTACAGGTCAGTGGCAAAGAGGCTCAAAGACTCTCAAAACACTATGCATGATGGGTCCATGTTTACCCATGTGCCTAATTCCCGCAGGGATGACAGAGTGGTACAGATAACAGAGTCTCATGCAAGGATTTTCCCTCACAGCTAGGTAGTCCAGAGCTAGAGAGCCTCAATTTTTGTAATGGACTTAAACTTTCCAAATTTTACCCCATATGGAGTCATTGTACTAATTACATATTTTTAAATTGATTTTTAAAAAATGACAATGGAATGCATTACAATTCATATTACACATATACAGCACATTTTTTTATATCTCTGGTTGTATATAAAGTATGTTGAGACCAATTAGTGTCTTCATAAATGTACTTTGGATAATGATGTCTATCACATTTCACCATCCTTGCTAATCCCCTGCCCCCTCTTTTTCCCTCCCACCCCTTTGTTATATTTGATAGCGAAAAAATCTCATTGTCTCTCCAGACAGAGGTGTTTTCTCTTACAAACTTTTTACTATATAAGCATCTATGAAGAGGCAGTCTGGAGAAAGGTTATTAATATTTTTGACAAAGAGATATGTATAAATGAAAGAACCATGGAATATTTTCTACTAACCCCTTATGGTATAAAAATTTATATTAAAATAAACCATCACGAAAAAAATAACATGTTTAAAAGACATGATTAATAATTTGAGATTAAAGGCTTTATGCTCTAACAAAAGTAAATTTTCCCCAATAAATTCAGTATCTTTACCAATGAATTTAGTGTATTTACTAATTAGTGGTCATTCAACACTTGATGTGAAAACATTTATCATATATAATTGAAAGATAAAATAGAGTACAGGATGGCTTTGGCATGAGGGAGAAGAATTTCTATCTAGAGTAAACACCAGAGAGTAAGTAGACTTGGTCTTCTTGGGAGTTGGAAGAAAGAAAGAAGCCCAAATTAGAGTCTCAGACTGTTTGAGATACATTTTTATCATTTTCATGTCCAACTTTCTGATTATTACTTAAAAATCAGGCTGATATTGAGAGTGGTAACATTTGTCTCTCTTCCTAATCAGTGTGCATCAGTTGTTTTTCCTACTGATTGTCATACAGCTTTTGTCCTCATTTCTTTTCAGCGTTGTATCAACATTTGTTAATATGCATTTTCCTTTCTTTCTTTCTTTCTTTCTTTCTTTCTTTCTTTCTTTCTTTCTTTCTTTTTATTTTTTTGCTATTTCTCTCTTATATCACCTGTAATTTAAGGCAAAGTTCTAGCTAAAGTGTATAGAGATATGGACCTCTTCCATTTACCTGGTGTATTGTATAACAAATTACCACAAAGTTAGTGCCTTAAAACAACTCACTTGTCATTCCACAGTTCAGAAGGTCAAAAGTGTAGGCACACAAGCTGGGCTGTTGGGTGTTCTGTGCAGTCTTCCCATGCTAAAGTCTGGGCTGAGTTCTCATCTGGCCTCATTGGGAATGAATTTGCTTTGAAGATCCTACAAATTGTTGGCAAAATTCAATTCTTTGTGTCTTGTTAGGATGAGATTTTTACTTCTTTGATAGCTCTCAGCTGGAGGCCTATCACAATCTCCAGACACTACTCCCAGGTAATTCTCACCAGACCCCCTCTGTTTTCAAAGCCAACAACAAATAATCTCACTCTTATTATTTAAACACTTCTGATCTTGAATCTATTTCACTAGGAAGAATTCTTTCCTTTTAGTGCCTTTCAATAGGTTTCTAATGCCATATAAGAAAGAATTATGAACAATTTTACAATTTAAATTGTATAAATTTAAAAATGAACAATTTTACAATTTAAAATAAGATCCACCTATTATCTTAAAGTGTTATACATCAGAAATCCAGCTGGGTATGCATGATATCTCTGCTGAGGGCATAAAAAGGGTAAACACAAGGTACTGTTCTGCCTTAGGCTGTGTCCCCCTATAACAAAATACATGAGATTGGGTGCTTTAAGAACAAAAGAGGTTTATTTAGTTTTGGAGACTCAAGAGCATAATGTTGCTATTCTTGTGAGGGCCCTACTGAATGTATCACAACATGGAAAAAGAGCAGAAAGAGTCAGCATAGAAGAGGTCAATTATGTGGATTGGTCTCACTTTTAACAACCTGTTCTGATGAAAATTTAAAGTCTCCTGCAAAATCCAACCTACTCTTGGAGACCCGAATTAATCCAGGCATGATGGTGAAGTTCCAATGACCTCATTTCTTTCTACTTGGTCACCGCAACACCATAACTTTGAGGGAGTTAAGCCTAAACATGAGGTGGTGGTGGTGGTGGTTGTTTTTGGTACTGAGGATTGGTACCAAGGGGTGCTTAACCAATGAGCCGTATCCCCAGCCCTTTTCACTTTTTATTTTGAGACAGGGTCTTTCTAAGTTGCTTAGTGCTTTGCTAAATTGCTGAGGCTGGCTTTGAACTTGTGATCCTGCTGCCTTGGTCTTCCAAATTGCTGGGATTACAGGCATGCACCAATGTGCCTGGCTCAGCATGAGTTTTGATGGGGAGAAACCACATTCAAATTATAGCATGATTTGACAGAGTTTTCCCCTAGGAAGCCTAGGGGAACATTTTGCTTCAGATTTATTCTTGTTGGCAGAATTCAGTTCCTTGTCTTACTAATGTTCGCTAATTTCATTCATGAACTGCTCTCCATTCCTATAAGTTGTTCTCAGGTCCTGACCATTCAGATCCCATAGGCATTTTGTATCATTGATGACTGCTGTTCACCAGGGCTATTGGAGCTCATCTCCCTTTCTCTTTGGTTGGTAGACGAAGAAAATTTGTTATTAAAGGGTTCACCTAATTAGGCCAGTTTATTTAGAATATTCTCCTTTTATCCATATGACTTAATATGATAATGAGTATGATTGTAATTCATCTTATTTACAGGGTTCACACTGAAAGGGGAATAATTTATAATAGTACAAGGGTCAATAGTTTCAGTTTGAAATTCTTCCCATCACAGGCATTCATTAGTTTAGGCCTGTCCCACTTAGGATAATCTCCCTTTTTAACGTTTATTGTACTAATCACATAATTATGGGTGTGGTATTCTGTTGTGTCCCTACATCCTGCCCTCACTTAATGAAAAGGATCAAGCAGGCATCTGGCTCACTGGAGTTTACCTTAGAATCTGCCATAGTACTTACTGTATAAGAAAATTGTGAGCTTTGAATCTGAAAGTTTCTCAAAAAACATTTGAAATTTTACTTCTAAAAGGTCAAAATAAAATAGGATTTTCTTTTTACTGTCATGTTGCTTCAATTCTACAGTAATCAGGAGGATCTGTTATTACACATACAACAATGATTTTATGGCAGGATTCTTCTGAGTGATATGATTTAGGAGAAGAATATTAGACTACTGATTAACCATAGACTTTGTTAAAAATATATGGTAAAACTTTAATCAAGAAAATAATGGGAATATAGACTAAAAACACTAGAAGTAAAAATAAAGAAGACTAGAAATACACGAGTAAAACAAAATTATCAAAGCCCAAATAATCATTATTTGTATGTATATTGTATATTTTGATTATAAATCCTCTGCCGGAATGTTAGCTAGCAAACATTTTTCCAAACATTTTTTTCTCATTCTGTACCCTCTTCGTGATCTGAATGGTTTCCTTTGCTGTGCAAAAAAGTTTTTACTTTGATGCCATCTGATTTATTGATTCTTGATTTTATTTTTCTGAGCTTTAGGAGTCTTATTAAAGAAGTCAGTGTCTGAATCAATATGTTGGAAGTGTTGCCCCTATGTTTTCTAATAACACTTTCACTGTTCTGGTCTAATCTCTAGATATTTGATTCGATTTAAGTTGTTTTGTGCAGGGTGAAATGTAGGGATTTAGTTTCATTCTTCTACATATAAATACCCAGTTTTCCCAGCACCATTTGTCCAAGGTCAATTCATGCTGGAAAAAGGAAACAATTCAACAAGAAGATATAATGATAGTAATTATTTATGACCCAAACATTGGTGCACCTAATAACATAAGATATATTATTCAAATTAAATATGCACGTAGGCCCCACTCCACTAATACTGGTGATTTTAACACACCTCTATTACCAATGGATAAGTCATCTAAATATGAACTTAACAGACATCTCTAGAATATTTCATCCAACAACTACCAAATATACTTTCTTCTTAGATACTCATGGAGCCTACTCCAAAATAGACCATATGTTAGGATACAAAGCATTTCAAATCAAATACAAAAAAATTATAATTCCTTGCACTTATCTCATTATAATGGAATGAAATTAGAAATTAACAACAAAATATCTTACAGAAATTATATAAACGCATGAAGATTGAACAATACATTTTTACATGATAAATGGGTGATAAAAGAAACCAGTGGAAAAATTTACAAATTCTTCAATCCAATGAGACTAGTGACACAACATGCCAGAACATCTGGGATTATAAGAAAAAAATATACCTTATATCCAGTGTATGTTTTTTGCACCTTTGTCAAGGATCAGGTGAGTGTTGTTTTGTGGTTTTATCTCTGTATTCTAATATATTCCATTGATTTTCATATCTGTTTCTATGTCAATATCATACTATTTTTGTTGTTATAGCTCTGTAGTATAATCTGAGATCAGTTATTGTGATGTCTCTAGTTTCATTTTTGCTACTCAGGATTGCTTTGACTATTCTAGGACCATACAAATGGACCTAGAATATTTGTCCACACAAATTTTAGAACTGTCATTTTTAGTTCTGTTAAGAATGTCATTGATATTTTTATGCTGATTGCATTGAATCTGTAGATTACCCTTGGTAATATGGCTATCTTGAAAGTATCAGTTCTAACTATCCATGAACATTTTAAGTCTTTTCCATCTTCTAAAATTGTATTTAATTTCTTTCTTCTATATTTTATAATTTTTATTGTAAAGGTCTTTCACCTCCTTGGTTAGATTTATTCCTAAGTATTCTATTATTTGCTGATGCTATAGTGAATGGAGTCTTTCTGCATTTTTTTTCCTGGCAGAGATTCATTATTGGACCATAAGAAAGTTATTTATTTTATGTTAATATTGTACCCTGTTACTTTGCTGAATTTTTTAAATTATATCTAAAAATCTTCTGGTGGAATTTTTTAGTTCTCTAGATGTAGAATCATGCCCTCAACAAACAGAGGTAATGTGAGTTTTTATTCCTATTTGATCCTATATGTATCATTTTAATTTATTTCTCTTACCAGATTGCCCTGAGTTGAGTTCTAGGAACTACATTGAATAAAAGTAGTAGGAGTGAACATCCTTGTCTTGTATCTGATTTTAGAGGAACTTCTTTCAGTTTTTCTCTACTTGTATGATATTGACCTTGGGTTTGTCACACATAGCCTGGGTTCTGGATTCTCTCCAGCTAGTCATGCAAGTTGCAAAACGCAAAGAGCAAATGTGAAACATTCTATTCTGTGTCCCTGGCCTGAGTCTTCCAGGGGGTGCAATGTCCTCTGTATCTGCCTCAGTTGTAGCTCATGAAAACACTATAGATACTACAACAGGTGCATGTAGGGAAAGTTGATTCATATTTGTTATGTAAACCTGGTCTCCAAAACCTGGTTCTACTGGGTGGCTGCTATAAGATGGTGTCTTGGGTCAGCTCTCTGCTCTCCAGCAGATAAGCACTAAGCAACCCTCACACTTCAGCTTGCTGTGCTGCCCGTGGGTCACTCAAATTCAGACTGGCCCTGTGTTCCCCCATGCCAAATATCTTTAGAGATTCTGTCACTCTTTCTTTCTGGGTCTCCCCTCCACTCTATGGTAAACCATTATCATAGCATTATCCTCTAGATTCCTGAAGTATTCTTTCTTGTTTTATGCTGAAGGCACCAGATGTCTACATTCCCATGATTCTGATATTAAATTTTGATGCATTCCCTCTTGCACAAACCTCACTAGAAATTAGTATTATTGCTCTTTGAATTTCAAGCCACAACTAGAAATCACATCCTTCCTCTACTCTGTCATCTTTCATTTTTTTTAATTGTTTTTTTTCCCCACGGATTAAAAAATTCATTAGTGAATTTCATCCTTAACTATTTCATAAACTCTAAGAAACTTGCTACAGATAGATTCAATTACCCCAATATGAATACTATATTTTTCATGTTTTACATGTACGTGCATTTCAAACCAAAGAATACTATATATTTGTCATTTTGAGAAGTTCTCTTTACTTCTTATGTCCAAGTTTTTAATCTGATCTCATTTTTTCTTTATTTTGTAAACAACCTATTTACTCTACTTGTAGTGCAATTCCACTGGTTGTACTTACACTTATTTATATTGTTTTTGTCTGTAGAACCCTTTATTTTTTCTTCTTACAAAGGATAATTTTGTTGTGTTTGAATTTTGAGTTAACAGGTTTTATTTTTTTTCTATCATTTCTTGTCCTAATCTGTAAAAATTGTTTCATTTGCTTTTTAAATGATGCTTATGAAAAAAATGTAGCTTCCATTTTTATTATTGTTTTTTTTCTTTGCAATACACTACTCTCCTTTGTATGGTTTCAATATGTTTTATTTATGTTCTTCAAATTTACTTTAAAATTTACTGTTTTAAAATTTCACTTTAAAAGTATAAAGGATATGAGGAGGTGTTGGACAAGTAGTACAAAGTTTTAATTATGCAGGATGAATAAGTTTTGGAGATTTAATGTACAATATGTTGGCTATATTAATAATACTGTGTTGTATACTTGAATTTGCTAACAGTGTATTTTAAATGTTCTTATTACATGCCTACAAACACCAAAAGGTAGCTGTGTGAGGTGATGAATATATTAATTCCCAGTAATGGTGATCATTTCATAGGCATGTACTTATGTCAAAACATTGCAGTGTATACCTTAAAATACATAATTTTTATTTATAAATTACACCTCATATGTAATGTACCTAGGTGTAATATTCCTTAAAGTTTGTTGAGTTTCTTGACTCTAAGCATTGATGTCATTGAACAAATTGAAAAAGCTTTAGAACATTATTTTTTAAAATATTTTTTCTATTCTATCTTCTATGTTCCTTCCATGACTTAATTTCAACATACAGTAAATGAATTTCTGGGAGCCCACAGTTGACTGATAATATTTTCATTTAGATATATTGATTTATTTTCTAGAAGAACTATTTATTGTTCTAACACTATCCTATGAAATTGTGCTTTTTGTCTCCAGATATTCTCATAATTGGTATATTTTGTTATATTTTCTTAGAATTTGTTTCAGGTTTGATGCTAAAAATATTTTTTTCAAATATCTCTCCAGAAGCAGAGATTTCATCTTTAGTCTGGGGACCACCAAATTCTAACTTAATGTATGGCTACTTGATATTCAAAGCCCTTTATGGAAGTTTGAATTTATTTGTAATATGATATTTGTTCTCAAATACTAGCCCTTATTTATCAATGTATAGGGTTGGAATGTTATAGTTCTTTTATTTCACTTGGAGAGTGAGTGTAAAAATGATATTGAATTACTCGGCCTAATATCATTTCTTCATAAATAAATCCATTTTCTCCATAAATAAAAATAAACTTTTCATACCCACATGATCTATTTCCTGTCTCATTTGCTTTTAAGGGCTTATTACCATCTTATCAGATTCTCAGAGTGAGGAGAAATAAACAGTAGGTTTAATTAGTCACCTTGAACTCACTATCTTCCTGTTCCTCATTTTATTTTCTAAACTGATGTAATCATTAAAAAATGATGACATTTCATATGAAAACTTCTTAAATATATTCCTGTTTGAATCCTGTATGGTTGTTTTTTAAAAGTCAGATCAAAATGTTTTATATAAAATCCTGTTAGATTACATTTCATGACCCTCTTGTTAACCTTTTAAAGTGCTTTTGACTCTATTTTGTCATCTGAAATATCACAGTTCCCTCCTGCCTGTATGCCATCTGTGATGACATATGGTGGTTTAACTTCTACAGCATGATTTGAAAAGGATCACTGCATCACTGTCAGCCTGAATTCTAACTTAGATAACTAATCTGAGGTCCCTTTCCAGGCTCAAAAGAAAATTGTTTGTTGGTCTTTTTGAATTGTTCCCTTGATACAACTAAAGTTATTTGTTCAAAAGAGAGAGAACTAAATATTTTAGGAAAATTAAATGTCTGTAGTTTAAATGCATTGTCTCTATTAAATTTCAAACATATGAGGATTTACATTTTCTCAATATTGTGGATGGAAACAGTGAGGTAGAAGTGGGTCACATCATTGGAATGTAACCCAGTAATTGAGAATAATGACACTTTAGCTCATAACTCACATTTTTTAAAGCTCATGTCCTTTTACTGATATACACTTTCATTTTGATGTAATGAAATATCAAAGCTCAACAACTGAAATTTTTCCTATATCATGATCCTTGGCTCAAACTTTACAAGAAGCAGCTCAATTTGCTCTAGTTTAATTTTTTTTTTTAGAAAGGGTTTTATTTACTACAATCAACAAACAACACAATTTCCAGAGATTAGCTGTTATTTATGTTAGTTTAGTTGCATTAAGATATCGAAAGCATCTGTGCTTTTCCTCATTGCTCTCTTAGGAGAAAAAAAAATCACAGTTAAAACTGGAGGTATTTCATCTGTGCTCCCATTAGTAAGAAGGAGATCAGCCAGGTGCAGAAAGTATCTAATAGTTATTATACCTCTATTTTAAGAAGTTTCATAATGAATTTCTTTGCTGCTTGTTAGAACTACATCAAGTGGTCATCTATTATTGCAAGGGAAATAGGGAAATGATTCATATTATCATTTGATTTACATTCCCAATTCTAGCTCATCTCACAATTATTGTGTTGATTACTATATATTAATTTTTTATAACTCACTCTAATATTGGTGTTATTATTAAACATGCATATATTTTAACATATTTGAGTTTAGAGCTTTATTCCTTTCCTCCTTTTAATACCTCAGATTGTGCTTATAAGATCCATCCACTTTCCTATGTGTACATTGTTATAGTTTAGATATTATGTTTCTCTCCAAAAGCTCATATGTGAGAAAATGCAGGAAATTTCAGTGGTGAACTAATTGAGTTATAAGAACATTAACCTAATCAGTGCATTAAGGCTGAAGGAGGTAGTCTGGGGGTCTGCCTGTGAGTGGATGTATCGGACATATTGTCCCTGCTGAATCTGAGTGGAACAGTCAGTTTCTTTCTCTCCCCACACCCTCAACCCTGGTGCCATGTCCTCAGGCACTTTCCTCTGCCACACTCTTCCATCATGATGTTCTGGCTCACCTTGGACCCCAAAGAATGTAGTCAATCATGTATAGACAGAGACCACTGAAATTAAGAGCTCCTAAATAAACTTTTCTTTCTCTCATTGTTCTTGTCAGGTATTTTGGTCACAGCAGTGAAAAAATTGACTAAAACATACATGTACTCAAGTATTCTAATCATTGAGTACGACTCTGTGATGCACATTCAAACCATGTAAAACTCAAAATCCCCTCTCCTTACAGCAGAATCAAACTGTGTACAAATCCTTATGCATGTATACTTATGAGCCCACTGAGAAACTCTTTGGGATACATATACAGACCAAGAATACATAAGTTGACTAACTAATGCCAGACAGCTCTCCAGAATGTTGATTCCAGTATGCACTCCCCAAATGCACACCTTTGCTACTAGAAACGTCACCACCACATGTTGACTATATGGATTTTCTAAGGTATACAAGCTTAATAGGCACAGTAGTTTTTACTATTATAAGTTTAATGAACCTGCTAACATTGACTAGTTATTGGAGTCCACCACCTCATTCATTCCATTTTCATACTTATATACTGAGCATCATGTATCTCATTTCACCATAAAATCTATTTTTTTTTCTGAATTTGACTCTGTCTCTATCTTTAAAAGAGTCTGGTAATTACATTGGACAGAAATGGTTCCAGGCTAATCTCTTAATTTTGAGATCCTTAATTTCCTGCATTTGCAAAGTCCATATGTTCACAGATTTAGATATTGGGAGCTAGACAATTTGGGGAGCCACCATTGAGTCTACACACGTAGAAAAACAGAAAGAATGCAAAATATATGACACACAAAACCTCATTATACGAAAGTAAAATAGTTTTATAGTAGAGAGTAAATTTCAGAAGAAATTATCAGGAAAGATAAAAAAATATTAAGTTATTATTATTGATTAAAGAGGAAATGGATGCATGGAAGAGAAGAGATGAAGTAAAGGATAAATATTGAAGGCTGAAATCCGAGCAAATTGTTTTTGGAGATTGGAGAAATATGTCAAAATGAGCCCTGATGTAACATATATAATAATGAACTAAAAAATTTTTAAAATATATGAAAATTATAAAATCCAATTGTATGTTCATGCAACTATAAACCATTTCAAACAAATAAAACATAGACTGACTAAATGGAAAGGTGAAAAAAAGAAAATCAGGCACTATATTTGAAGTTTTCAATATTATTTCTGAATAATTGGAATGATGATTGAGTAAGTTAAAATTAATAATGTATCTAAATATACAAATAATCTATATTTTCACTGTTTAACATTACCTTATTAATTGTAGTTACAAATAAATTTAATATGGAAAAATAAACTTAAGTAATAATACATACCTATTCAATCAAATCTATATTGCTGAAATACTATACACAATATAAACAAAATCAAGATCATCTGGAACTTACTTTAATTTTTCAACATAATGGAGTTTAAAACTATACACATCTACACACATGCCTACATATGTAACTGAAGCAAAAGAAAAAGTCATATTTGTCATTTTTTAAATATTCACAAAGTAGTGACTAGGAGGAAGTTTACCACTTTAAATATTATTTTTGAACAAAAATAAATAATATAAACAGTGTTCTAAATGTCTATGTTAAAGATTTAGATAAAGTCAAACTAGAACAAAAGGAAGTATCATGAAGGGGATTAAAGTATAAATAACTAAAAATGACTCAAAACGTGATTGCTTAAAAGTGCCAAAATTGAAAAATTTCTAGTCATACTGACCAATATAAGATACAGATGAACATAAATAAGAGAGGTTATTGGGGCTGAGATTGTGGCTCAGCGGTAGAGCGCTCACCTAGCATGTGCATGGCCCTGGGTTTGATCCTCAGCACCACATAAAAATAACATAAAAATATTGTGTCCAATTACAACTAAAAAATTTTAAAAAATATAAGAGAGGTGATATCTTTACCAGTGTTATAAATACCATGATGACCATAAGGATTATTATTAAATTATTAATAGGATTATGCTCACTAATTTTACAAAAACATGTCAAAAGTACAAATTCCTTAAAAAATTACAACTTTAAAACTTTCTCAAGAGGAGATGCATAACTTTTATTTACTTATATGCATTGAATAAATCATATTAGAAGTTTATAAAAATATAACAAAATTTAGAATCAGAGAGTGAAATTTCATTGTAAATTCTACTAATATTTTAAAATTAAAAAAATATTTTACTAAATTGTTCAGAAAATAGAAGAGGGAGAAAAAATGTCAAGTAATTTTATCAGGTCAGCAGAACTAGAATACATATGTAGCAAAATGAAATTAAACCCCTGTCTCTCAACCTGCACAAAACTCAACTCAAAGTGGATCAAGGACCTAACAATTAGACCACAGAATCTGCACCAAACAGAAGAAAAAGTAGGCCCAAATCTTCATCATGTTGGCTTAGGACCTAATTTTCTTAACATGACTCCTAAAGAACAAGAAATAAAATCAAGAATCAATAAATGGGATGGGTTCAAACTAAAAATCTTCTTCTTATCAAAGGAAACAAAAAATGTGAAGAGCAATTCTACAGAATGGGGATCTGCACCTCAGATAGAGCATTAGTCTCCAGAATAGAACTTTAAAAAACACCAAAACAAACAAACAAAAAACACCCCATCCAATCAATAAATGAGCTAAGGAACTGAATAGACATTCCACAGAAGAAGATATACAATCAATCAACAAATATATGAAAAAATGTTCAACATCTCTAATAATTAGAGAAATGCAAATCTAAACTACTCTAAGATTTCATCTCACTCCAGTCAGAATAGCAATTATCAAGAAAACAAGCAATGGTAAGTGTTGGTGAGGATGTGGGGGAATGGTACACTCAAACACTGCTGGTGGGACTGCATATTGGTGAAACCACTCTGGAAAGTAATAGGGTAATTCTTCAGAAAACTTGGAATAGTATCATCATTTGACCCAGCTATCCCACTCCTCAGTTTGTACCCCAAGGACTCAAAATGAGCATACTACAGTGATACAACCACATCAATGTTTATAGCAGCCCTTCAAAAGATGAATGAATAAAGAAACTGTGGTATATATATACACAATGCAATATTACTCAACCTTAAAGAAGAAAGAAATTATGACATTTGCCAGTAAATGGATGGAGCTGGAGAATATCATGCTAAGTGAACTAAGCTAATACTCCCAAATCAAAGCCAAATATTTTTTTTCTGATATAGGGATACTGATACATAATGGAGGGGAGGGTGTAGGGGGAAGAATGTAAGAACTTGAATTGGGCAGAGGGGAATGAGTGGAAGGCATGCAGAGGTGAGAAGGATGGTGGAATGAGATGAATATCATTACCCTATGTACATGTATGATTGCATGAACAGTGTGACTCTGCATTGTGTACAGCCAGAGAACTGAGAAGTTGCGCTCCATTTGTGTATAGTAAGTTGAAATTTATTCTGCTATCATGTATAACTAATTAGAAAATATTTTTTAAAAGAGAAATAAAAAAACAAAAAAATAGAGAAGGAAAAAAGCAAACAGACATACTAAAACAAAACAAGACAATACCTGTCATAAACATACATTTAAAACAGTTAACAAAATCTTAGGAACTATCCAGGTAAACAGAATAATGATAATCCATATTCAAATGTCACTTACTCTAAAAGTGGACATTAGTTTTTAATGGGTTATTATCAAATTGCCACAAGCATGGTTGAAATGAAAGATTGACAATTCCAAATGTTGATAGGGAAAATAAAATTAGAAAATATTTTACACAGTATGGTGTAAAAGTAAACATCATTTAGATGATCTAGCAATCTCAATTTTATGTATTTTAACAAGATAAATATAAAAGCATTACACTCACAATGACTTAAATATTAATGTTCTTCATAGAATATTTATATAAAATTATTATAAACTAATAAAATTCAAATGAGAAACAGAATGGATAAACAAACATTGGTATATTCATATAAGATGGTATTAGCAATAAAAATGAATGATAGCCTAATAGAAAAAAGTACAGAAATGAATTCTAGTAACATTATCTTGATTGAACAAAATTAGACATTAAAGAGCAAATACTATATCTTTCTATTGACATAAAACCCTAGAGTAGAAACAAATCTAATGTAACAAAAATTGCCTTCACCACTGGAGGAAGATTATGAATGTTGACTTGAGAGAAATATTTTATACAAACTTAATCACTTTGGTAGTTAAACAATGTACACATTTTTGAAAACTCATCAGCTTAAAAATGAGAACATGTCAAACATTTTCAAGAAATGTATTTTTAAAAGACCACACTCTTTTTCTCCATTTATTTTATAATGTACTTTTTCCCATTCAGGCTTTTGATCTATGTAGACTTACTTTCATATATTTTATTTAGGTATGTTTTTTTTATTTAGGTTGAAATTTTATATTCTCTTTGTGTGATAAATATTTTTGTAAATATTCTATTACATGTAAATTTTCTTATGAATTTTCCTTCCAACCTTATTGTATTTCCAATCCTTATATGTATGTATGTATGTTTGTGTGTATACATGTATATACATATATTTATAAAATGTTTTTCAGAAAATAGAACACGAATAAAAGTTTTGTCAACTACTTTCATAAGGTTAGCATTTCTCTTTAGATTCAGAGAAAGCTAAAAAAAAAATACACAAGAAGATAACAAGCATAGATAGAACAACAAAACAAAGAATACTTCCCATGAACATACATGGGATCCCTCTTTCTTCCATTGATCCATATAACTTGTTCCTGTACCAGTAACTCTATATTATTTTAAAATGTAATACTATAAGCTGGGCATGTTGGTGCACACCTGCAGGAGGAACAAAAATTCAAGGCTAGCCTTAGAAACTAAACAAGACCCGTGTGTGTGTGTGTGTGTGTGTGTGTGTGTAGTATGAATAAAGACATGGGATATAGCTCAGTGGCAGAGTACCCCTGAGTTCAACCTCCTGTGAAGCCCATCCAAAATGTAGTAATATATGTACAAAAAAATCTTTATTCTTTATTCTTACCTTTTCAAAGTAGTGCTATGGACCATGAGTACTCCATTTATATTATTGAAAATGGTATTGAATTTCTAAAACTATTAAGCTAAAAAATTGCATGGGTATTGTGTGATTCATTATTTTGTACATATTTGACATTCAAATATCATGCTATCCCATATCAATCTTAACTTTCAGATTACTTTTCAGTTTCTCATAATTTTTAACATTTTTTCCATAGAGGTTTTTTATATGTATAGTTATGATTTTTTGGAATACCTTCCTATTTGTGACTAAGTGAATAATATCTCATTTTTTGCCATTAGTATACATGTTTTTGTACAATTTTTTGTCTAAGCAAATCTCATTTACCATTTTTTGAATTTGGGGAAAAATGTATTTACTTGTATTACAGTGTACATGACTTTCTAATATCTCATATAAGGATATTGAAAATGACCACTCCATTCTATAACAAATAAAATATAAATAAAATTAAACATTTAATTTCTTTTTAGATCCATTTAAGATATGAAATCACAAGGAAAATCACCACCCTCAAATTTAGACAGATAAGAAGATATAGAATATCATGATATACCAGAACAGAAACCTCCAAAATAACCAGTAGTGAGGGAGACAAACTGCACTATAATTGTTGACAGTTAGTTGTTTTCATTATTTAGTTGTTTGTTTTCCACTCTAAACATGTCCAGATATTAACCAAAAATTTAAAAGTGCAGTAATAGAAAAAATACAGTCCAAAGGGCAAGACCTGAGTACCAGACATAACAGGGATGTAAAACTGCAAATTTAGAAAAACTTTGATTAATATGGGAAGCTCCCTAATGGATAAAATAGACACTGTTCAATGACGATAGACGATGCAAAGAGATGAACAAACCAAGACAGAACCAAAAATAATTGCTAAAGCTAAGGAATACCACAACAGGAATGAAGAATGTCTTTGATGAGCTAATTAGTGCACAGAGCATGAGTAGGAAAACAATCTTTGAGCTTGAATAAATATCAATAAAAATCTTCCAAACTGAAAGTCACAGAGAACAAGGACTAAAATGTACAAAATATCCAAGAATGTTGTTCCTGCTACAAAAGTGCAACATAAGCAAAATGGAAATAACAGAACAAAGAAAAAATAAAGGAACAGAAAAATATATTTGAACAACAATGACAGAATTTCCTCAAAATGATGTCAGATATGAAATTGCCGATCAAATGTGGCAAAACCAAATGAAAGCAAAAGAATTGTACCAAAGCACTTCAATTCCAAATTATAGAAAATGAAAGACAAAAAAAATTAAAGAAGCTAAAGGATAAGAGACACCTTACCTAGAGAGGAGCAAAGATTCAAATTGTCTCCAAACATTTAGCAATCAAGCAATGAGAAAAGGGTGGAGTGAAATATTTAAAATGTCAAGGGAAAAATTCTAAGCTAGAATTAGAATTAATAGAAGACCTTTAGAAAGCCTAAATAAGATAGTCTTTTTGTATGTAGGACAAAAATTAAAGCTATAAAAAAAGAAAAAAAAAGTAAAGCAAAATAAAAGTTTTTATTTTTCTTATTCTCAGTTATCTGAAAGTTGTTTAGATTAGATATATATGTATATTGCAAGTATACAACATCTTCTAAAGAGATAAACATTGTATGTTAAAAACAGTTATGTTCAGTGGATTAGACAAAGGGGAATGAAGGGAAGAAATGGCGATAGGAATAGGAAAGAAAGTGTAATGAATTGGATATAACTTTCCAATGTTCATATATGAATATAACACAGTGATGCCGCAGTCCGGCTGCAGCAAAATAGCAAAATAAGGGGGGGCGGGCGAACAACTTGTGTACGTTGATACAGAAGGAGTGGGAGCCATTTATTGTAGGACAGGAGGGGTATTTATATATTCCACACAGCTTATCTAATTAACATAAACTAGATACATCAGTCAACCAATAAGGAATCTCCACACTTAATGGCTCACTTTTGTTACTTCTCAAACCACTCCCTCTGGCATTTTGCCAGGCACCATCCAGACTTGTTTACGAACTCTAACATTTCTCTGGCAAAATGCCAGACGCCATCCTGACTTGTTTACAGACTCTAACACAGTGATACTCCATACAAGTTTGGGATCCCAAATAGAATAAGTTCTACTTCATGTGTATAACTTAATATGTCACAATACACTGTATTGTCAAGTGTATCTAAAAAAAATTAGTTCTGTTAAGAAGAAAAAATGTAATCATATTAAATTTAATTTAAAAAAAAAGTAAAAAACTTAAGAAAAAAATTAAGCATAGAACAAAAGTAAGTAGTAAGTAGAAAACATTTATGGTACACATTAACCCACATTAATTACATTCATGAGTCATTTAGCAATGGAGATCTGTTCTAAGAAGTTCACCAATTAGGTGATTTTTGTCCTCGTGCAAATATCCCAGAATCTACTTACATATTCCTGTAAGGTATACCCGACTACATACAGAGGCTATCTGGTATATTCTATCACTCCTTGGTCTTTGATGAATAAAACAACAGAAGATTAAATCAAGTACAAGAGAAATCGAGAGAATCTAATGACAAACAGGAGAGGTATGTGCCTGCTGCCTATGTAGGACAGCATACTGTTTATAGTAATTTTGTTTTTAAAATTATATCAACAATCATTTTAAATGTCAATGATCTAATGGCACAAGTTAAAAAAGAATACTAGAGTAGATCACCAAACAAGACATCTATATATTGAGAAAATAACTTTAAATATTAATACATAAGTAGTTCTCCGGTTAGGATGACTGCTAACCAAAATACAACAGATAGTGAGTATGGTGAAATTACAGAGAAAATGTAATCGTTTTACATTATTGGGGAGATGCAATTTGTTACAAAGATAATGGAAAATAATATCGAGTTTACTCAAAAGTTATGAATAGAACTACTTTATTGTCCAGCAATCTCACTTCATAGTAAAGTAAATGAAATTAGTATCTTGAAAAGATAAGGACCCTCATGTTCTTTACATTATTCCCAACAGCCAAAATATGGGAACAACTTCAGGTTCAATTGACAGATTAATAGATAAATAAGATAAAATTTATACATATACACATATATTATACATATACATACATATGTAATATACTACTATGCAGCCTTTAAAAAGAAGGAAATTTTGTAATTTCCAAGAACATGGAGGATCCCAGAGATCATTATGTTAAGTATAGTAAGGTACCCACAGAAGGACAAATTCTATACTGTTTCATTTGCATGTAGAATTTTTAAAAAGTCAAATTCATAAGTGCAGAATGTATGATAGTGTTTGTAATGAACTAGGTTGTAGTTGGAGAAATGGGAAGATGTTGGTTAAAGGGTACAAATTTTCAGTTATAATACAGATAAATTCTTGAGATCTAAGGTACAGCATGAGTGAGTGTGTGATAAGAAAATAGTCATTAACTTCAACACTTTTCTGTATCTGTGGACAGATTGAGCAGGCAGAAAGTTAATAAGGACATAGTTGAACTCAGTTGTGTCATCATAAACTGCATATAATGGACATCTGAAGACTACTTCATCCAACAGGAATAGAATAAATATTGTTAGCTCATGGACCACCTACCAAAGTAGACCCCGTTCTCAGCAATCAAGCAGACCTTAAAATATTAAAGTAATTGAAATTTCACAATGATTCCTCTCAGACAACAGAATTGAGAAGTCATTAATAAAAAGAAATGTAAAATTCTAAAAATTGTGAAGATTAAACACCAGACTTATAAATAGTACATATACAAAGAGAAAATTCTAGAAACATTTTGAAAACATTTTTAATTAAATGAAAATGAAAACACCACTTTTTGTGTGACATGGCAAAAGCAGTGCTTAGAGGGATTTAATATTCATTACATAATTATTTCATGGAAGTGATCCATGAAAAAAAGAATTGATAAGCTGCACTTCATTAAAATAAAAAATTTGGTTCTGAAAAAAAAAAGACTCTATCAAGAGAATGAGAAGATAAGCCACATACTAGGAGAAAACATTTGCATAAACAGAACAAACAAAACAAAAATTCCACATTTGATAAAATTCTATTAATTCAAAATACGTACTCATCAAAAAGTTTTTAAATTTCAGCTATAAGTAAACAAATATGCTGGTTTAAATAATAATAAAAAAGTCATAAAACCTCAACAAACATCTCACAAAAGAAGATGTATAGATGGCAAGTAAGCATAAGAAACCATTTTCACATCATATGTTATCAAGGAACTGAAAATTTAAGCCATGAGATATCACCCATTAGAATAGCCAGGTATATACAACTGACATTAATGAATTATAAGGAGGATGTGGCAGAGCAATAGGAATTCTTATTCACTGCCAATAGGAATGCAAAATTATACCAACATTTTGGAAGACCGTTTGTCCGTTTCTCACAAATGTATACACACTCCAATGTGCTCTTTAGCATTTCTCCAAAGCACTAAAAACATGTCCACCAAAAGGAAAAAAAAATTGTATACAGACGTTTATGATAGTTTTATCACAACTGCTAAAACTTGGGAGCAAATAAACCGCCTATGTTAGGCAAATATGTAACAACAAAGCAAAACCTATAGTACCTCTAGACAATAAAACTTTACTAACTCACTTGTAAAAACAAATGAGCTTTACAGCCATGAATCAGCAAGAAGGAAATTTAAATGTCTAAAAAGAAATTAAAGAAGCCAATCTGAAAAGGCTATATACTATGATTCCAACTACAAGACATTATGAAAATAGTGAAAAGTTCGGGTCATGTAGGAAGTATGAATAGGTGAAACAGAGAACTTTTAGGAAGGACATTAGAAATTTATATGTGATACATGTAATTACATATTTGTCCAAACTTATAAAATGTGATATACTAAAAGTAAACCCTGATGTAAACTATGAACTTGGAAGATCATGACACTTCCGTGTAGATTCCTCATTTTTAACAGATGTCCCACTCTTCTGGATAATGTTGACACTGAAGGAAGTTTTACTGTGAACCCCAAACTGCTCTAAAATGATAATAATGTTTCTTTAAAAAATTTATAAGGTTTCTATAGTTTTTATAACAATCAAAAACTTATAGACTTACAATGTATGCACTTCAAAACCTAAATTTATTAGCACATTTCTTAGAAATCAGAAGCCTAAAATCAGTTTTGGTAGGCTAAAATTAAACCCTAGAAATCTGCCTTCTAGGGAAACCAGGTCTTTGTAAATTTCAGGTTCTATAACCTGCCTACATTCTGCCTCACAGGTTTGTCCTCCATCTTCCAAGCCAGCACCATTACAACTTGTCTTCCACTGATCTTTGCTTTTCTTTTTACATCATCTTCCTCTCAGACACAAATCATCTGGTCTCATTCCTTATAAGGACCTTTGTGATTAGCTCACACTCAGATGATTTAGAATAATCTTTCTGCTTTAATATACCTAATTTAACTCATCTGAAAAGTTCCTTTTACAGTGTAATGTAGCATATTTACAAAATGCAGGAGTGAGGATGTGGACGTCTTGGTGTAGGAGGCGTTATTCATCTTACTATACCTATATTGCTATTTCCTAGGAAAAAATGGAACTCTCTTAATTAGGAAGAAGACGGTGTTGACTAACATTGTCTGTAACGAACTATGATTCTGAAGTAGTTTTTTAAAACTCACTCTCTCCCCAGGGTTCCATGGTAACATACTGAATTAGGATACGTTTTACATGGAACATAAAAAAGGTGTTCTGTGAGTCATGAGTGTACAGAATTCTCCGATTCAAAAGTGATTCCAGATTCACAAGAGTTATGTAACTTTCTGTCTAATTTTTCATCTATCCCAGTTCTCTTAAAAGAGGATATTTGGAAACTTCATGAATTATACTCAATACTAACTTGTTTCAAACATTACTATCACTTTTCATATATTTCATTTTCATGACATTGGAATTGCTAATATGCCATCCTTTATTAGCCAGTTATTCTTATCCATCCTCTCCGTTTTTGAGTCATCCTTAAACTTGTCTATCCATATGATACAGAAATATGCCACTGAATATTTTAACTAAACTTTGGAAGGCTTTACTTTGACTCCTAAAGTTACTAATTTACAGTCTGTATTTGTGCAAATCATGTAGTATATCTGAATCTTGGTTCTTCATTTGTGAAATTAGGATAATGGTTCTTTATTTCTACTTCTGAACATATTCAGGGAATCAACAGATGGTTATAATTTATAATTTACCAAGTATTTTACAAATGAAAATTATTACTGATATAGAAATTCACTTTAGGGCATGCTCATGCTGGTAGGTAAACATATATGTTGTTTAAACATTTTCTGAAAGGGTATTTGATATTTATTTTGACTAAAAAGTAAATTAATAATAATTTGATAGAATTCACATGAGTGTAGGAAAGGATTTATGAAACATATAATCAATATAGGAAAAGAATAACCAAATAATACATTAATCATGGCATATCAGTATGAAATAAAACTATGCAGTGTTCTCAAACTGGGGTTATCATAACTATTGCCATGATGCATAGGCTACTATGATGTGTGAGGCTACTATGAAAGGTTGAATCTCTAATTTGTTGCTCATATACACATATAAGTAATTATGACATGTGAACTACATTAAGTTGTTGAATATCTTTACTTCCATGTGTGATAAAATATTTTTGTTTTATTTTAGCACTTACAATGACCTATAATAACCATGTTTTGACTTTAAGTATAGAAGGAAGAAATATATTCTTTAAAAAGTGGTTTCTATATTGTCTCTCCAAAACTATTTTGGAAAGTCACCAAACAATTATACAGATACAATACAAAAAAAAAATCAACAAAGCAGCAAATCATGGGGAAGTGGAAAAATCTTGTTTAAACAATCCTCATATTATAGTATTCAGCAGAAAAATTAGTTCTGAATTAAAAGGGGATTTCTAAAAAGAGAAATCATATAAAGTTACCAAAGAGAAATAGAAATGAGAAATTCAGTAGAGGGATTCTAAAGCATATTTGTGCAAGCAGCAGACATTGTCATGAACCCAAGAAAAGACTAAATCATTGCACCTGAGGTACTGAGAGAAAAAGAAAGAACAATAAATAGTGTCTAAGGGACATGTAGGACATTATCAAATAGATAAATACAGGTTTTATACTGTAGTACCAGAATAATAAGAAAAAAAAAGCCAGAATATTTGAAGTTTTGTTGACCTCCTCCTCCCAAATATCATGAAAGATATGAGAAACACATGAAAAATAATGAACACTAAGTAAAATAAACACAAGTAATCCATAGCAATAAACATTTTAACTAAATTGCCAAAGCCCAGAGACAAAAAGAGACTCTTAAAGCAATAAGAAAATATTGATCCATCACAAAAATCGTGTCTTCAAAACAATTTTCAACAGATAAGTCATCAGAAACCATGATAGGCAGATGGCAATAGGATGAAATTTATATTACTGAAAGACAACAGAATAAATCTAAAATAATTTTCCTATGCACACATATGAAGATATAAACATGAATCCCACTATCATGCCCACCCATAAGAATGGGGTCCTAGTTAGAATAAGATATATCTTATGTTTGTATGATTGTTTTTCCAAACTGGATTGTACTGCTATGTAACTAAGAAGAACCAATAAAATAAAATTTAAAAAAAAACAAGTAAAGAAGAAATTGTTCACCAAAAATCATCCTTTAAAAATGAGAGATTAATTAAGGATTTTCCAGATAAGCAATAGCTGAGAAGTTCCTCACCATTGTATTTTCTCCATAAAGGAAATCCTTCAGGTTGAAAAGAAATACTAGAGAGTAACTTCAAGCTGTGTGCAAATACAAAGATTTTTTAATAAGGATGACTAGATGGGGAAATATAAAAGCTTATATCATTGGATTTTTGGTTTGAAATTCCACTTGTTAAAGTTTATACAGGATTTAAAAGACAAATGCATAAAATATAAATTAATGTTATTTGACATATAATGTATAAAAATGTAATGTGTACCAAAATGAAGGGGTATAAGTAGATTTTTGTGTGCTAGTGAAATTAAACTGATATCAGCTTGAACTAGATTATTATAAATTTAAGATATTAAATGTGATCTCCATAGTAGGTAAAAATAAAGCATCCAAAAAAATTCAGGAATAAAAATGAGATGGGAAACAAAAATGGTTCACTATAAAATATCAACTAAATATCAAAAGTGGTAGTAATTAAGAAAAAATGTATAAGAAATACAGGAAACAACACAAAATGACATTAATAAGTTATTTTCTAATTAGAGATTACTTTTTATGAAGATGAATTGGACCCTTCAGTCAAAAATCAGAGATAGGCAGAATAAATTTAAACAATGAAAACAAACACTTTTGCCTTTTTACGCAAGAAAAAGCTGTGTAATATTAATATAAGACTCATTTTATCCCCAAAGATATGAATAATTTTAAAGTGCAAAGATGTAAATGATATCCCATGCCAGTATTAACTCAAAGAGATCTGTGTTGCCATGCTAATATAAAAAGAACTTAACTAAAAACTGTTACAAGAGACAACAAAGATATAAGAAGACACAATGAAGATATTAATTATGAATAGATATGCATAAAACAGAGTAAAAAATGTGTGAACAAAATCATTGATAGAATTGGAGTGATAAAAGACAACATTACTATAATACTTGGAGACATCAATATACCACCTCCAATAATGGATAAAACATCAACATTCTCTGACTTTCAATGGTTTGACTTTCAGTTTTCAACTTGATCTTGAAGTGAAGGTCATTCATATTCAGTAGAAACTGTACTTTGAATTTTGATGTATTTCCTAGGCTGATTATATAGTACCATACTGTTTCATGATGCTGAGCAGAAACAACAACAACAAAAAAATACCTGCTGCTCCTAGTCAGCTGTTTGATTACAAAGTCAGAGAACTGGTATTCATTAGTGTAGTGGGAGGCTATGAACTATGATCTTTGTTATATGTTAAATGTATTTTTGACTTATGATATTTCAACATAACTATGGTTTATCTGGATGTAAACCCAGATTACATATTAGTAAAAGATCAGTAAGGAGCTGGGCATAGAGGCACATTACTGTAATCCCAGTGGCTTGGGAGGCTGAGGCAGGAGAACTTCCAGTTCAGTCTGCCTCAGCAAAATTGAGGCACTAAGCAACTCAGTGATACCCTATCTCTAAATAAAATACAAAATAGGATGGGAGTATTAAATGAACTGTAGATAGGGCAAAGGGGAAAAGGGGAGGGAGGGTAAGGGAGGGGGCAAAAAGGTTGGAAAGACAATGGAATGTGATGTTTATCATTATCCTAAGTACATGTATGAAGACACAAAGGATGTGACTCTACTTTGTGTAAAACCAGAAATATGAAAAATTGTGGTCTATATGTGTAATATGAATTGCAGTGCATTCTGTTGTCATATATAACAAAGTAAACTTCTAAAAAATTGAATGAGAATAAAGATTCATAAACAACAACAACAATAAAATAAACCAAATAGGGATGGGTTTGTGGTTCAGTGGTCAAGTGGCCCTGAATTCAATCTCCAATACACGCCTCCAAAAAAAAAGATCATTAATGAAATAGAGGATTTGTACAAAAATACAATCCAACTAAACCTAACAGATACATACAGGGTATTCCACCCAATGCCAGAATACACATTTTCCTCCATTGAACAGATAACATTTCCATGACAGACCACATTAGACCACAAATAAATCTTTATAGTTTAAAAAGATTAAAATCATACAAAGTACCCTTTGAAACCACTGAAGAATGAAGCTAGAAATCAACAACAGAAGGAAAATAGAAGAGTCACAGATATGTACAAACTAAAAGGATGACAGGTTAAAGAACAAATCACACTTAGCTGCAACCCCAGCCCACAGAATGCAGAGTTTTCTAACACAGGGAAATAGATCACAGTAATCCATACATTAGTAGAATAAATGAAACAATATTATCATCTTAATTGATAAAAAGCAATTTGACAAAATCTTTGCACAACAAGCTTACGAATTTTATTTAACTTTATCACACTTTTTGTCTGCAAACCTGGCATTTGCAAGAAAGAGAAAGCATCAAACCACAATTATCCTGCCTGCTGATGCTCTTTATAAGAATCTTTCTGATGAGAGAAGCTTAATTATTGCAAGAGTTTTCTGGGTGGGGGTCTCTGGCCTGCTTCCAAAATATATTACAAAGGTGACCAGGCAATTAACAGAGTGAGAAAATTATTTGAAAATCATACATCTGATGTACTTCATATTTAGAATTCATAAGTAACTCCAAATCATTTTTCTAGGACTGTTATAACAAAACAAATTAAAAAAATTTATAATGATGTTTTAAAAAGGAGACTTGTTTTCTAATAATTTAGAGGACAGAAGACCAAGATAAAGGTGTCCACAGTTTTCTTTTTTTATTAGTTCATTTTAGCTATATATAATATTTGGACTCATTTTAATATATTATACAAGCATGGCAAATGCTTTGCTCCACTTTAGTCCTCAGTATTTGCCCTTTCCCTCCTCTCCTCCCTACCCCTTTGCCCTTTCCTCTGCTCTAAGGATCTTTCTACTCATGGTTGCTTTTTAATTAGTACATTTTGGATATACATAAAGGTGAGATTCACTGTGGTGGCGATTCACTGTCGTGTATTGATATATGTACATAGGAAGGTTTGGTCAACTGAGGCCTCTCTTTTTGGCTTGATGATGGTTTCCTTCTGATGGTATCCTCACATGGCCTTTCCATTTTACTTATGCTTCTTTGGGATTTCTTCTCAACACAAGTGTGGTGAGGATATGGGAGATTAGAAACCCTCACTTATTACTGGTAGGGATGTAAAATGGTGAAGCAGCTATGGACAGTTTGGTGGTTCCTCATAAAGATAGGCTTAAAATTATATGTCCTACTATTTTTATTCCAAGGTATATAAACCTAGAAATTAAAAACAGGGATGCATACGGGTACTTCTCTATACAGTATTCATAGTGGCCAACAGGTAGAAAATAAACCAAGTGTCCATTTAAAGCTGAATGGATAAATAAAATGACTCAAAGACACATTGCAATTCACTTGTTGGTTTGGAATCAAGTTCTAATAGAATGTTGGGCCTTTCATTATAGTAAAGTTTATTACTATGCTATGAAAATTTTCTCCTTATTATAGGAATTCTAGGGTTTATCAATTAGATAAAGATTATATGATTTTCTGGAAAATGTATAGGTTAAAGTAGAAGGATTTTTCAGAAGATTTGAAATACATCATAAACAATTATTTCCTTGGTATAGTGTGCAGCCCCAGGGTTAAAGTCATGGAGCAAGAAATCCAATTAAATAGCACGTGTGAGAGAACTGATGGATTGAGGCCTGAGGTATACAATGCTGATTTTAGCAGTCCTCAGAGCTAATTTCTAGACCAAATCTATTAGAGTCTTGGGTTGCTATAGTTTCAAACAGTTCCTATAGGACTGAGAATTTGTCCTGGACATCAGAGTTGAATTTGATACTTGAACTTGGCAAATAAGGAAATACGAATGTCTCAGCTTGTGCTAGTGTATTAGGATATGTGAGCATGGATAATGTATAAAGAACAGAGAAGAGTACCTTTATTTTTGCTCTTGAGGTTTAAAATTGTCTAATAGGAAGGAAATTAAGAATGTCAACTAGAATCAATCCTTTCTTTTTACCTCCTGGTTGCAACAACTGTTGTGTAGTCAGCTGTTGAATTCTGAGGCAATTATGGAAAAGAGGGCTTCTGTGTCTGTGGATCAACAATGCACCCTTAACAGGTTTGCTGTGTGGGTTAAGACTTTGCTAAAGGTTGAATGGTTAATGGTACAGAATGAGTCTGAGATTCAGTTCTCTTCCAAGTCTCCTTCTTGATTTCTACATAATTAGAAAAGTAATAAGTGCCTTATCTCTCTTAATAGCATTGTCTAATTCACTGAATTTCTATTCTCCCCCAGCCCCTTATTGTGAGTAGCTTCCACCTATCAGAGAAAACACTCAACATTTGAATTTTGGGGACTGGCTAATTTTGCTTAGCATGATAGTGTTGATAAATCCAGCCCAATTCCCTCTTAAGATTAGGAGCCATTTTGCCACAAAGGCATGAAAAGCTAATTTTGTCTTTACTATAAATTACTGCGATTTCTAAACTTGCTTGGAATACTTGCCCGTGCCTTGAACTCACCCATGCCTGGCTTTCCCCTGACCAGATAACAACCCTCTCTGAAGCTATAATGACCCTCATAAATTCTGATGTTGGGTCCAGCTAAAATATTAACTAGCCTTTGTGTTTTGCTTGTCAAAATTTTGTTATCTCTAAGTTCTCAAACCCCCTCTTTTGTAACTTTCTGTGCTATAAAGCTGTGCTCCTAGAGAGCTGCCATGTGGTCTTCTGTTCCCACGGTCTTTGGGAAAGACAGCCCGGCTGGTCGAAATTATAAGCTTGCTTTAATTTGATTTCAATTGAACTCAGTGGCCTTTTCTTTGTGTCATGGTCTAACAGTCTCCAGATCCATCTATTTACTGGCAAATGTCATAAAGTTATTCTTTTTTATGGGTAATAATTCTTATCATGATTCATCTGGGCACTTCCTGAGACCTTTTTTATCCTACTTGTATCTACCTGTCCTTATACCTTGCATGTGCATATGCATGTGTTAAAACAACTAGCTACCAAATAAAAAAAGGATCCTCAATTCAGTTATGTGTTTATTTCAGAATGGACTCATCCACTTGGCCCAAAGGAAGAAAGACATTGAAGGCTATTCAAAATCAATGTGAATGTCAACACACTTAGACAGATGGCCAACTTGCCACGTGAGCAGCACAATGAACAAATCAATGAAACTCATTAGAAGGCACTTAAGAACAATAAATTATAAAGGGATAAATAATACCTTGGCAACAGTTTAGCTCTGAGATATGGAATTGAAGGTGTCAGAATTGGAAACCAACTGAATTATTTCCTGTAAAACTTGAGCCAAGGTAAAAGATGACAGACATTTTCGAAAGGTCAAATCATTTCTGTGTGAAGAAAGTGCATTGGTCAATCTGCATGTAAGTATTTACCTTTCCAAACTGACCTTAGCATGCAGCAGGAGCACTCTTTTCTCTCTGCCAGTGTGTTCACCCTCTACCGCATTTCCCACTTAACCTCATGAAAAAAAAAATTGGGTCAGAAGACCTAAACCCTCATTACCCCAGATGTAAAAACCACACTATAAATTGTTCTGAAATAGTGAGACAAATTAATATTTCTTTTTAGAATATATGATTACCACTAGTTATTTTCTCATATTCTTTTTTCAGTATTATGATTAGAATAATGGATCTACCTGTATCTGAGGTCACTGTAGGACCTGCTACAAATTTTAGCTAGTTAAAAAAGGACCTGAATAAGTCATTCATGTTTAACTTGCTAACACTTCTGGGGGGAAGTTGAGGTTCAACAAGAAATAAACCTTAAGTCACAGAAATAAATCTATAATGTTAGAAGTTAAGGCTTCAGTGAGCAAAGGAAGTAAGAATTGGAGCGATAGAAGGTCTGTCCACTTTTTCTGAAATCACACTTTCTAATCACGTAGCTTCTTTTCTTTCCTACCTAAAGCTTGAAGTAGCGTGGACAACAATGCTGTCAATCCACACAGTGCCTTCTGGAATTTTTTACCCAATTAAACCATCTGTTGGTGCCCTGAAGCATGCCCACCTACAAATTCCTAGCTAATGAGTTATTCAGTGCTTTCAGGAAAAAAAAAATGTTCTCCCATAAGGACAATGCAGTATCCAGTTAAAAAGCAAGTAAGAAACTGCTAGAGCTGAGAGAAGCACAAGAATACAAACTTTTCATACAGTATAAGGGTCAGAGTCAAACAAGTGTATGAAAAGTAAATCTTACCAGTGGAGTAACTGATATTCTCTTCATGGCTTTTATTCTTTAGAAATACAAAATATAGTCCTGATATAAGACCCTTACTTTGGTTGTAGAAGTTTATTTCTATGATAGTTTTGAAGAATGTATCATTAAAAGGTACCTTCAAAAATGTTCAGATTCTACTTACTAGTTATGATCCATAGGAATCAGGTGTATGATAGATAAATCACTTTCTCACTTTTTTTTTTTTTTTGCATGAGGGAACTGCCAATAGTTTAGTTGCTAATATATCAGGAGGAGAGATGGTAAGAGGGTGAGAAAGGGAGGGAAAGAAGAGAGGGAAATATGGTTAGAAAGAGAAGAGTGAGAAAAAAACACTATACAAGAACAAGGGGATACCAATAAAAAAGAAGAAAAGGAGAAAAATCCAAAAGAAAATATCGCCTATATATATAAAAAAAAAACCTAAACTAACTATAAAGCTTTTGTTAATCTAGGATTTTAATGTGTTTGTTCAGAAAACATCCATTTTATATTTAGATTTAAGTAGTTGTGCAAGCTAATAAATATTTGCAAGTCTATCCTCCCACAGACAATACTAGTAGATTATGTCTTGGATGTTCTATATGCCGACTCTTTAGATTTATTGATTCCTTTTTGTGAAGTTAATGGATATCTGATAATCAGCTCACAAGGCTAATGATTTACTATTGCCATAGTTGGAGTAAAACTTCATGACTTAAGAAAAATTTTCTTCATCAGGCTAAATATTGACATTTATATGGATTTAAGTTTACAAATAACTTTGTTCTTTGTTGTTAATTGGTAGTGACTTCCCAGATACTAAGTTGAGGGGACTGAAGTCAGGTACAAGCACAGCAGAAATAAGTGGCAAGTTTTCCATGAGCACAAGAGGAGAAATTGTATCACATATCCTACGTGTTGGTGCCTGGTATTTTAATACTGTGCTGTTCGATAAAGTCGCCATTAACTACTTTATCGGACAGCACAGTATTAAAATACCAGTCACTGTTGGCACCTGAAATAAGGCTTCAGAGGTCTCCGTTCATTGACAGCTGGCCTCATTCCTCAGGACTCAAGGTGAGAAAGCATGGCAAAAGAATGTGACAGAAATGGCTCGCATGATGATCAGAAAGCAGAGTGACTAAACTTGGGTGGTCAATATATACTCCAACGGCACACCCCCAGTGATCCGCCTCTTCTTGCAATACCCTACCCTCCTTCAGTTGCCACTCAGATAATCCCCATCTGCATTAATTCACTGATTGGATTCTCCTAACCTAATCATTCCTTCTCTGAATGTTCTTGCATTGTTTCACACTCAAGCTTTGCGGGGACACCTCACATCCAAACCATAACAATGTGTGATCTTAGCAGCCCTCAGAACTAATTTCTAGACTAAATCTATTGGAGTCCATGAATCACAAACTTCTCAAGCTACTGTCCTTTCAAGTTTTCCTTGATATATATAAATTGCACACTATGTCATGTTTTCTTAGCTTTCTCTATGCTAAGAAGATCTGAGTGTATAACATAGATAATAACAGCTACCATTTGCTAAGCATTTATGATTTCCTGTGGAAATATATACTGAATACTTAATTTTATAGATGAGGAAGCTGATGCTTAACGTACTTTAAAAACCCAACAACATTAACACTCTGGGAAGAAGTAGCAATGGTCTGCTTGAAATATGAGTCGATGCTCTCTTTCTCAGGCTTATAAAATGGGCAGTATTTTCAAGATTAAAATAAATTCTAGGGACTCTTTAAGTAAAACCTCAAAATTGGCACAGCTGGGTTAATTAGGGTTTCCTTCTTGTGGTATGTGGTTTGTGAAGTACTTTAGGATGTCATGTTTCTCAAAAAAGAAATATGTACCCTCTCAGCAGACTTCCTAGTGACCCCAGGCTCTCAACTCGTCCTTGTGTCCATTTATTACGTAAGACAAGAGGAAGGGTAGTGATGAAAACTTCTGTGGAGGAAATCAGGGGCAGTATTCCTCACTATTGATCCTGGGGAAGTGTGGGCCTCTGTGATTATCGCCACAGAAGTGCCACTGATATGGTGTCTCATTTCTCTGACCTATGGAGGATTGTTTAGATTATGTCATTCATACCACAGTTTGAAAAATATAAGTCTATTTTCTTCTAATATTTCCTCACTAAAACTCATCTTTAGCTTTTTTTCTTTGCTGGAGTCTAAAAGTTCATATTCCCCAATATTCTTATGTTGAAGACAAACCTAAAATATGATAGTATTAAGAGGTGGGGTCTTGGGAGGTGATTAGGCCATGAGGCCTGAGCCTTCATGTATGAATTAAAGCCCCATGGGGGAAACTCTGGAGAGCTGCCCTTACCCTTTTTCTCCATAGGAATGAAGGAGAAAGACACTACTCAGTGGTGGACAGCTGTCACCAGATGCCAAATGTGCCAGCACCTTGTTCTTGGACTTCCTAAACTCCAGAAATGTGAGAAATGTTGTTCATAAGCCACCTAATATATTGTATTTTGTTACAGTACCCTGAATGGACTAAGACAGACTTTATCCATATCATATGTTTTTAGAAATAAATTGAATTCATTTTTAACTGATACATAAAAATGATATGTTTAGATATATGTGTACACTTGTATATGTTTAAAGCAGAAGTATCTATCTCCTCTAACACTTGTAATTTCTTTATGGTGAAACCATTCAATATCCTTCTGTCAAGCCTTTGAAACACAGAGTACATTTTACGCATCTACAGTCACCCTGTTGTACAATAACATATCAGAACTTCCTTGTCCTTGTTACGGTTTAGATGTGAGATGCCCCCCAAAAACTCATGTGTGAATCATTGCAAGAAAGTTAAGAGGTGACATGATTGGGTTCTGAGAACCTTAACCTAATCACTGCATTAATGCCCTGATAGGGATTAGTGGGGTGGTAACTGAAGGCCGTAGTGTGTGGACGGAGGAGGTAGGGCTCTGGAAGTATGCCTTTGGGGTGTATATTTTGTATCTGGAGAGCAGAGCCTTTCTCTACTTGCAGATTCTGTGTCCTGAGCTTTTTTCTTTCTCCATACCTTTCCACCATGATGTTGTGCCTCACCTCAGGCCTAGAGATAATGGATTTGACTATGAACTGAGACCTCTGAAACTATGCTCATATTTTCAGTAAACTTTCCCTCCTCTAAAATTGTTCTTGTCAGGTCTTTTGGCCACAATGGTGAAAAGCTTCAATGAAACAATCCTGTACCACTATAACTTTCCACCTGTTGATGTACATTTTCTCATCCCTCCCATTTCCTTATTCTCCCACAGCCTCTGGTAACCAACATTCTACTCTCAACTTCTATTAGATTCCCTTTTTAATATTCTACCTATCAGTAAAATCATGTACTGCTTATCATCCTATACCTGGCTTATTTAATTTAAAATAATGATCTCAAATATCATTCATGTCATCACAAATGACATTTTATTCTATTTTGTGACTGAATAGTAATCCACTGTGTATATGAGCCACTGGCTAAACTTTCTCCCCAGTCAATTGAAAGATGCTTAGGATGTTTTCATTTCTTGGCTACTGTGAATAGTGTAATAATGGGCATTTGTAGTTATGATGTCTTTTTGACATACTGACTTCATTTCATTTAGATATCTACCCAGTATTAAGATCATTAGATCATATAGTAGTTCTGGTTTTAAAACTTTTAGGCACCTGCATAAAGTTTTTCATAATGACTGCACTAATTTACAGTCCTAGCAACAATGATGAGGTGTTTTAGTCAGCTTTTTTATTGCTGTGACCAAGTGTCACCAAAAGAACAATGTTAAGGAGGAAATGTTTATTTTGGGACTCATGCTTTCAGAAGATAATTCATAGATGATTCACTCTGTTGCTCTGGACATAGCCACTAAGAAGCAGAGAAATAGACTGCACTTAAGAGGTACAATGTAGATACCAAAGGCATGCCCACAGAGACCCACCTCTTCTAGCCACACCCGTCTTGTCTTGGATTATCACTCAGTTAATCCTTATGAGGGGATGAACACACTGATGAGTTCAAAACTCTCCTAACCCAATAATTTCACCTCTAAACCTTCTTGCATTGTCTCACACATAAACTTTTGGGGAATACCTCATATCTACACCATAACACAAGGGTTTCTGTTTCTTTACATCTGTGGAAACACTTATTATCTTGTGTATTTCATTTACTGGAATAAGCTGATATCTCACTGTGATTTTGACTGGCATTTTCCTGATGATTACAGATAATGAGCATTTTTCCACTATAATATTGACCATGTGTATGTCTTCTTTTTAAAATGTCTAGATCTATTGTCCATCTTTTAATCAGAATGTTTTCTTCTGAATGTTTGCTGAGTGTCAAATGTAGAGTTTAGAAATATTTTCTCCAATTCTGTAGAACATCTCTTCATTCCTTTAGTTGAGCAGAAGATATTTAGTTTGCTATAACCTCATTTGTCTATCTTTTATTTTGTTTCCTGTGATTTGGGGGTCTTGCCCCCAAAAGTAATCCGTGCTCATTCCAATGAACTGGAACATTTTTTTTAGGTGTCCTTCTAGTAATTTCATAGTTTCAGGTCTTACATTTAGTTTTTAAATTTGTTGATTTATTTATGTTGAACCATCCTTGAATCCCTGAAATGAATCCCACTTGGTTTTATTTAAGCCCATTTTTATTGAGCATAATTTCTTGAGAGTAAGTTAAAAATTATAAATAATAAAGTATTTATGTACAGTTTGATTTAGGTGATCTTCAGGATTATTAAAATATGTAAACATTATCATGTTGGGGGATCACTTTTTTTTAACTAAAGGCAACGGGGTGGGAGTTCATCTGACAGAGTAAGCTAACATGATGTCTTATCTTAGAACGATAAATCATCCTCAAATTTCTTCCTTTGTCTGCCTCTCATGTTATCTCTCTGTCTCTCTCTGCCTCTCTCTCTCTCTCTCTATTTATCTATCTATCTATCTGTATCTCTGTGTGTGTGTGTGTCTGTCTGTCTGTCTTAGTCTCACACATGCACACACACATACACACACATAGCCATTCAGTTTGAGTATCCTTCTTTCCCTTGCCTTTCACTTACTATGAGATGGTGGACATGTGCAGAAGAGCTCAGTACCCATTCCCTTTTGGATAATAGCATGTATATGTCAAAGCTATAATCATTTAAAGCATATAGAAAATTGTGTTGCATTCACTTCACTCACTTAGATAATATATGGAAGTCAACCAGTCATCTTTTCAATTACTGCAGAATTATTCACTACAATAAAATATTATCCAGTATAAAATTAGTAATCTATTTCAACCCTTTCTCTAACTAACAAGTTAATTTGAGGTAAGGAAGGAAGGACACAGCCTCTGAGCTCTAGGTAGCTCTCTATATTCGTCTTTTAGACACAGATGCTTCTTGTCACTCCAGAGACAGCAAACTGCAGGCCGTCACTGTAGCTATCACTGCAGGTTAGATGCTACTCTTTGGAGCAAGGGATCTTTTCAGAGCAAGGTCTAGACTCACCTTCCAGAATATCCAGAGATTTAATGGGTACCACTGCAGAAGGACTATCTGTTATAAATCTGTGAGCACATAGGGATTTTATACTTAGAAAACTCAAACATGTTGATTTTCTAAATACTACATATATTGACTCTGCTATCGTGATAATGTGGGTGTAAGTTTTACATATGTGCATGTGATCCGACCCTAACATGTTGATATTGGTCACTAGATAAAAGTGTATATTATGTATTGGTACTGATAGATGCTATGGCTGGAACTGGGTTTTAGAGTCATGATTCATAAAATATATTCTAAAATATGAAGGTCTTAATTTTTCCCCTAATAAAGTTCATTTTTAGCTTTTGTATTCTCTTTTTTGCCATTTCTATTTTTTCCTTACTTTTGTGAATATATCTCTTCGAAGTGTTTACTTTCCTTAGAATCTCTAATTTTTCTTGTGTAACTTTATTGTATATATTTGTCATTTAGGTTAGCCCTGAAAAACTTCAAAACAAATAAAAATAAAAACAAATGATAAAGACTACTAAATTTATAATTCCAATAGTTTGCATAAAACTGTCCTTTGAAAGTGTGAGATGGCTCTATTCTTTAGTGATATTTTTATTTCTCAGTTGTTATCTCTGAAGATGTTTTTGTTGATTTAGTTTGTTATAGATATTTATATAGATATTTATAGATATTTTGTTATAGATATCCTTAAATCGCAGTCCTCAGTACCTAGATCGATAGGGAGTTTCACTATAAAAAAACCAATCCCATTCTCTGTGGAACTGAAATACATTTGGATCCTGTTTGACTGTTAACTGGAGTTTTCAAAGGAAGTTTAATTCAGCTGGAGTTGACAGTTGTGTATGTAATGTAGTTTGAAGGATATAAGGAAATACACTGCCACCTAACAAAAAAGAAATGCGCACCCACAAACACACACACACACACACACACACACACACACACACACACACAGCTTCATTTTTCTGAGGAATTGTGCCATCAGTGACTCAGCGCATCTTTGTATTAAGTGTGACTCTCTGTGACTCCTATTTTGAACTAAAGAAAAAATCATTTCTCAGCTAGTAAGAGTTCACTGTTTTCCTCAGAAAAAGAAGATTTCAAACTGGATGAGAGTATCAGCACATCCCAGGGGAGGGAAGAAATAGAATCCAATTTGGGGACCAAAAAGATGTTCCAGATCATTAGACACAATTCTCACAATTTTACGGACAAGGCAAATAATGATGAGAGAAGAGATGATTTTCTCTAGCTCATATATTTGTCCTGCCACCTGCCCAGCATACATTGCTTTCTTGGGAAAGTCTCTCATCCCTTACCGTCCCAGGTCTGTCAGTTCCGCCTTTCTCCCTCCCCTTGCCCTGTGCTAGTGTTTTAAAAGATTTTTCTAAAGTCTCAAATTACAACCAAGAAGAACATATCTTTTAAATTATTTTTTTTTTCAGGAAATGTCTGTTGATCAAGTGCTTTCACTCCACCTTTGAATAGACTGATTTATTCCTAAACACTATCACTGCTGTTTTCCTTTCTTGTAACCTATTTTTAATCTTCAAAGCACGCTTGTTTTATATTCAACTCCTTGGTAAATAGAGAACAGTCACTGCCCAGAGGGTGGCAAGCCTACTGTTTTATTCCCTAGCACCTGAAGAATTGTTGTGGCTGCTTACTTTACCTTTCATCTCTGCTGAAAGTGAGAAAGTAAGATTCTAAACAAAGTGGAGGTTTCATCCTCCACTCCACTTCAAAAGAGCCTGGATCATAAACAAAGGTGGGAGCCATGCAAGTGGCTTTCTCTTCTTGCATACAATTAGCTTGACATTAAGTAACTTACTGTTTAATTATTACAAAACCAAAAAGTGTCTAAAACTAGTAACACGTTTAACTGATTATCAACTATGAATGAATTTAATCCCAGTTTGATTTCACTTAAAAAATCCTGTCTGAATTTTATATCAGGGATCACATACAATTATGGAAACAAAGGCTAGAGAGAAGAGATAAAATATCCAGTGTCTTCTCAAAGACCAAATGGCCTAGTTTGTAATCTGAATATGCAAATAGTAAGTAAAAGTAGTACTAGTGAGACAAGTTTTAAGAAGTGTAAAAAGAAATTTCAGAGAAAGATACCAAACTGCCCAAAGGTTTGCTCTCTGGTTTTAATTTAATTCATTAAATTTCCTTCTGACTTGGACACCACCCTGTCCTTCTTTCTAACACACACACACACACACACACACACACACACACATCTTTATAAACAGAACCAAGCTGACCATTCTACCATGGTTAATTCACATGAGAGACATGTTTACAAGTGTCTTTACAATTCATCAAGCGGCCAGTCAATTTTATTGAAAATGAAATATAGCCAGAGTGTTTATATAGATAAATTGACCTTTACCTTTTCCTCCCACAGGTGTGTGGTTTATATTTTCATGGAGATACCTGCCCTTCCTGCAGAAAGTATATGGTAATGAAGGCACCTTGGACTCACTCACCGCAGGGTTTACCTTCTCTGTCTTCTTACCCACAGAAATAAAAATTGGATTAGATTCATTTGCAGTATCCTGAGTAAACCATAAAAGACTAATCTAAACTTGCAAACCTGTTCACGCTTCTGGGGTTTGAGTATCTGCAAACAGAGAGTACAAAAGGCACATGAGAAAAATATCAAAGGAGGGAGTGTACACAGCTTCACAGTGCCTCTCTGGACCCCCACAGATGTTCAATCAATACAGTTAGATAGGAGGAATAAATTCTGGCATTCCATTGCACAGTAGGATGACTAGAGTTAACAATAATGCATTGTATATTTCAAAATAGCTAGGAGAGATAATTTTGAATGTTTTAAGCACAAAGAAATGATAAATGTTTAAGAGGATGAATATGTTAATTTCCCTCATTTGATCTTTGAAAATGTATACATATATTGAAATGTCACATTGTATACCATAATATGTACAAATATTATATGACAATCAAAAAAAAAAGTAGTACAAGAACAAATGTGTATTCACTGAAGTCCAGGTAGAATAAGAAGCTCACCAGTGGAGATGAACGAAGAAACCATGGGCTCTCCATTTACATGATCTCTTGGAATGGGAGATGGGGCCATACTAATTCCAAGGTAACTGCCTTCAATTCTCTAAAGCAATTTTTTTAGGTTGTTAAACTTGGAAATATATTTCTGCTGAGATTAAAAGAAAATTCAATAACTTATACCTCCCAAACCATCTATCTATAAATAGATTGAAGATATAAATAGTTGGAAGTTTGAGATTTGAAGTGGACTTATCCTAGTTTCAACTGAAACATTGGGAAAGAGAACTTTAAGCGCCATCTTGGATAAGTATTCATTTTTTCTTTTTAAGGAAGCCATTTAATATTTAAACAATTAAAAAATTTTCTAAACTATATACAATATTATCAGGTGCACACACACACGTAAACACAGAGAAAGAGAACTCACTTTAAATATCTATAAAATTCAAATAACATTCCAAAGCTAAATTATGAATATTAATTTCCTAGAAAGTATTTTAACTAGGAATACCCCTATTCTCTATTAAAGGTTATAGGCATGGTTAGCATACTTTCCACATGTAAAGGAATACCAGGTGAGGATTGGAGGATACTGACCATTTGATCCCTTGCTGAAATCTGTCTTTTCTTCAGCATTAGGTTTTTGCTAGGGCAATGAAGAAATTTTAATTTTAAGTCAAGCTATAATTTTGGATTATTCTGAGGGCACAATTTATTTGATGAATTGAGAGTGGTTTGTGTCTTAAAGTAATCAATGTAGCTGGATTTTTCTAAGCCTTAAACACATGTGTCTTACCAATTTTATCTAAGAAATGAGAAAAATTTAGTGCTCTCAGGACCATAGTCAAATAGATGGAAGGAAGCCATAATATATTCTCATGGTCATATTCCATAACTTGAACTGTTTAATGTAATAGTAACATATTTATTGCTGCATGATTAAACCTATACTACTTGGCCAAAGCATACCACATTTAGTACAATAGATTTATTGAAGATTCTCAACTCATCACAGGTTTAAATAAGAAATCATTTGATTTTTCCACTAACTACTTGGCAATTCTCCTATATAAACTCTCTCTATATTGAATTTTTAAAATAAGTTTATTTCTAGAATCCATGCCAGTCACTTGAGATTATGTCATTTCAGTTTTAAAATCCATTCTTGTTCACGTGTAAATCTCATTGAAATCACTTCTCTTCCCTTTCTTGTATTTTGGGCTAAACAGCTTCTGTGGTTTTAGCAGCTTACAGACTTAAAAGGGAGTTGGAATAGGGTAGGATAATTTCTTATTCCTTGACCTATTCTCTTTCTTTTAGTTCTTTGCTATTGCACAAGGAACAGAAAGATTGAAAAAAGGTTTCTAATTAACTGTCTAAAAAGAACTAGTTGAACATATTGCATAATGATAAGGTACTAGTAAGCTGTTTTGAGGGCCCTATCATTCCAGCTTTTGGACCTAGAAGGTTCAATTTCATTTCATCCTCCTGTTTTTTTCAGTCTATGAAATAAACATAAATACAATTCATAACATCAAAATTTTGTGTCAGATTCCCAGTAACAAAAAAAATAAATGATTAAATTATTTACATATCTTTATGTTGCATTCAGTGTGCCAAAAGTGATGGTGAGCGACCCAGTAATGTCTGAATACTGTTACTCTTATGAGTGCTGCAGAACAAGATGAAGAAACAGAGTTACTGAATTTCAGTGCAATTGCAGTCATCTAGGTGCAATTGTCTAGCAGGTCTTGGATTTAGTCATTAAAGAACGGCTCCTTATAGGAGATGAGAGGCTTAGGGAGAGGATCACAGTCACTTGGCAAATAGATATGGCAGACATTTCTCTCCTCCTACCTTCTTACTCCCTACAAATGCTTCTCAAGGGAGAATCTCATGTAGATCCCAGAGGGTCAGAACCTGTGCAAAGCAGTACAACATATCCCAGAGAAAAATTAAAAATGAATCTGGAGCAGTAAACAGAGACTATATAACTCTTCCGTTTTGCATGGACCATCTAGTCACTTATTTACTGGGTAGTTTTGTTCTTATTTTTGTGTTTTTTTTTTTTTATTAAAAGAAGATGGATCTAGTCCAGCTCCCTCAAATGGTGTGCAATTGACAATGAGGAAGATCTTTACTTAAGCCACATCAAAGAGCAACTGCACTTTCCCTCACTGGTATAGTCTTTCTCATTTCCTTCATCTCCATATGCTTCAGAAGTCTCAGATACTCTGAAAGTCCACAGGTGGGATTCCTAGCAGACAAGGATACAGAAAGGCCCCCAAGTTATCATCAGAAGTGATTATGTCCTGTTACTGAGGAGAAACACCCCTGCCATTCCTATCCAAATGAGAGCACAATAGGAGGAATAACCTTCTTTTAGAAATCAGCACACACACAAATATCTGACTCATTTTGAGTACTGTCCTTATATTAATTGAGGGATAATGGGGTGGCATGAAGGGTTGCACATATTTCTTATCTAACTGGGACTAATCCATGAATATTGAAATTTTTTTCACCCTAGAGAGTGAGTTTTTGCATTTAAAGTATGAGGTACTTAGCATCCTGTTTTTCATGTAAAAATTTTTATACATCAGATAAAGAAAACATTCTATGAGATGAAACAGATCTATTTTGTATTACTTTGATAGGCATTCAATTATAATCTATAGGCCAATATTCTTAAAAAAAAGTAGAGGGTAGAAGAAAAGAGAAAGAGATTGGTGAACATAGAGCTTTGGACAGAACTGATCTTTTCCCAATCTGTTGTATTCTATACCACCTGATTCCATTGCTGTTTCTGTAATCATATCATGTTAAGAGTTGTGAGTGCCCTTAGAGATATTCTAGACTAAATAATTTGTGAGAGATAATTTTAGATAGGGAATTAAAGTATATTATTACAATATTTCTGATTGATGTAGACCCTTCATTCTTATAGTAAATGATTCGTGTCTGTTTCTTATGTTTGCACCTTACATACATAAGCACATGATCACGTCTTTGAAGAAATAATATCACTGTTTTTGTATTTTCCACTAACCCTAGTCTCATTCTAGAGAACATAACAAGTACTCAATAAGAGATAAGCAACCATAGGTAATAGGCATTGAGTAAAATAATTATTATTCTAGTTTATAACTGTTCATAGTTGTTTCTTTAATATTAAATGATATTTGCCGCATCTTGTTTTACCTGGTTCTAACACAATTGCTCTTAGCATCCAGTGAGGGAACATTTATGTATTATATATCATATTACGTATTTGTCTCTTTGGAGAGGAAGAAATTTATGAGTTTACATTCTTTGCTTTGTAATGATATCTCCAGTGAAATGACCCAAAATATGCTGACTTAACTTTCTAAAGAATGTAGATACATTTAATACATGTATACATATACAATATGCACATATATTTATATATAAATATCTATATTATATAAATATATAAAAAATATATATATATATTTACTTCTTTAGTATTGGGGAATTAACCCTTTACCACTCAGTCATATCCACAGCCCTTTTTATTCTTCTTCTTATTTTTTTTTTTATTTTGAGACAGGTCTCACTAACTTGCTGAGGGCCTCACTAAGTTGTTGAGTCTGACATCCAACTTGTGATCCTCCTGCCTCAGTCTCCTAAGACCTTGGGATTACAGGCATCACACTTGGCTAAGAATAAACATTGAGGAGAAAAAACTATACAAAAAAATTGAGAGTTAAAACTCAGGATTCCATTCCAGAAGGGCAATTAAATAACTGCGATTTTTGAATTTTTTTATTAAATGATACACCCCTTTTGCTGATAATTTAATCCTTCCAACCTACCTCCTTCTCTTTCAAGGAAAAATAAGAGATTTACTCTGATTATTTGGTAGTAAGGCAGGGCCATTTCCATGCTTTTACACTTTAAACTTGCTCACTCAGAGCCTAGTTCCATCAGGTGATCTAAATTGAATATTTGCAAAACAAGGCCTTGAGAAAGGAAAAAAAAAAACAGATACCTCTCTAAGGAAAAGAATAGGAGAATCAATAGGTTCTTCACTGGCATAACCCAAAGGAATCAGTGTGGTAGAAGTTTCTAGGTTCTAGGTCAGCTTACTTGAATAGCATTCTTCAACCCTGGGTTTGCCTTAACCATAACAGGGACAGGGACAATCCATTTCATATGCCTGCCTCAGCTTACCCTCTGCAAAAGAGAAAATAACATATTTTAATTTGTTCTTTTAAAGTTTCTAAAAGTTAGTACATGTGAAGTTTTTTTAAATCATGTTCTCAAATAGATAATACTCAATATTTTTTAAAAAAATCAGATGTATAATCAATGAGCTCTCAATTTTTCTTAAAATAATATAATATAAATGGTCTCATCAGAAGGAGAAAATGGTGGAGTGGATATAGGACACATACCAATCCCCTCCTCAGTTCAAAAAGGAAGCAGTGAAAAACAGCAGACCAGAGATGTGGGTGAAGAAAAATACTCTAAAGCTCAGTGTTGGACTGATTAAGACTTGAAGAGACTTGCAGTTTGGTTACTGAAACAGAAAATAAGGAGAGAATTCCTTGACCCCCAAAGCTGGACAGAATGGTGGGCACTTGTGTGTGGAGGACAGTAACAAAGAGAGAAAGGAGAGGGAAAGCCCAGGAGTTTATTTCTTTAGCAACAGCTGGAAAGAAAGGCAAACCAAGTCAAAATGCAACAAGAACAACAAAATCAGTGAAGGATATCAAGCAGTTTAACAAAAATTGTGGTGTGAAAGCCACAAGGCATGGCAGCTATTTTGTGGAGTACATGGCTAGCCATCTTCCCTACAAGAAATTAATTGGGTACAGTTCTCCCCACCTTCAGGTAGTTAAAGATAAAACCAGAGAAAATACCTCTGAAAGAGGATATCTCAATAACCCATGTAGATGGGACCTGTAGGGTGATCATCATTGCTAGCAGAATTTACTGAAACCTCCTCCCCCCTCATTATAGACAAGTGGAGTGGGAATGGAACAGACCCAAGAGCTAATCATTCCAACAAATTGCTGCATCTGATCCCAACATCTGGAGATCAGGCAAAGACAGGAGTGGATGCCCACAAGTCAGTCACAGGTAGTGAGAGCTCAGATGTGTGTGAGAAGGCATCAATCTCTATCTTAGTCAGCAAAGGGAATAACATACATGGTTCACAATCACAGGCAGTGAGAACTCAGATGCAGACCGACACCAGACTCTGTGACATCCTATGGAGGTAGCGACTGCACAGCATTTCACAGTAGCCAAAGCAATATCCCTGAGCTCTGCACCCTATGCTTCTGCACCAAGAAACAGCCAACAGATGTAACACAACCCCTTCTGAATATGCAACCTCAGTACATGAGCCGACAAATAAGAACCAGCTTGTGAGAAATCCATGCTAACAAAGAAAGTTGTTGCTGTATCCCAGCACCTCTAGGAGGATTCAAAGATGTGAAGGGTGATGATTATCTTCTGAAGGTCTCATATACTGACGAAATCTAAACAAGGAAGACTCAATAAGAAATTTTTGCTCCTTAGCATGGTACAAATAACTCTAACATCCATCTGATCATAAATATATGATTATTCATTATTTTGTTTTGATTTTTAAAATTCTAATTTGTTATATATGACAGCAGAATGAATTACAAAACATATTACACATATATAGCACAATTTTTCATATCTCTGGTTGTACATAAAGTAGTGTCACATCATCCGTGTCCTCATACAAGTATGTAGGGTAATGATGATTTTATAGTTATCTCCCTAGTATTTGATATTTTGCCCTCATCCCACCTGATTGTATTTTGTCTAATGTTTTAAAGCATTAATAAATGGGCAATGGAATAGAAGATATACAAGTGGTGAACAATATAAGAAAAAATATTCAATATCTCTAGCAATTACAAAAATGCAAAACAAAACAACATTGAGATTTTATCTTGCTCCAGTCAGATAGCAGCCATCAAGAATATAAGTAACAATAAATGTTGGTGAGGATGTGGAGAAAAGAGTATGCTCATACATTGCTGGTTGAACTGCAAATTGGTGCAACCACTCTGGAAAGCAGTATGGAGCTTTCTCAAACAAAATTAGGAATGGAACCATCATTTGACCATTATCCAACTCCAATATATAAAAAATTAGAATTTAAAAAATCAATAAGATTCTGGCAAATCAAATACAAAAAACATATCAAAAAGATTGTGCACCATGATCAAGTGGGATTCATCCCAGGGATGCAAGGTTGGTTCAACATATGGAAATCAATAAATGTAATTCATCACATCAATAGACCTAAAGATAAGAATCATATGATCATCTCAATAGATGCAGAAAAGGCATTTGACAAAATACAGCACTGCTTTATGTTCAAAACACTAGAAAAACTAGGGATAACAAGAACATAATCTCAACATTATAAAGGCTATCTATGCTAAGCCTCAGGCCAACATCATTCTAAATAGAGAAAAATTAAAGGCATTCCCTCTAAAAACTGTAACAAGGCAGAGATGCCCTCTTTCACTACTTCTATTCAACATAGTTCTTGAAACACTGGCCAGAGCAATTAGGCAGATGAAAGAAATTAAAGGGATATGTATAGGAAAAGAAGAAATTAAATTAGCGCTATTTGCTGATCATATGATTCTATACCTAAAATACCCAAAAGCTCCACCAGAAAACTTCTAGGACTAGTAAATGAATTCAGCAAAGTAGCAGGATATAAAATCAACACCTGTAAATCAAAGGCACTTCTGTATTCCAGTGACAAATCTTCTAAGAAGGAAATGAGGAAAATTACCCCATTCACAATAACCTCAAAAAAAAAAAAGATACTTGGGAATCAACTTAACAAAAGAGGTGAAAGACCTATACAATGAAAACTAAAGAACCCTAAAGAGAGAAATCAAAGAAGACCTTAGAAGATGGAAAGATTTACATTGCTCTTGGATAGACAGAATTAATATTATCAAAATGACCATTCTACCAAAAGCACTATACAGATTTAATGCAATTCTGATTAAAATCCTAATGGCATTCCTCATAGAAATAGCAAAAGCAAACATGAAATTCATATGAAAAAAATAAGAGAGCCAGAATAGTTAAAGCAATCATTAGCAGGAAAGAGCAAAGCAGGTAGTATAGGTATACCAGACCTTAAGCTGTACTACAGAGTAATAGTAACAAAAACAGCATGATATTGGCACCAAAACAGACTGGTAGACCAATAGTACAGAAGAGAGAACACAGAGACTAGCCCAGAAAATTATAATTATCTTATATTAGACAAAGGTGCCAAAAATATGCATTGGAGAAAAGATAGCATCTTCAACAAATGGTGCTGGGAAAACTGGAAATCCATATGCAACAAAATGCAATTAAACCCATATCTTTCACCATGCACAAAACTTAACTCAAAATGGATCAAGGACATAGGAATTAAACTAGAGACTCTGCATCTAATAGAAGAAAAAATAGGCCCTAATCTTCATTATGTGGGATTAGGCCCAACTTCCTTAATAAGACGCCTATAGCACAAGAATTAAAACCAAGAATCAATAAATGGAATGGATTCAAACTAAAAATTTCTTCTCAGCAAAAGAAATAATCTGTGGGGTGAACAGACAGCCTACATCCTGGGAGCAAATCTTTACCACTCACCCATCAGATAGAGCACTAATCTCTAGGGTATATAAAGAACTCAAAAAACTAAGCACCAAAAAAAAAAAAAAACAAAAAAAAACAAAACAAAAAAAAAAAAAACAATAAATGGGCCAAAGACCTGAACAGACACTTCTCAGAAGAGAATGTACAATCAATCAACAAATACATGAAAACATGCTCAGCATCTCTAGCAATCAGAGAAATGCAAATCAAAACTACTCTAAGATATCTCTCACTCCAGTCAGAAGGGAAGCTATTATGAAGACAAACAATAATAAATGTTGGCGAGGATGTGGGGAAAAAGGTATAGTCATACATTACTGGTAGAAACTGCAAATTGGTTCAGCCAATATGGAAATCAGTATTGAGATTCCTTGGAAATCTGGGAATGGAACCACCATTTGACCCAGATATCCCTCTCCTCGGACTATACCTAAAGGACTTAAAAACAGCATACTACAGCAACACAGCCACATCAATGTTTATAGCAGCATAATTCACAATAGCTAAACTGTGGGGCCAACCTAGATGACCTTCAGTAGATGAATGGATAAAAAAATGTGGTATATGTATACAATGGAAGTTTAATCAGCAATAAAAGAGAATAAAATCATGGCATTTGCAGGTAAATGGATGGCACTGGAGAAGATCATGCTAAGTGAAGTTAGCAAATCCCCCAAAAAACAAATGCCAAATGTTTTCTCTGATATAAGGAGGCTGACTCACAGTGGAGTAGGGAGGGGGAACATGGATGAATAGATGAATTCTAGATAGGGAAGAGGGGTGGGTGGGAAAAGGAGGAAGCAGGGGATTAGCAAGGATGGTGGAATGCTGTGGACATCATTATCCAAAGTACAAGTGTGAAGACATGAATTGGGTGTCAACCTACTTTATATACAGAGATATGAAAAATTGTGGTCTATATGTGTAATTAGAATTGTAATGCATTCCACTGTCATGTATTTAAAAAAATAAAATCAATAAAAAAGATAAAACTGGAATCATTTTAACCTGAAGATGAAATAATACACTTTTGAATGAGGAGTAAACCATAGAGAAAATGTTATTAGAAAGAAATGAAAATGGAGATTCAGCATATTAAAATCTCTGGAACAGTATGAAGGCAGTTCTAAGAGGAAAATTTCTAGCCCTGAGTTCCTATATCAAAGAGAGACATACCAAATAAATACTCTAAGGTTACACCTCATAGCCCTAGAAAATGCAGTGGAAGACAGGAAGTAAAAAAGATCAGAGCTGAAATTGAGGGAAAAAAATATAAGAATGAATTAAGTAGAGTTGGTTCTTTGAAAAAATAAACAAATTTGATAAATTGTTAGTCAAAGTAACCAAGAGAGGAGACCCAAATCAATAAAGTTAGTGATGAAAAAGGAGATATTATCCCAGACACTTCTGAAATTCAGAGGATGATTAGAAACAATTTTGAAAACTTATACTACAATGAGCTAGAAAATCTTGTCAAATTCCTAGAAACACATGACCTTCCAAAATTGTACAATGAGGATGTAGAATATTTCAACAGATTAATACCCTATAATGAAATTGAAGTAGAAATTAAAAACCTTCCAACAAAGAAAAGCTGAAGGCCAAATGGATTTGAATTTCTATGAGACATTTAAAGAGAAACTGAAAACAATTCCCTTCAAATTATTCCATGATAGATAAGGAGGAAACACTCCCTAATTTATTCTATGAAGCCAGTATCCTTGATACCAAACCAGACAAAGGCATATAAAAGAAAGAAAACTTCAGTCCAATATACCTGATGAACTTCCTAATAAAATATTGGCAAACCACATTCAAAATCACATCAAGGAGATAGTACATTATAATCAAGGGAGTTTCATTCAAGGCATACAAGTTTGGTTAAACATATGGATATCACTAAAAGTAATATACTGCACAAATAGAGTTAAGGACAAGAATCCCCTGATTATCTCAACAGACAAAGACACAAAGCGTTTAACAAAGCCCAGGACCCATTTATGTTTAACACTAAAGCAACAAGTGATGAAAGAAACTTCAACATTGTAATGGCTATCTTGACAAAGGTCAATCTCCTACTGAATGGAGGAAAACTGAAAACATTTCCTCTAAAATTGGGAACAAGGCAAGTATGTCCACTCTTACCACTCTTGTTCAAATCAATACCTGAAAATCTAGCGAGGGCAATCAGGTAGAGACGGAATAGAAAGGGATATGAAGAGGAAAAAAAAAAAGAAGTAAAATTTTCTCTGTTTGCTGATGATATGATTCTATAGTTGGAAGTCCCAAAAACTCTACCAGAAAACTTCTAAAGCTGACAAATTTAGCAATGTAGCAGGAACAAAATTAGCATTCATAAGTAAATTGATCTACTATACTCCAATAATGAATCCGCTGAGAAAGAAATCAGGAAAACTACAACACACACACACACACACACACACACACACACACACACATACACAAATACACACACACATATCAACAAAAACATTTGGTAATAAATTTAACAAAAGGAGTGAACGACCCCTACAATGAAAACTATAGTACACTGAAAAAAGAAAATTAAAAACAAAACTCAGGACATGGAAAGATCTGCCTTGTCTTGGAAAAGCAGAATAGATTTTATCAAAATGGCCATACTATCAAAAGCATTGTACAGATTCAAAACAACCCTCATCAAAGTACCAATTAAATTCATCACAGAACTAGAAAAAAAAAGTTTTAATATTCATTTGGAAGAATAAGAAACACAGAAGAGCCAAAGCAATTCTGAGAAAGAAGAACAAAACTGGAAGCATAACAATATTAGACTTCAAATTATAATACTTAGATATAATACCAAAAACAGCATGGTACTGGCACCAATGCAAATATCAAGAAGAGTGGAATACAAGATACAGACAAATCCACATATATATAGTTATCTGATACTGGACAGATTTGCCAAAAACATGCATTAGAAAAAAGGTAGCATGATTATCAAATGGTGCTGGGAAAACTGGACAATCTGTATTTGCAAAAATTAAACTGGATCCCTATCTTTCACCCTTCACAAATGTCACCTAAAACTAGGTTACAGACCTGTGAATCAGACCAGAAACTCTCCACCTGCTAGAAGAAGATGTAGGGTCAACACTCTGACATGTATTGGCACAGGCACTGACTTTCTCAACAAAACACCTAAAGTGCAAAAATGAAACAAACAAATAAAAGCAATGAAAATGATGGCATTGAATTAAAATAAGGTTCAGCACCGCAAAGGAAGCAATTAAGTGTGAAGAGAGAGTCTACAGAATGGAAGAAGATCTTTGCCACTTAATCCTCAGACAGGGTATGAATATGTAGAATATGTGAAGAACTAAAAATCCTTAACACCACATATTAAGAAATGAGCAAAAGAATTAAACAGAAACTTATTAAAAGAAGAAGTACAAATGGCCAATAAAATTATGAAAAAAATGTTCAACATCTCTAGCAATCAGTGAAATGCAAATCAAAACCATATTGTGATTTTTATCTCAATTTAGTCAGAATGGCAATTATCAAGAATACAAATAATAAAAAATTCTAGTGAGGATACATTGTTTATAGGAATGTAAATTTTTACAAACACTGTGGAAAGCAGTATGGAGATTCTACCAAAAGCTAGTAATAAAACCAATATATGATCCAGCTATCCCACTCCTTGATATTTATCCAAAAGAACAAAAATCTGCAAATATAGTGATACAGTCACGTCAATGATTATTATAGCACAACCACAATGGCCAAGTTGTGAAACCAGCCTAGGTGCCCATCAATAGCCCACCAAGAGATGAATGAATAAATAAAATGCATATATACAGCTATAGAGAAGAATGTGATTATGTTGTTTGCTGGTAAATGAGTGGAACTAAAGACCATCACTGCTAAATGAAATAAGCCAGGTTCAGAAAGTCAAGTATCAATTTTCTTCCCCATATTCATAAGCTAGACCAAAATAAGGGGGACAGGGATTGGAGGAATAACATGAAAATAAAAGAGAGTTCAGTCAAGTAGAGGAAGGGGTTTAGCAGGGAGGGAGGAGGTATGGGAAATGGGAGGAGGTGTGGAATGAAATTGATCAAACTATCCTGTGCATATATATGAATATACTACAGTGAATTTCACCTTAGTGTATATCTATAAAGCACTAAAAATTAAAAAAAACACTAAAAATAAATACAAGAGAAACAAATAGAGGAGAAGGAAGTGGGGGATGGAGGAGAAAAGAGATAAAGAAATTAGAGGGGACTGAATTGGAGCAAATAAAAATTCCATGTTTGTAATTAGCTTAAAATGAATTCCAATAAGATATGTATTGATAATGCACTCATAAAAAAATAAAAAGAAAAAAAGAAATGGTATCACCACATTTAGTCACAGGGCTAACTTGAACATCTGTGTTAGTTTGCAGCAGTGCTTATGCTTATGAGAACTGAACAGATATGGGTCCACATTGTAAAGCTTAGTCTGAGTACTTAGATGGTCTTGGTATTAGTCTTTTGTTGTCTCCTGTAGAGATCTACTTATGTGTAATGGGTGTCTATAATGAATGTGTTTCTATAATGAGTGTGTTTGGTTTGATGACTTCAGTAAAACAATTGCTTTCCAGACTCATTTATTGAAGTTGCTTGGTTCTCTTCAATCCTATCTTGAGTCTCACTGAGCATCTTCTACATGCCAGGCAGTGTGTGGCTGATTCTCATCCTTGGAGCACTAGATGTGTCATCTGAGATCTCTTGGGGCCTCTCTTCTTTGCATGAATGGGGTGTTTGTCCCCTCCTTTCTTACCCTTCCTTTCATCCTTTCCTTCTTCCCTCCCTCCAATTTCCTTTCCAGTATTTCTTTCATTAGGAGACTGTGCAAAAAGAATGTGTTTTTCTCTTTTGTTTCTTTTCAGACAAATCAAAATGTTAATATTATTTTAGTTCCAGAATTTTCTCATGCACAACTAGTGGATTCTTCTACATAATCTCACTTTTTCAATATATTTTAAGACTTCCTGGACTTATTTACAGACTTCTTCTCTCCAAAATGTATTTGTAAGTAAAACCTGGCATTAGCCCTTCTCTTCAAATGCACATCTTTCTCTTTGGGTTTTGGTTTTGACACATCTGCCCTTTTAAAGCTATTGCAAAGCTGATCTGGGGCAAAAAAAAAAATTGTTTATGGAAGAGAGACACATTTTATCTTAAATGCCATCTCCAGAGACAGTGAGCCAAGGGCAACACACAGCGCAGTTTGTCGGGAGACCCAAGTACTCCCAACTTGATCACAGAAGGCTAGGTAACTTCAATCAACCACTCATCCTCTTTGGATTAGGAAAAGAAGAAATAATTTTTAAGGAAAAAATAATAGAGGGAAAACATAAACATGTAACTACAGTGATATGGAATGTTTTAAAATAGAGATTGGTCAACACTGCCCTCTGCTTCTCATGTGCTGTTCAAGGAAGCCATGGAGTTGTGTTCTTTTTGGATACCAAAAATTTAGTGAGAATATTAGTTAATAGGTTCCTGGTCCTGTTCTTCCCCTCTAAATTGACATCTGTATATTCTGTGAAATCTGTTTCCTTGCATTTTGTGACTTATAGTGGGAAACCTTGTTATCTGCCCCACACTCTACCCCCAGAACAGAAAATTAAAAAAGAGCATAGATTCAAATGTGATTTGTATATGAATTGCATAGAACTAACATATGTCAACTTTAATTCATATGACCATTATTTTATTGTTTAGAATAATTTGAACTTTAGATGAATATCTCCTTTCTTCTGGAAATTGAAGCAATAGCCTATTCTGACTACAGATGCCTATATTCTATATTCTACTTCATCTTTATTTGCCTCTAATAAAGAATAACTCATTTCATTTTTAAATGGTATTGTTTATTTTTGTTTCAGATTAAAATAATAAATTTAATACATGCATTATTTTTAGAATATAAAAATATAATAAAATGCAAGAGAGAAAACTAAATTGAAAAAAATAAATATAATACATTATTTTAAAAAGAGCTACTTAAAATGTGATAAAAATTAAAACATTTGGACCAGGGTTGTAGCTCAGAGGTGAAACATGTTTGATTCTCAGCATTGCATATAAATATATAAAATAAAGGCCCATCAACAACTAAAAACCTATTTTAAAAATCTTGTCACATGAATCAAATTTTTATAATTTCTATTATGCATAACATACACAACCTTCTGATCATGTACTATTATAGGTAAATACATAGATATAATGACAGAGAAATAATTTAAAATATATCAAGAATAGAATGTTTAAAAATGTTGAATTAATTCCAAATCAGTTTTATAGAAGAGTAAAAATATTCCTTAAGTAATACCTGAAATTCAGATAATTTTTTTGTCAAGTAATATTATATTCTAAAATATTTTCTTAAGAAAAATTGTAACAAAGATAATAATGGTGTGTTTTAACTTATTTTGTATTGAATTTTTTTTTTTTTAATCTGAGACAGTTTGTAGCTAAGTTGCTGAGGGTCTCACTAAATTGCTGAGGCTGGCCTAAAAGTTGCAATCCTCCTGCCTCAGCCTCTGGAGACACTAGCATTACAGATGTGCACAGTATGTTTTAACTTTTGAGTGGAATTAATTGATTTTTCTATGTATTAAGTATAAATAGAATAAGGGTCTCACAGTGATTTCCATGTTTTAATTCTTTATGGGGCAATGAGGAATTTGAGATGAAATTAAGATACTAATCAGATGAATGATGGCACCATGAGAAGAGCTTTGTCTGCTTTTAATGGCTTTAAAGAAGGGATTCCTCTGTCATTTTCAGAGTTAAGTGTCATTTTCATTACGTTACATCAGGGATAGATACTATCAGCACAGTTTATGATTGATGTCAATATTAATCACCTGACTAGCCAGGTTGTCCTGCTGAGGTAGTGTTTGTCATACCTCTCCTCTATGAGGGCATCTTTTTCTGTTTCCATGCAAAAAGTAAATAAATAAATCATTTGTGGTAATTCTACCTGGAAAAGTTGTCTATTCTTGGTGATTTTCTTATTTTTCAAGCATTTCTTTGTACATGTATGAACTCATCACTTTTATTATATTCTATATAGGTTTACTCAAATACTACTTTATTTTGTTCAAATTCCTCTAGTTTTGATTACAGGAAACTCTTGGCTTCTGTGCTCCTTTGATGTACTCCATGACGTATTTATACGTGTGTATTTTAGGACTTCTTTACTCTCCGGAATTAGAGGATGCTGTAGCCTCCTCTTGTATATTATATGCCCCAGGCCTAGAATCAAGCCATTTTTCAAAGAGTTATGGTTCCTTTTATTGGATAATGCATTAAAAACTGAAACCTGTACACTGTGGTGCTCTTTGCTACTGGAGAGTCATTGATTTCTGACCAAATGAAGTGACAGGGTAAGAACACATATTTATGTTTACCAAATTACAAATCAAATGTAGACAGATAACTGTAATCCAGTGCCCCAGGGGTCATTGTGGCTTCTCTGCCTCAATTGTGCCCTCTCCTCTCACTCTGGGACTGAGAAATCAGGATTCCATCATCCCATCCTTTTGTTTGGTATTAAATTCCAGGAATGTGTTTAGTGTGTTTTTATTTAGTAACCCCCAACCCCTTGGAAAAAACTTTGTCGTCTACAGTGCGATGCTTATGTACAGTCTCTTTTTAATTTCCAAAACTGCTTAGGTGAATCACTTTCCCCCTCCTCTTTCAGTGAAGGTATTTTATATATTTTTCATGTAGTTTGAAGGTTATCATGGACTGTCTGAGGCTTAAATAGTATCAATTGTGTTTTTTTTTTCTTTTCATGATGACTACCTGGTATATACTTTCTCAAAATTTCAGATCAATATCATATTTACCACGTGTATCACTGGACATTTTCTGTATTATTTTTAACTTTGATACTACTAGAATTCAGATTTCTTTTCTTCACTCCAGGGAAATTTAATAAATTTTTAGTATGTAGCATATGCCTCATATCATTTATCACAAATATTCATTGAACTTTAGTATTAACTGATAGTGCTTAAATATTTAGCATATTGTTTTTCAAGATTATTCTTTGTATAATTATATTAATTTATAAAGCTCACATCTTCACTTTTATCCCCAGAAACTCTTTTTCATGATTGTATTATTCTTATGATTGTCCAACCATATCCATAGTGGTTTACTTGTTTCTATGGTTTGGGTTTTATTCTATGGGTTTAATCCAATACTACTTCATGTTTTTATTCAATGACTCTGGCTTGAAAATTAATGTATTAAACTTAATTCCTATACCACAACGCCCGGGGGTGGGCTTCATGGAGAAGTATTAAATCATAAGAGCTCTGCCTTCATGAATGGATTAATTCTGCTATCAAAAGGGCTCTCAGGAGTGACTGCTATTTGAGGACATAGTGTTTTCCTCTCTGAAGGATGCAGTGTTCACTGTACCATCTTGGAAGCATAGAGATGGAGTCTTAATTGTCAGAACCTTGAATTGGGATTTTGTTGCCTCCACAACTGGGAAAAAAAAAGATTCTGTTCTTTATAAATTATCCAATCTCAGGTATTCTGTTTGAACAGCACAAAAATGAACTCTGACAAACGCTCCCTGTGCAAAGATATTAACCTTTCAACATAATTACCTGCTAGAGATATCTGTCATTTTCATTAAGCCATGACTTAGCAAGGATTGAGCTGCAGTGATTTGAGTCTTTTCAATGCAGTGATATCTGTATAATGAGGTTCACATTTCCACATTTGTGCTATGTAGACCTTGCCAGCTTCAGAAAATGGGTCAACTTTTTTTGTCTTTCACTTCTCTAAACATCCATGACCATCTAACATAATGCCATCTCTCACTCACTGTTCAAACCCAAGAATGGCTACTCATTTATACTGTAGTTAAAATCATTGCTACATCATTAAATGCAGTTGAGGTGATGATCCTCCTATCTCAGCCTCCTGAGCTTCTGGAATTGGAGATGTGTACCATTGTGTCCGGCCAGAGATATACTTATGGACAAAAATATTGTTACTATGTGAAGGAATTAACCATGACACTACTATAGATTCTCTACTTGAATTAAACACTAGTCCTTCAATGATTCTGCAACCTGCATAACATAGCTCTATCTTTTATAGAAAGATTTTTAGGAATGAGGAGTTACTAGAGACTGAAGTGGAACAAATTATATTCCATGCATGTATGATTATGTCAAAATGAACTCAATATCATGTATACTTATGGCACACTAATAAAAGTATAAATAATGATATAAATAAGTTAAAGTGATGAAGCATAAAAAAGATTACAGCTTCAAAATCTGATTTAGTGCTTAAAACTTCATTAGGAACTAGAACATGGAAAAGTATTTCATTCCTGATTTTTAGATTAGTTGTGTAGACACAGATATTGGTCTGTGAGAACTTGATCCTTAAGACTCATGACTTCTCTCACTACTTTTTCCAAAAAACATTCCCATGACCACACAGCAATTTCTGAGATTTTTTTGAATGATCTTTTATGAAAAATTGGTCTCTATCATCCATTACTCTGCATATTTGTGCTATGTTTTTCTTCCTTAGCCAGTTACGACATAGAATCTCCATGGAAGCAATTTTCAGTAATAGTATAAAAATCACACTCTTTTTTTTTTTTTAAAAAAAAAGGACACATTCACAGAGAATGTTAGTTCATAATTATTAAGTATTTAGCATTTGCCTGGTAACTCTACTGAGTATATTTTTTAACTACCCATTCTGTCTTCCTGACTACTCTATACTGCTTGCTGAGATTCTGTAATTTTTTTTTAATTGCTTAAGTTTAGGGTAATGTCCATAATAAAATGGTAATAAAATTGGGAGAGTTAACCTATTAAACATTGCCAATCATTTAAACATTTCCCTGACCTTGTCTTGACAACAGATGTAGATAATAGGATAGAGAAGAGAGTATTAGTGCCTTACCCTAACCTGATTCATTCATGACCACTCTGCCCTCCAGTCTGTTAGAGCAAAGTCAGGGCGATGTTAATGTATGCCCTGCTTGGAAATGCCAGCCTGCGCCCTGCTCTCCACAGTCCGTTCCAGCTGTAGCCCAATTAAATTCAACAATTCACAGGTGTTCACAGAACTGTTTTCTACATAAAACCCCAGTTTTCTTTAAGGCTCTTCACCCTTTTTAATGTTGTTCAAATTTGAAATATTCTTCCAACAAAACAAGGCACATTTGCAAATGAAGAAAGACATAAGAAATGATGATAAGGATGCTAATGAACATAAATATATTGTCAATAACAAAAGGAAAGATTCAGTCCCTGCTGCAAGCCCAAGACATTTATGCAAAGTGTAAAGGAAAGTAATATTGTCTAGATAGAAGAGGATAAAAGATAAGAGTGAACTGCAAAATATACAAATATACAAAAATACAAAATGTGAGGAAGCTAAAATATATAAGAATTTATAGTCTTTTCTTTTCAAACTTAAACACCTAAATTTTAATCTCACGTCCATGGACACTGGCCAATGAATTAAATTAACTAAGAGTGAACCCTTTATGGTTATTTTCAACCTCAATCAAGAGTGATTAAAAAAAGAAAAAAAAAAACAGCTAATGACTACCCTTTTATTTACAACTCAAACACTTGAACTCAAAAGTATATGACACAAAAATATAGGATACTTCTAAACTCCATAAATGTGATCATTGACTACACATGAGTTCATGAAGTAGTTCTTAGTTAAAAAGTCTGAATTTGGAGACTCATTTCTGTATAAGAACTTAAGAAATGTAAATTTTGAAGGACTAAATTAGGGTCAAACTTATTCATTTAGCAAGCATTTATTGAGGGAATACTATGTGCCAAGCACTGTTTTTGAAGTTGTGGTATGGCAATCTACAAAGCAGACTACACCCTCTGCCCTAGAGAATCTTAAGATAGGCAATAATGATTAGACATTATCTACTGTAGTAAAAAAAGGCTACGTGCACATAGGGGGTTAAAAGAGGGAAATAAAAAGTTCAACAATGAGAATGAGCTGAATTCAAAAGGAAGGAAAAAGAAAGGAAAAGATGGGAGGTAATAAAAAATAAATTGTGTTTACTTCTTTTATCCAGAATTTCTTATGTTTGTTAAATAAATGTTGTCTGGAAGATTTGTGTTTACTGGAATAAGAGTGAAGAAACCACAAACTGTATTTGGGGATAATGTTGGAGATGTTAATGACCACACTTTTCTGTGCACTTGCTGTGTATCAGACACTGCTAAATCACTTTACTTGAATTATTTTATACAATATTCATAAAATCTCCGTGAGATACTTAATGCCAATCCATTGATTTTAAAGATCAGGATAACATCAGTCAAAGAAGCAAAATTCACCCATTTCACACAGTGTCAAGGCTAAGATTAAAGTTGTTTTCTTTAAAGCTAAGTCCATGCTATTAAATTTTGTCTAAAGTACACACATACATTGCTGGTAGGATGGTAAATTGGTGCAACTGCCATGACCAGTGTGGCCAAATTAGCAGGTTCTAGCAAGAATCGATGGAAAATTAGAAAAACTAAAGAGTCACACACGCAGATCTTAAAGATAAAGCTGGGATCAGGTGAAGTGCTGTTCTCTGATGAAGAAGCAGGTCTAAAGGATTACACCAGCAATCTTTATTACATATGTCTCAATTATATTAAAGACTATGGAAGCATTATTCTTTGTATTCATGAAAGTTATAGAGCTACCAACAGTATGCAGCTATTTCCTCATACATTTTACAGTTGCAATGTGCAATGTCAGGAGCATTGTGTAGCTATCAAGAAAGTCCATTGTTTAAAGTTACTAATTCATGGGTAGTTTCAGGAGCAGCAGAACTGGTGAAACACTGTGGTTGTCTAGCAAGAAAGTCCTTTCATTCCCAGGAGCTCTGTGCCTGAAAGCAAGGTCAAAGCTGATAAGATCTAGCAACAGAGAATCCCCATGGAGAACATTGCCATAGCAACCAGGCTACCTGGACCTTTGCACAGAAACGTTCCCTGTCACCAAGCATGCCACAGCCATGAAGTCATCAGGGATCCCAACCTCAGACACTGGCTTCCCAATCACTGTCACTGCTCTCCACATGCAACCACTATGGAAAGCAGTATGGAGATTCCTCATAAGACTTGGAATAAAACCATCCTTTGACCCAGCTATTCCACTCTTCAGTTTAGACCCAAAGGACTTAAAATCAGCATACTACAGTGATGCAGCCACGTCAAAGTTTACAGCAGCTCGATTTACAATAACTAAACTATTGAACCAACCTAAAATGCCCTTCAACAGATAAAAGGATAAAGAAAATGTGGTACATATACACAACAAAATATTACTCAGCCTTAAAGAAGAATGAAATTATGGCATTTGCAGATAAATGGAAGGATTTGGATAATACCATGCTAAGTAAAATAAGCCAATCCTCAAACACCAAATGCCAAATGTTCTCTCTGATAAGAGGATGCTGATCCATAGTAGGGTGGGTAGGTACGAAAGAATTAAGGAAATTTGGATTGTGCAGCAGGGAGTGAGGAGGTTGGTGGGGAAATGAGCATGGGAAGGATGGTGAAATAAAACAGACATTATTACCCTATATACATGTATGATTACACTATTGGCGTGACTCAGCACCATATAACACACAGAGGAATGAGAAATTATGCTCCATTTGTGTACAATGTGTCCAAATGCATTCTACTGTCATGTATAACTAATTAGTACAAATTTTTTAAAAACAGAATTATTAAAAAATTCTTTTTCTAAATATATATGTCTATATATTCACATACATATGTATATATAAATGTATATGTTTTAATTTGGCACATATGACAGGCCAGGAATTTTCAAGTGGTACATTTATTAGTTCATTTTACCTCTTGAAATAATTCTGTGTATAATAAATTAAAAAATAAATTTAAAGAAATATTTTTTACAACTTTATGATAGGCTGAATATTGCCTTCCCCCAAATATATGTCCTAATCTCCAAAACCTGTAAATCTTATCTTCCATAACAAAAGGGACTTTTCAGGTGGATTAACGTAAGAATCTTAGAATTTGGAATTTATGCTCAATTATTTTCATGAACTTAACATAATCACAAAAGTTCTTATACAATGGAGGCAGTAGGGTCAGGGACAGATGCAACTTTGTAAAGATAGAAGCAGAGAAGCCATGAGCCAAGGAAGGCTGACAGTCTTTTGCAGTTGCAAAGTGGAATATCCTCCTCTAGACCTTCAGAGGAATCACAGATAAATGGAAGATAAATGGAAGGATTTGGATAATACCATGCTAAGTAAAATAAGCCAATCCTCAAACACCAAATGCCAAATGTTCAGACTTTTCAACCCATTTTGCACTTCTGATCTTCATGACTATAACGTTGTCCATCTGTGCTCTTTTAAACCACTAATTTTGTGGTAATCTGTTATAGCCATGAAAGAAAACAAATGTGGATTTTAGTATTTTGAAATGAGGTGCTGCTTTAAAAAATATCTAAAAAGTAAAAGTGTCCCTGGAGTTGGATCCTGGGTAGAGGCTGGAAAATTTTGACAAGTGTGATTGAAATGGCTTTGTCTTACATCAACTGTTTGAAAGAAATATGGGTGCTGATGACTGCTTGTGTGAGGGTACAAAAAGCAAGAAGCACAATAGGAAAACCCACTATGTACTAGAGAATGCTTAAATCATCACAGAGATTGTTGGTAGAAATAATGGACATTAAAGACTGCTTGTGAAGGCTCATAAAAAAAAGTGAAGATACGTTACTAGAAAATGGAGGTATAGGGATACTTGCTATGTAGAGCTGTGTGCTACAGTTGTGTTGAAAATATATCTTTAAAGTAATAATCTTGGACATTTATATGAGGAATTTTCAAGAAATCTTGAAAAAAAAATCCTGGTTTCTTAATCTGGTTTATACTAAAATGGGAGGAAAAAAGAGATGAAATACATTAAGTTTAAAAAACCAAGACTGGATGATTTGGGAAACTGTTCTTATTTTATCAATATTGTAAAAGATGTTAAAATTAGAAGATTCAATATTAGAAAATATTTCTCTTAATAGAAAGCTAAAGGTCAATTATAAATTGTGTTGATCCCTTGAAAGGATCAAAAACTTACTTTATGGATTTACAGAGGACACTAAGGAAATTAGGCATGTGAATCATGGATTCTCTCAGTCTTGTACACTGAAGACAACAATAGAAGGGATTATCTGGGTAAGACTAGCCTGGTAACCTTTGTTTCTGGGCTAACTTTATATACAAGTTCTCAATCAACAATCCATGAATTTATAGGTATGTCTGAGATTTAACTTTTGTTCCTGTTTTATGCACTTTGGAAAAGGTAAGAAGAAACAATTCAATGATTGCATCTAAGAAAATTGTATATCATTTGGTGATATAAAAAGGAGCATATGAGAAAAATAGAAGAAATAAATAATCATTAAATTGTATGCTGTGTAGTTTAATATAACATTAGGAACTGAGTGACAATGGCATCAATATATGTGGAGGATTTGAGTCTTCCAGAAAGGAATTAATATTGAAACTGGACATTTACAGATAGGTGTTACTCTCATACTGAGCTTTTGTGAGCGGGAGGAACAACCAACACAGAAAAAAAAAGAAATTCATATTAAATATATAGATTGGCTTAAATTGGAGAAAATACTTATTTTGGAGTTGGGGGCATTATTTTAGATGGAAAAATTATGGTAAGGATATATTCAATGTGAAATTTAAGTAGTCCTCTTTTATTTGAGGAGCTGTAAGGGATCATTGACAGGATCAACTTATTGGAGGTTGAATCAATCACAACTGCATTTGCATTTAAGTTAAAAAAGCTTATCTTTTATGCTTCACAATGCACCATGTTGAGCAGACAAAAATACAAATTGCTGGGCTTGCAAAAGTATAGAGAATGGAGTCTTTTTTATAATCACAAATACACTTGATTATTTTTATGTGATACATATTTAAATTTGAACACATGTATTTGCACACACAGAACACTGATTGTATCAGAATTCCAACTCTATTTATAAAAGAGTCTAAAATGATGCTGAAAGCTCTTGTGCAGTAAATCAATCATCAAGCCATAGTCTACCTACAGGTAGGGTGTATCACAATGTTTTCTTAAAGTTAATTAGTTTTGTTCCTATTCTTTTATGTTTTTGGCCAAATTCATTATCAGATTGCTGTCTGAAAGATGTATCTTTGCCCGATTACTCCAATTTTTAAAAAGTTAGATTCATAGGCATTTTGAAGTATATGAAACCCAACTTGTTGAGAGACACAATATGATCAATACCTTTGTTTCACATTTGAAATAAAAGCATTTTAATTGATTTAAAATGTAAAAATTAAGCTGTTTCCAGATCTTTAAAGAGTTAGAATCTAAATAATCTTATTTTTTTTCTGGTTTTCTGCTTTTTAGCCCACTTCTAAATAAAACAGAAAAGATCATGTCAAGCTTCAGCTGCTGTCTTTACCTAATATGGATATTCTGCTCCTGCAACTTTGTTATTGTCATAGGTTTATTACCCTTCATATTCCTATTTTTCTCTTTTGATGATCTCACTGCGCTTGGAATATCCTCTATTTCATGCTATTTTATACAACCGTGTCCCTGGAAGTAACTTTCTGAAACCGCTCTTGCTGCTTTCCAGGTGCTCCTTTAATCTGTATATGGCATATTGGCAAAACTTCTAAATACTGAGCTTTCTTAGACATTTTTGTGCTAAAGTTCAGAAATTTCTTAAATCTGCATACTTAGTTTTCAAGCAAAATGCTATGTAGACAATTGAAATGCATTAAAAGAAAACCAATTAAATTAAATCAGAAAAATAGTGACGATGACAGAGCAAATTTGCATGCCTATTTCTTCTTCATTGCAATTCTATAATTCTGGAATTTAAAAGAAATTAAGCTTTTAAAGCTTTTAATGAATTAAACAAAAAAAAAGAAAAGGAAATCTTCAGGTATTAAAAATAACATATTAAAGCCAGAGAAGTGAATATATTGGTTATAATGAGAACTTACAGGTCTATCAGACTCAAAAAGCTAGATATTTTTAATACACTCAGAAGACTTGGTGATATATCCCAGTGGGATATATTAAACATCTGAATAAAGACATCAGTTTTAGTTCCCAAGGTAAAAGGAAAGTAGAATTTAAATGGCTGTTATACCTCTATCTCTGAAAGTATACTCCCCATTAAACAGAAATTAAAAACAAAAACAAAAAAATTGCCTTCCTTCTCACTTCCTAAGAAATTTTAAGTCCTTCTCAAGTAGGAATGTTATCTTACTTGAGATAGAATTGAAAAATTTTCTTCATATGAGAAATCAAAACTATAGTTAAACATTTGTTTGTGATCAAGATAGAATTAAAAGAATTAAATTTACTTCCTGCCCCTGAAAATTGAAACAAAGGAGGAGGAGGGGGCAGGCAGGGAGAAAAAGGAAACAAAGAGGCAAATACATGAATAGTGAATTTTAGATACTGAACATCAGGCAGCAAATGACAGTGAACACTGAAGGAAAGAAAACCAATGAGGTGCACTATCTGACTGCTTTAGCTTACTAACTAGAGAATTTCTGAACTTCAGTGCAAGGAGTGGAAAACCAGTCGGAGCATGGCAATCTCCCTAAATTGAAAAGACAGAGAAGTCCAAGCCTCAATAGTTCAAAGTGATGCAAACTCACAAGGCACAATATTAAATAGGGAACAGAAGAAAATGAAAGGCTTGGAGAGTTCCAGAAGATTCACCTTTATGTTGAAGCTGAATATTTTTAAGCAAACCTGTATTGTATAATTTCCCGAGACCTTGGAAATACCTACCCAAATGAAGATAAAACAATGACAGGAATCACATAGCCCTAGGGTTATTACCTATTCCCACCAGCAATAGGAGAAGGTTTTCTAATTCACTGTGCACTAAATGGAGTACATAATTATAAGGGAATTGCCTAAGTGGTAGGAAAAATGTAGTCCTAGATTAAAGGAGACCTGATTCTGCATAATACAACTTAAAAAGAAAATCTTTGAAAATGAAAAGTTGATCACAAGTTACTTTCCATCCAAGAAAATTTTATATTCTAGGAATATAAGATTATTTAGGAACCAATTAAAAATAATTTACAATATCTAGCACCCAGTTAAATATTATCAAGTATAGAAAGAGCCAGGAAAGCTCGATTCATGATGAGGATAAAAAAAAAATCAATACCAAAACCAAAACCAAAACAACAACACAAAAATGACAAACTTCAGAATTAATATACAAATTAATGGAAAGTCACTGAACAATTATGTTTCAAATATTTTTTAAGTAAATAGCAATAATGTAAGCATGTTAAGTAAGACATGGAAGAAATTTAAAGTTGAAACTAAAATTCTAGGTATAAGAGCTCAATGTAAGATATAAAAAATACACTGGATGTTTTGAATGGTGGATTAGACATTGGAGAAAATTATTGAATATAAAAACTTGGAAGTAGAATTATCCAAACCAAAACACATTTTAAAGGTAGCATTAAAAGTATGAAAGGAGTATTAATCAAATGTGGAACAACTCAGGAGGCCTAATATATGGGCTGTAGGATGAAATGACTCAAATTAAATATTTTGAGGAAAATAGATTTAAAAATTGATTAAACTATGAAAACTGTTAATTGCCAGGTCCAAGAAATTAAAAGAATTCTAAACATGTTATTAATGAAGAAAATAACTAAAAAATAACACATTGTTTAAAACTTGAGAAAATGTATATAATTTAGAATCATAAGGTAACTCAGTAAAATGATCTTTCATAGTGAAAGTATCATTTAAAAGCAAATGAAGAATTTCCAGACATAGCGAGGCTGAAAGAATTTGTCACCAGCATATCTGTACTTGGAAAATGTTTACAAAGTCCCTTTCAAAGAACAGAACTATCAAATGGAAGATTAAATCTAATGAAAGAAATTAAGAGCACAAAAATGATAAAGAGGTGGGTAAAAAAATCAATATTTTCATCTTGATTTAGAAATATCTTTGTAGATTTTGTTAAGTCAGAATCAGTAACAATGCAATCTGAAATTCATTGAAGTTTATGACAGTAAGGCCAAGAAAGTACAACTGCACTCATGTGAGATAATTATGTTGCTCATTAAGTTATATATTTTTAATTGAAATTTAACTATGATAAGACATAGGTGTATACCATAAACCCCAAATCAATCATTTAAAAAATTATAGTTCATAATTTAACTCAGGGGGTAAATATAATTATGAAAATATATACAACTTAGATAGAAAATAAGAAATAAATAGATTATAATATGATATATTTAAAACCAACTGTATCAATAACTACCATGAAATATTCACATGAAAAATTAGAAATAAAGAAAATGTAAGGTACTAAAAGTTACTTTCCTCAATAAATCCACTTTAAATATGAAGTAACAATTTGGCTGAAATAAAATGACTGGAAAAGATATATCATACTACTAATAATACAAAAGCAGATGGAATACTTAAACATCACAGAGATGGAGTTTCACAGTGAAGCATATTATCAGGATTTAAGAGGAATATTTTGTTGATAATTTTATCAATTCATCAAGAATTAAATGTTTATATAATAACACTGTAAAGATATGGTAGCAAAAGTCTATCAAAGAAAAAAATGAAGTGAAGAAATATATAAATCCACTATTTTATTCAGGTTTTTTATATCACACACCCAGTAACTGATAGAAATAGATAAAATTTCATTAAGGGCATTGGAAATTTGGAAAAATACATAACAATCATAAAAATTCCTTGATAAATTTAAAGAAATACATTATACACTGGGTATTATTTGATCACAATGTAATTAAATGAGAATTTGATAACATCCCCAAATATTTTGAAACTAAATATACACTTCTAAATAACAACTAGGAAAAAAAAAACAAACCAAAAGAGAAATTTGGAAGAACTAAAAACAATACAAATAAAACCAAACATAACAAAGTTTGTGAGAGTAAAGGGAAATTTTACTTTTAGAGAAAAGTTTGACCATAAAAACTTATGTTAAAATACATATAAAAATTGCAATGATTGAAATTTCTATGTTAAATGATTTTGGAAAAAATTAAACATAGAAGAATTAAATAAGATTATGAATTAATGAAATAAAAAACAAAATAATAAAGAAAGTGATACAGTCAAGGCTGGTTCTTTGAGAATATCAGTAAGATTTAAAACAAATTTATGTGAAAGATACAGAGGGTGGAAAGAGAGAGAGAGAGAGAGAGAGAGAGAGAGAGAGAGAACCAAAAACCCAAATTACTAATATCTAGAGTGAGAGAGATAATAAAGGATGTTGGGAGTAATTTTAGAATTATTCATTAAAATAATAAATGTGACAATTTAATTTTAAAATGCCTGAAAATAAAAAACTAACAAAGTCACTCAATAAAAAATAAATAATCCAAATACCTTACATGTATAACATTTTAAAAATATTTTGAAATGCCTTTTGTAAAACAAAATTCCAGACCCATATGACTTCACTGAGTTTTTCAAACAATTAAAGAAAAATACTATTATACTAAGAACTCCAATACTAATATACTAAAATACAAACATAAAACATTTATTTTAAAATTGTGTTTTTGAGGATACACAAAAACCTCAAATAATATGAAGAATGAGTATGGAAGACTCAGATATCAAATAGATAAATAATGTACTTAAGTATTATTTCACAATCCACATTTTCATTATCACAGACAAAATTCATTTATCTGTGTTAATAATCTTATTTTCTTTGCTAGGAACCTCCTTAAGTCATCATTGCAGATAAGAAGGGAGAATATAGTTATTAATGATTCAATCAAATATCATCCAATTATTATTTCCATGAATGAAGTATATCATTCAAATTTCTCCAATGTCATCATAGTTGAATATTTTTAATGGATCCCTTTCCTCCAAGATAGAAAACATCCTGAATACAGCATGAGCTGGTAGATATTACTAAGATGGCAGCCACATTGGACAGTAAGTTTTTGGCTTTGAAATCAAGAAAGAAACCAGACAGTGATTATTGGGTTTTTTATTCATTTCCAAAACATTAAATGGATTTATTTACTCAGATCTTCACTTTCTTGTGGAATCTATAGGCACAGAATAACTTGCTACTGTTAGTAGACCTTTCTATTTTAGTAGACTAAATAGTGTCCTCTGGTTTATTCAAACTTTATCACCTCCAGCTTTTCAGGACTTGAATCCTGGTAGTGTACAATCTGGTGTCTTTGAACAAAAATATTTACTTGCCAAGCTTCTATTATCTCACCAGTAAAATAGGATGTAAATGCCTTGTTTATCCTATAAGTTGTAAGGATTAAAAAAAACAAGTATATGTAGAAGAATTTCTGACCTGAGCATTTATAAATATTAGTTGTGATTATTATCATCAATAGTGAGGTGCATTTTTACCCTGGTTCAATTTTGAGTTTATACTCCTTTCTGGATAATAACTAGTCTCCTCGTCTCATCCAGTTAAATTGATATTATTATATCAAGAAATTAGCATCAAAAACCAGCATTCCTAATCAAATCTTGGAAATGATTATTTTGAAAAGTAAATATACTTGAAACTTTGAAAGAAAATTCAAGTGTATGCTTCATATTGCATATTAATTGCTAAAATCACATAAGGTTTCTCAAAGTTATATGTAGTTTTAAGCTGATTACTATCAAAATAAAAAGAATGTTATGAGTTTAGTAAATGTGAATCAGGTGAAATAAAATGAAATTTTTGCTCAAGAGGTTTACAAATGTATTTGATTCAAAAGCAACAGTCATTAAAGCCTTTTCTAATTAAGAAAATCTATCTAGGTCAACAAGTATATTTGTATATATAATTTAATGTATCTTTACTTGGGGATTATGTAATATGCACAATATAGTTTTTAATTATTGAAAAATTCCTTTGGGGGGATTATCAAAGCCTTTCTGTATGCTTTCTACACAGTTGGGTATACATATGTAATTTGTATTAAATACCAAGTAATTGTAAACGTCTGTGTTGTTTGGACTGAATTTCTTTTATTAAACAGGTGTTTAAATTACACTAGGCAATTTATTAAAAAGAAAAAAAAAGAACAGCCATGGTGGAGTAAGTAGTACTGGATTTTTTCCTCCAAATGTAATCAGCTAAAAACTAAATATCTGAAAGAATTGCATTTACATAGTGTTCAATAGACAGCACAGCTGTTATCCCTGAAAGGAGACAGATTAGGTGCTCAGTCATCACCTTGTTTCTGACTTGGCATTGCTTTTAAAACCACAGAGAAGCAAGTGTGGATGTCTTGCTGAGTTGAGATAGATAATAGGGTTCTGGAAGGTTGATGTATATAAGTTTCACATGGTAGATTATCAGGGCTCCAGAAGTATGCTTAGGGCTCCCCTAGAGTCTTTAGTTCAATATGAATTTATGCATAATTGGGCCAACTCCATAGAGCCAGATAATTACTGGAGGAAGAACAACTACCAGAGGGCTGTTAACCATCCCATCTGCAGGGCATACCAATTTACATTTCCACTAATAGGATATAACAATTGTGCTGCTGCATATCTTTAACATTTGTTATTTTGACAATTTTTTTAATGATGTTTTTCTGTTGGACATGATATTGGCAAACTTTATCAGCCAGAGAGGAGTGATTCTGCTAAATATCTGTGGTACAAACAGTGTCTCCATAAGAGCTATGACTTAGCCAACAGAATGTGAAGAAAAAATGCTTCAAAATGTACTATAAATTTATTAAAGGCTTAAATATTATGAGAATATGTGGAAAGAAATAAAAGTCATAAAAAATCTAATGGAGCATCTAGATCTAAAAATAATGAAAAAAGTAAAATTAAGTAACTTCACACAGCGCTTATCAGCAGACTTGACACTATGGAATGAAAGATAAGTAAACTTGATGACATTGAGAAAAATTTCAAATATGAGGTACAAGGGCAAAAACAGCCTAATGTTTAGGAAAAAGGGAAAATATGTCAGCGATAAGTAATCTATCATCCTTATTTTTAAACTACAGTAGAAAAAAAGAAAGAATAAAAAATTATTAATGTGTTCACACACTTTATCATGAAGTACATTGTTTTGTATTTAAATACATTTTAATACAATGAAGAAGGAAATAATTATGCATAAAACTACCAAGGAAATTGTGAAAACTCATTGTTTTGATTTATAAAGTAACAGCCCTTTGTGATCTTGAACCTAATTCCCTTCTTAGGAAAGAGGTGGAAAGTTAGAGAATATACTATATAATAGTATATAATATTACTCTATGCAACATTATGTTATATTTAAATAAATATGAGAAAAATAATACAATGAATGCCCATTAGGTTAGCCTAACTTAACATTAAAATTTAGCAGAATACCTTAAAATCCTTCCTTCCATGCACGTTCCTCCTCCTCCCCACATACTAAGTGTAATATCCATCCTCAAATTCTAATCTACTGCAGTGCTCTGGTTTATAATTCCCACTCTCTCTTTTTCTCAGGCACATGCATACACATGTGTGCACATGCACAATTACAAAAACAGTCTTTTACACTTGCTTACAAAAAAAGTAAATACATTTTATATATTCTTTTGATAATATTTTAATTCAGATATATGTGTATAAAGTGCACCAAATTTGATATTTGCAGTTCTATCTTAATAATGGGGATTTTCATTGCATAAATATACTATGTTTTTGAATGAATTCTTTTGTTAACTTATATTTTTATTGTTTCTAACTTTTTAATATCAGAAAAGTTTTTTTTCTGCAGATGTCAGCTTATGAACATAGATGAGATTTTTCTCTAGGCTATGAATTCAAGATTGTTGGGTAATGGTATATAGATTTTTCACATTTGTTACTTTCTTTCCAATTATAGACTAGATGAATGCACTAAGTTACATTTCCTCTTAAAGACTATAATAGTTATGTTACTATACTTTGATCTTATTATTACAACTTTTTAAAGTTCTTGTTCTTAGATGTGTATATTTTTTGAATAACAAATATCTGGTTAAAAATGAAATTGATAATCCTTTCAAATATTTATTAGTAGTTCAATTCTCCTCATTTGGAGATTGTTTTCTTTTGTACAATTCTTTGAATTATATTATTAATTTTTAGTTTTGCTGTATATGTAAGATATGTTAGAATTTATCTAAACAGAAATCGGTTAATACATTGCAACTATCTTTTTTTGATACAATCATGTTTTGATTATTTTCATTGCTACTAATTAATTTTAAAAATAGTTGATAAATCAGTAATTTCAATTATACTTTGTTTATATCAAGAATTTTTTGTCAAAAATTTTGAGGATATTATTGTATAATTGATTCAGAAAATTTCAAATTTTCTTGCCATAGATAGTACTTCATTACCTACCTTTGAATTATGGAATAAGAATCCAATTACATTCTATTATTGTCCCAATAGTACTTCTTAAATACTTTATGTATCCCACATTAGTCTCCAATTTCAAATACATAAATATGTGAGTTTATTTCTGCTGCTTTACTCATTTTTTCATCTGAGCATCATGTTGCCTTTGTGGGCCACTCCAAGGTAAGGTTTTTCTGAGGTAATCTATGACTATACAAAATAAAGTAAGTACAAATCATAAATCCATTTGAGAAGAGACAGGGCTTCTTAATTCTCAAAAGATACCTTTGAGACCAATGGTGTCTGCAGTCTGTGAGTCTGTGAGGTCTCTTTCCCCAGGCAAAGTGGTGACATTTCCATGAGATGAGGTCCAGTTTTAGGTGAATATCTTAATTCTTTTCATTGCAAGGGATACCCTGACTCCTGCTGCCTGAATAACCACTGAAACATTCTTTTAGTTTATCAGTAGGCTCCAGAGCAGCTTCAGAACTATGCAGGCTTAACCCTCTGGCTTCTAGCTCCCACCTCCCCATTGGGGGTTCTATTACTTAATACTTTTTCAACAAAAAACAAACCAAATTAAGAAACCATAATCAACCAATAAAATTCTAGATATTTTCCAGAATATATTTAATGTTAATGTGTATTATATGATGTTTTTTTCCATAACATCTTCTATACTAAGATACTGGAATCAAAAGTCCAGAAATATCTCCAATAGTTTAGATATAATGAATAGCAGAAAAGGGAGCAGTCACTGCGCAGCATTTTCCCCTTACAATGTGTTATTAGTTTTTATAATGAAATATAAATCCCTTCAGATAAGAATTGCTCTCAGTTCTATACTCTCCCGATTTTATTTTACACGTTGTCTGCCTCTCTAATTTATGTTATCTATCCAGTGCCTAAAGGCATTAAAGTTTGCAATACCTGATTTAAGAATTTAATTCTGTCTTTTATATATTTATCCCTCTCTTAAGTTTAAAGAGCTTTCTACTTGCTAGTGGTAATAGAAAAATTAGAGTAGCATAGGCTTCTTTCCCTTTTGACTTAAAACAACCATGCCTGCCTCAAGCAGTTGACCTTCCTTGCTGTTCATCCTCCCACTGAAAACACTGACTGAAGAACCACTGTTCTAATGTTTAATACCCCTTTAAGCCACATCTCATTCTGAACATATGTTGTACCGACAATGTTCTTCTACTGTTTTGCAAGTTTCTTTTAATTTTCTTTCTTGATTATACAATAGCTTCTTACTTGCAGTCCACCATTGTTCAAAAATATTAAATGGAACATTTCAGAAATAAAAACTTCATCAGTTTTAAATTATGTTCTGAGTAGCATGATGAAATCTTTAACTGTCCCATCCCATCATGCCCAGGACATAAAGCATCCCATTACCCAATGTGTCTGTGTTGGATGCACTACCAGTCTGTTATCCAATTAATAGTCATCCGGATGATCAGATCCATTGTCTGGATGGTATGTTCAAATAATCTCTATTTTAGTTAATTACAGTTCTAATGCAAAACTAGTGATGCTGGAAATTGAGGCATCCCAAGTAGCGTATATACTTTAGGCAAGCCATAAAGTGTATCCTTGGAGTAAAAAGATAAAAACTCTCTAGGAAAAGAATCATATTTTGTGGTTACAAAGCCAATGGCATTCTCAACTTTATCTAATCACATTTTTGAGGAGAGCAGGCTGTGCTTTGCTCTGAGTTACTCCATCACGTATAGATCAGTAGTTGTCAGGCTGTGCCTAACCCTGAATTTCTCTATTTTGTACTATTTTGTAAAGCAGTAGTTTGCTATGAGCTATTTTATTTTGAGTGCAAGTGCCAAGGTAGAATGACTCTGCACCTTGATTGTACAAGTAAACAATCACCATCTGCTCAGCACCACCATAAGGCACAGATTGATAAACTAACATATACATGCCAACCTCCTGAACTAAATCAAGGAGTACAGGGACATGTGGACATTCCAAATCTTATAAGGAACACCAGACACAGGAGCTTATCAACATCAAAAGATGCAAACCCCTCAACTAAAACCCATTTAGAAAAAGAGTCCTGATGCCCCCACAGAGACTGGACATGGTGGCATACTGATCGCATCACCTGGTCACTCACCATGAACCTTGCCAAGAAAATTCACCCAGTGACAAACCTCTAATTTTCTGTCCTTGGGTTTCAGCACCGTGCAAGTGCAATTTCTCCTCTCTGATGACCATATAATGGCCCACTCCAAGATGAAATTGAAACTCCCATCGTTTGGACCTTGGCCTCAAATAAGTTCCTGCACTTTGCAGCTCTGAACTCCTTGAACAAGTTCTTGTCTAGTTCTAATGTTATCTGACCACCAACAGTGACACTTCACATTGTATCTGATTTTTGTCTTGGCTCTCAGTTCTTTGTCTTGAACCCTTTCTTAGCCTTTGTGTAGCATATATGCATACTAATATTTCTGGCACATATATGTATTCATACATATAATTACATATTAATTTACATATGTAATTATTATAAATATGTAATATATTAATTACTATAATATACATACTGTACATTAGTGTACATGTTGATATTGTATTTTAATTATTAATTAATCATCATAGCCTACATATATGCTACAATTTAGTGATATATACAATATATATCATCCAATTTATATATATTATATATATATATATATAATTCAATAGTTAGAACTCAAGTTACACTTCACGATTTACACAATGACATATGTAATCATTGTGAAATGTGTGCTGTGAGATGAGTGTTATAGATATTAGTAATTAAGATTGGAATAAAAGAATCTGTGATTGTGTGGGTATGCCAATCAGGTGTCCCATGAGTGCTTGTTGAATTGCAATAACTGAAAGTGGGTTACCCTATGAATTTATTGCTATTCAATAAATTCTGACATTGTGGAAAGATACAATATTCTTGGCCTTTGTTAAAGGCAAATCCCCCTGATGACAAACAGGTATTAGGTCATGTCACATTATTACAAGGAAAAGGGGAGTACAGTACAACAGCATACTATGAGACATACTACACTCACATGACTTTTAGTATATGCTTGTTCTATTTTATTAATGATTGCCAATTTCTTACATGTCTAGTTTATAAATTAAAGTTTACCAAAGGTACTACCTAAGATTGAGGGCATCTAATGAGAGCCTTTGAATGTATTTTTTATGGAAAAAAGGACTACTGTATGTATTACTCCTAATCTCTTGCAAATTAAAAAGAAAGAAAGGAGGAGAGCAAGAGAGCAAAAGAAGGAAGCAAGCAAGAAAGAAAAGGGAAAGAAAATGCAGATTTTTTAAATAAAAGGTCCTTAATCTTGCTTATTAAGTATTTTATGTTTATCATTGCATTTATCCTTTGAGGCTTGGATGTGACCAAAAATTCATTTTTGAGGTGATAATTCCTTTTAAATCATAGTTCAAAGTTTCTGGTTATTGGGTTTGCTTTCATAAACTATTTGGAAGTGAATTTTTATATATGAAGTCAAACTCCACTGAGAATTCCCTTCCTTTATCATCATAAGCCCCAAAAGGATTCAGGCATATCTACATCGTAAACATACTGTTCTTGTAGGCGTTTTATTCTCCCTTCCTAATTTTAAGTGCTTACATTTGTAGATATAGTTCCATTGGAACTTTCTTATCTTAAACTACAACTAAAAAATAAATATAAACAAAATAGTATTTTCAAAACTACCTAGATCAGGAAAATTCTTTCAGCTATCAAATATTTGCTCTGTGACAATAAAAATTTTAGAAAATGTTTAGATATTTCATAAATGTCTGTCATCAGTGAATTGAAACTAACAATTCAGGGATTTGGTCAGAAATATTCTTGACTTACTAAGAACAATAGCCTATAAACTTCTTGATACACTTCTAAAAGTGTGGTAAATGGGAATTCAGAATTAGTGTTCAGAATAAGGATGCTGAGGATTTGCAGTACCTGGGTGTAATAAATGGTTCCATTACAAAGAAGGAACAAATTTGCTCCCTTGGCTTTAGGGATTTTAGGAAGTAATTTTTATTAGAAAGCCTGTTTTTTTTTTTTTTCTTTTGCTTGGCTACCCCTGGTCTGTCTGAAGAATTCATTTACCTGGGTACTTAAATTTTTCAAAAATTATGAACAAGCATCATCTCATCATCATCATTTTACACAATAATAATATACATGTAATTATTTATTCTGCTTTTAAGATAAGAAAGTTCAAATGGAACTATGTCAAATATAGAGCTATGCTTATAAACTAAATTAACAAAGAAAATTCTTTAACCTTTCACATCCTCTATTTATCCATTACTAAAAGGCATTTTAAAAACATCACTTCAGGGTCTTGGGTTGTGGCTCAGCAGTAGAGCATCTGTCTAGCACAGGCAATGTCCTGGGTTCTATCCTCAGTACCACATTTAAAAAAATAATTAATTAATTAAAGATATTGTGTCCACCTACAACTAAAAAATAAATATAAAAAGATCACTTCATATGCAAATCCCTCATATGCAAAGAATTTTGGTGTTAGCTTCTCCTTTTAAATTTGAGGTTGAAAATCTAGTTCTTACCAGTAACTTAGGTATGCTTCCCTATCAATTGAGCCCTTATACTCTTAGTTTGATTCTCAAAAGTCACCAGGCAAGTGGTAAAAATTTAATGATTTTTAATGTCATAGTGGGAGGCTTTTCACAGATCATTGTCTGACTTAAATGAGCCATTCTTTTTCACTGAGTAATCCAAGAAAAAGGACTAATAAAAGAGATTTTTTTTCTAAAAAAATTATATACTTTCAAAAATACCGTCATTTAGAATAATCTTAATAAAAAAAATATTTGGGAATTAATCTAATGTAGGAAATGAAAGACCTCCATAATAAAAAAAATTATAGAACACTGAAGAAATATATTAAAGATCTTAAATGCTGGAAAGATTTTTCATGTTCGTGAATAGGAAAAATTAATATTGATCAAAATAGTCACAGTACTAAAAGCATTATATAGAATCAATGCAACCCCCATCAAAACACCAATTAACTTCTTTGCAGAGCTAGGAAAAAAACACAGTTATAAAATTCATTTGGAAGAATAAGAGACCCAGAACAGACAAAGCAATTTTGAGAAAGAAGAGTGATCTTAGATGCATTACAATCCAAACTTCATGTTTTTGTATTCAGCTATGGGGGGGGGGGAAGCAAACAAATCAAAAGAGCTTGGTATTGGTACCAAAACATATAGGAAGACCAATGGAATAGAAGACAAGGTGCAAATCCACATTGATATAGTGGACAACAAATAGTGCTGAAACAACTGGGTATCCATATGTGGAAGAATTAACCTCAATCTCTGTCTCTCACCCTGCACAAAAGTCTACTTTAAGTAGATCAAAGATCTATTAATTAGACCAGAAAATCTGCACTTGCTAGAAGAAAAAAGAAAAAAAAAAAGAAAAGAAAGTCTGCACTTGAGCCTATATTGGCTCAATTCTCCCAATGTATTGGCACAGGCACTGACTTTCTCAACGAGACTTCTGAAGTGCAAGAAATAAAACCAAGAACTAATAAGTGGAACAGCATTTAAATTAAAAGCTTCTTCACAGCAAAGGAAACAAAATTAAGTGTTTGAAGAGAGAGCTTACAGAATGGAAGATCTTTGCTACCTCAGACAAGGAATTAATATCCAGGATACATTACAAACTCCAAAAAGCTAAATAGACACTTCTAATAAGAAGAAATACCAATGGCCAACATATTGTGAAAAAAATGTTTGACATCTCCAGCAATTAGGAAAATAAAAATCAAAACTACGTTGAGATTTAATCTCTTTCCAATCAGAATGTCAGAATGTCAATTATCAAGAATACAAATAAATGGAATGGAATCAAACTAAAAAGTTTCTTCTCAGCAAAAGAATCAATCTGTGAGGTGAACTGAGAGCCTACATCCTGGGAGTAAATTTTTACCCCTCACACATCAGATAGAACACTAATTTCTAGGGTATATAAAGAACTCAAAAAGCTAAGCACTGAAAAAACAAATAACCCAATCAACAAATGAGCCAAGGACCTGAACAGATACTTTTCAGAAGAGGATATACAATCAATCAACAAATATGAAAAAATGCTCAGCATCTCTAGCAATTAGAGAAATGCAAATCAAAACTACTCTAAGATATCTCTCACTCCAGTCAGAAGGGCAGTTATTATGAAGACAAACAATAAATGTTGGCGAGGATGTGGGGAAAAAGGTACAGTCATACATTGCTGGTGGAACTGCAAACTGGTGCAGCCAACATGGAAAGCAGCATTGAGATTCCTTGGAAATCACCATTTGACCCAGCTATCACTCTCCTCAGACTATACCCAAAGGACTTAAAAACAGCATACTACAGGGACACAGCCACATCAATGTTTATAGCAGCACAATTCACAATAGCTAAACTGAGGAGCCATCCTAGATGCCCTTCAGTGGATGAATGGATAAAAAAAAGATGTGACATAGGGCTGAGGCTGTGGCTCAGTGGTAGAGCCTTTGCCTGATATGTGTGAGGCACTGGGTTCGATTCTCAGCACCACATATAAGCAAATGAATAAAATAAAGGTCTATGAACAACTACAAATTTTTTAAAATGTGACATATATACACAATGGAATTTTACTCAGCCAAAAAAGAGAATAAAATCATGGCATTTGCAGGTAAATGGATGGCACTGGAGAAGATAATGCTAAGTGAAGTTAGCCAATCCCCAAAAAACAACTACATGTTTTCTCTGATATAAGGAGGCTGACTCATAGTGGGGTAGGGAGGGGGAGCATGGGAGGAATTGATGAATTCTAGATAGGGAAAGCAGAGTGGGAGGGAAAGGGAGGAGTCAGGGGATTAGCAAGGATGGTGGAATGTGATGGACATCATTATCCAAAGTACATGTATGAAGACACAAATTGAGTGTCAACCTGCTTTATATACAAACAGAGATATGAAATTGTGCTCTATATGTGTAATAAAAATTGTAATGCATTCCGCTGTCCTGTATTTTAAAAAATAAAATCAATTAAATAAAAAAAATAAAATGATGATGAGGATGTTGGGGGAAAAGATACACTCATACATTGTTGGTGGAACTTCAAATTATTACAACCACTCTGGAAAGCGGTATTGAGATTTTTTGAAAAGAATATGATCCAGCTATCCCACATTTCAGTTTATATCCAAAGATCTAAAATTAGCCTACTATTATGATACAGGCACATTAATGTTCATAGCAGCACAATTCACAATAGTCAGGTTATGCAACAAGCTCAGATGCCTGTCACCACCCAAATTGATAAAGAAAATGTGGTATATGTACACAGTGGAGTTTTACTCAACCATAAAAAAAGAATAAAATTATGGCAAATGAATGGAATGGGAGACCGTCATGATAAGTAATATATGCCAGACCCTGAAAGTCCAGGGTCAAATCTTTTCTCTCACATGCAATAGAAAAAAAGAAGGGGTGGGGGATTTTATGAAAATAGAATTGATCAGTGGAGCAGATGAAGGGTACTGAAGGCATTGGAAGGTATACCAGAAAATGGGGGAACAATGGTATGAAATTGATCAAACTATCTCATGTACATACATGAACATACCACAGTGAATTTTACCTTTCTGTATATGCATAATGCACTAATTTTAGAAAATGTGCATAAATAGAAAAAAGACCAGCAGAATAGAGGAAAGGGAACAGGGGAAGTGAGGAAGAGAGGGAAAGAGGAGTAATAGGGACTGATTTAGGATAAATTAAATGCCATGCTTATATAATTATGTCAAAATGAACCCAATATTATGTATAATTCCAAAGGACTAATAAAAGTTACGTTTATAAAAAAAAGTATATCCTAATTTAGTCAGAGACATAGAACTCTCTTACCAAAAGCAGTACCCCTTATAAAGCAATATGCACTACTAAGGGAAAAAAAAATCAAATGGAGTAGCACTAATTTAAGACATTTACAATGGAGTTGGGAGGCCATTATTGATTAGATTGCAGATATGTTTGCAGCTAACCCTTTGAACCAATCTTCAGACACATCTACATTCCTCAAGTGAGCTGACCTTTACACAGAGCTAAGCCAATGGTTTCCTGAAATATTGTTAACCTCTGCTGACCTATACAACAGATCCCCTTTCCCAAAATACTAGAGACTGAAAGAGCACCTAGTTCTTTTCTTATAAGGCAACTTAACGTTTATGAATATCTTTTCTTACTAACAATAATATTATTTATATCCTTATGACCCCCCCCACTTTAAAGAGATAAAAATAGTCACTATCATAAAATCTCAGAGCATTGTTTTAAGATTACTTGAATTTTTGTTTACCCAGATTGCAGTTCTAGTATCCATAAATAATTCTCAACGAGGATGATTTTATTTGTGCTGTATAGTATCTTAATTTAGAGAAGTGAGTGGAGGTATATTGTATTTCATTGAAAATAATAGCATAATTTAATAAAATGTGAGGTTATAATGAATTGATTCCATTCTCTACTTTTCAATACATTTCTGAATAGAGTTTGATCTGGAAGGTGAATTTTTGCTCAAAGTACCAGTTTAAGACCCAACAAGATGGATACCTTGGGAAGTAATGATTACCTATACCTAACAGGAGCATTTTGAAATAAGGAAAAAAAAATAGCCCAGGAGTGTGCCTCCTGCAAGAGCAGATGGTCATCTTCCTCACCAGATTCAAGGTGAGGCATAGCCACAAGGCAACCCACTGTGGATAATTCTTACCTCCTGTGGGGTTTTTCAGCAATAGCACAGTTAGGAATTCTTTGCTTATTAGATTTCCTATCATGATGTACTTTCGTTTTCAGATCAGAATTCAGGGAGCTTTTTTTACTTGGGCAAAGGTGGGCAGTTATTTCAGTTCTGATGGACAATTGTTTGGAAGAAATATTTGTACAACAAATAACATTTGAGTAGGTAGTTTTTAAAATGACAAATGTCCTTTGGTTTTGCCATTTGATGAGTATGAGGTACCGTTAGTCAGTTTTCCAGTTAAAGATTAAATGCCCTTATAATTACAAACCCAAACCTATTGTATATACAGAGAGTTGCCAGTACTGGGTGCCCCTGAACTCTATCACATCCCTTTATCACAAACCTGCTCTCTCATATTTATTTATAATACTGCTCAGTAACACCGGCATGTGCTGTGTTATATATTCTCTCCATGTATATTCACTGGGGCAAATTCTACCTCAAAACTGAACTTCACAAATCTTGTTATCTATATGCCATGGCCATTATCTCAGAATACACTTATTTATTTATTTTTCCTAATGGTGTTCAACAAATGCCTAACTGGTCTACATGTGATGGTTAATCTGGTAGGATTAAGAGAAACCTGGGTGTGTCAGTGAGGGTGTTTTCAGAGATGATTGGCACGTGGGACAGCAAACTGAGGGGCAAGACTCATCCAGAATGTGACAGCACAGGCCAATGGGCTGGGGACCTGCAGAGGAAAAGGTGAAAGGAAAAATAAATCAGTACGGACGGAAGCTCTATTCCTCTTGAGTGGTGCTTGGGTGGCTGCTATGATCACCTGAGAACACTGAACTTGAACTTCCTAACTATTCCAAAACAGACTCTCCGAATAGTTTTTAGGCCTTCAGTCTCAGATTACGACTACATCTTTGGTCCTTCTTCTTCTGAGGATCCAGTTTCTTGAACTGAGTAACTACTGGTTCCTCCAGCTCCCCATCCTGCAGGTGACCATTATGAGACTATCCAGCTTCTGATCTTGGAAGCCAATCTAATAATTTCCCATTTTATAATTATATGTAATATATAAAATTAATATTTTATTACATGTAACATAATGTAAACATAATAATATATGATATGTAATATACATAATTATCGATAATATATATGACATATATATGTATAACTATATATGTAAAAATCTTTATATATATGTATATGAAACTCTAGAGAGGCCCTAATATAGATTTTGTTACCAGGAGTCATTCTAGTGAAACATATTATAAGAATGAATTTCCTCAGATGGTTTTGTGGTTTATGGAGTTGGCGCTCTAAATTGGTTCTGCCTACACTTGTTAAAACCTTTCATGCTGGTAGTGTGCAGAGAGCTCTGATCATCCATGGCATAAACTATTTAAACAGATATGCAAAGTAAATGCCTTCAATGATTGTAATTTGCCACCTGTGATAGGCAAGGAGTTCAGTGACTTCTATACATGATAACTTTGAACATTTCTACAAAGCTACTGAATATAATAATGTCGGTTGGTTGTTTCTGGCTTCATGGATGTAACAAAGGAAAAGGATGAGATCAAAAATTCAATTTCTCATCTCCAGATGTGGATAACCAATGTGAGAGCTTTTCAGTGTGTGCTAAAGGGGAATCTTCTCTCCTACCACCAAAGGGCTGAGGTTGCCACAAACCCAAAACAAACTCTCATCCTGTCATTGGTTGAACTATGATGCAACTTTCGCTTTCAGCCTTGAAGAATCGCTGCCATTAAAAGTGAGGGAAAAGATCAACATTAAACAGATACATTAGGTGGGAGGGAAAGGGAGAGAAAAGGGAAATTCCATGGTAATAGAGGGAGACCCTCATTGTTATACAAAATTACACATAAGAGGTTGTGAGGGGAACGGGAAAATAAACAAGGAGAGAAATGAATTACAGTAGATGGGGTAGAGAGAGAAGATGGGAGGGGAGGGGAGGGGGGATAGTAGAGGATTGGAAAGGTAGCAGAATACAACAGTTACTAATATGGCATTATGTAAAAATGTGGATGTGTAACCGATGTGATTCTGCAATCTGTATATGGGGTAAAAATGGGAGTTCATAACCCACTTGAATCTAATGTATGAAATATGATATGTCAAGAGCTTTGTAATGTTTGAACAACCAATAAAAAAAATTTTTAAAAAGTGAGGGAAAAGAATGTGATCCAACAAATCTAGATGGAGACATATGTGTAAACACTTAAGAGAAATCCTCATCTTGAATCCCAAGCAAAACAGATTTCTATCTGATTTCTGTTTCAACTTCCTTACTGTGACCAGAATTTATGTAATGCTGTTGTGGTAAAGAGAATATGAGAAACAGAAAGAGCCCAGATCCATAACCCTGAATATATACTTACAGGGGAAAAACATTATAGACAAGTGATTAAGAAAAACAAGTCCATGCCATTTTGTTGAATTATATGTAGAAGAGAAGAAACGTTCAGAAATTAACTTTTCAAAATATTATCCTTAAATGTACTTATAAGAAGTATAATTAATTATAATTAATTAACCATCTGTTTAACTTAGGAGCTTACATTCACATATTTCCCATAATATTTGGAGATCTTTTCAAATTTACCTCTATTATCCCTGTTTCATGGATTAAAAAAAAGAACAAGAACCAAAGAGGTTAAACAATTTTCCTGAGGTCTCCTACTCTGTATTTTCTAAAGCTGGAATCTGAACTTCAACTGACAACTTAAGGTTAATGCTTCCATAAATTGAGGAAAAGGCCAACCTACATACTTTATGCAATTTTGTCTCACCAAGACTCTTGTTTGAATGACTACACTTTTTTGTTTCCAGCAAACATTTCCCAATCTAGTGGATCTTTTATAATCTTCCCTGAGTTATCTTGTAAAAAAAAATGTTATCACATCATTTTCCATATAACAACTTTCTATTAACTACACTATATGTCCCATATTTTCAGTTTGGCATTCAGGATCTTTAATGAGGTGATTCCAACCTTTCTTCAAATTATTCTGTGTTAATTTCCTTGTCATAGTTGTTGTATAGCTATAGTCAAGTTTCTCCTACTTTCCATAACTTTATGACTTTCCACAAGCTGCTTAAATTTTAACCTTTAATATTCTGTTGAATACCAAGATGATTCTTTTAAAGGAGGGTTATGTAGCCACTTGCCTTATGTCATAAACCTAAGGGATCCTCAGACCACAAAGAACTCACCAAGGACTGCTTCCAGATATGTTTCTAGCTCCTAAGATAAAAATCTTTCCTCTTTATTATTATAGCTCTTACCACTCCCTTTGATGTTTCTCTGCCTTGAAAAGGAGTTAGACTAGATTTGCCCCATTCAAAAATTGTTGATAAAACAGCATTGTGCTAGGCATTTGGTAGACATTGGTGAATTCATAAAGATAGACAGAGGTCTGGAGATGGAGTGGTTGATATTAACAATGATGCAAGAAGATATACTGGGACAGATAAAGGTAGGCTGTCTAAGCTTCATTAAGATAATTAAGCTTCAATATAAGAAAATGGTAAGTCATTGAATTATTTTGAGTAGGAGAGTAAGATGTCATATTTACCTCACCCAGACTGCACTGAAAAGCTAAACCTGCATTCTGTCAAGCAATTAGAGAATACTGCAAACATTCTAGGATGAGTGATGATAGTTTGGGCTGTAATGACAATTGTGATGTTGAAAAGCACTGAGAAAGTAGTATCCATAGGTAACACCTGGTAATAGATTTTGGGGGAACTGCCTGCTTGGTGGTTAGGTAGTGAAAATTAGTTTCATACATTCTACAAATAATTCAGATTTTTCTGAATCAGCATTTCAATGAAAGCAGTTGTAGCCATTTTCTGAAGCAATGTACGGATATTTCTTTGAATTTCTTGGCATCTTTTTATAGACATTTATTTTTGCTGGTGAGATGTCAGGCAGAAATCTCCAAAGTGTTTTATTTTTCCATATGAGTTGTGAAAAGATGTAAGTCTTTGTTTCTTTGCTGCATGATTTTTCACCAAATTCATGACTAAGTTAAATAAGGTTTTGCAATGAAGTTTAATGTGGCTTTGCAGTTGCAGTATTCAGCAGCTATGGAAACACAGAGTTTACTTTAATATATACTCAATATTAATTGCCTTTCCACTCATTTCTAAGGTCACAAGTAATCCATAGAAAGCCACTATTGTCACTGCAGAAATTCTCAGTCTCTAAATCTTATCTTCAACTTGTAATTTTTCACATCTGGCTTTTAGCTTTCAATCTATTGGCCTTATAATCAAAAAAGTATATATATTTCTGGGATATGTCACTTTAGTTTAGGCCTCACTAACACCAGGTTACATTTGAGTATGTACATTTAAAAAAACTAAATGAATATTCCTAAAGAAGCACATATGTACATATGCACATACATAATACTGCAAATCACTTTCAAGATTTGTGTGATGAATCTAGGGATTTTTAACATTTAAAATAGTGTGATGTAGGGTTCAACAAACATCCATAAGTATGGTACTTGACATGCTGAGATTTTGAACTAAAGAAACAGTCTCAAGGTCCATCTGACTTTCTCCAATCTTTGAAATACACAGAAAGATAAAAGCAGTTAGCTACAGTGACAACTTACTTGGATTTGACCAGCTATCACCTCAAGGCATGCTCAATCTTGGTCACATGAACGGATAGTAAAAATACTGGAAAATCTGTTATCACTCCAATTGTATATAATCCTCTAAGAATCCCTACATATCTGAGACCTTCAAAGTAAGCAAGCTCTCCCTATGTACTGTGAAAGGTAATTTGGGATTTTACACACTTCAATCACTCACACCTTTCTGTTCTACTTTACTTAGAGAAAGAAACTCTGAGAACACAGTTAATTGAGTAAACAGACTACCAGTGATAGACATTTAAATCCAGAAAGACGAGAACCCAATGCTAAATTTTTTTAGATAGTAACTATAGTAAAATATACTCAAATATCAAACCATACTGTAATGTTTCAGAAGTCTCATTCTTGAAAAATTTCCATGAGCTAATTAAGAAGAAGGTATGTATTTGAGCTATTAAGTAAAACTGGGATCAACAGACTATAAAATAACTTGATGCTGTTGCACTGTTTGCAGAAAATTAAGAAAAAAGTCTATAAGGAAAACAATATAATGTACAATGTAAAAATAGTAAAGATAAAATTCTGAAGGCTAAATTCAATAAATTTAAAATATGATAAAAATAATAGAAATAGAATACTTCCACATCTAGAAATATGTTTCTCTCCTTTAGTTTTTTTGTTTGTTTGTTTGTTTCTTTCTTTCTTTCTTTCTGTATTGAAAATTGTCCCTAGGCTTATCTTCCATATTATGTAATCCAGACCTAAAATTAGTTATTTCTAAAAAAAATTTCATGCAAAATTACCTTTACTTATTAAGAAACAAATTATTTCTTTTTATTTATCCCTAAAAAAGAGGAGAGAAAGGGACAGAGGAATGGTAGAGCAGTTGCCTAGCATGCATGAAGCTATGAGTTCAATCCTCAGCACAGTAAGAAAAATAAATTTCTACTTTTTAAAACCAGCATAATATGTATAGAAATAAGTGTCAATATCTGCACAAAATGTCTACACATAAGTATTGAGCAATTATGTGAATTAGAAGATCTTAGAGAAAATATTAGAAAAATCAATGCACATTAAAGCTTACAGTGATATTAATTTTGGCAAAACAGGGATAAAATTTAAAGAATTCTATAACATAACTCAAAATTGAAAATAGTAGTTTTTTAACAGATGCTATATTTTTAATGTGTAAGAACTGTTCCTGATGTTTTTTTCAAAATATGTGCATTTTCATATAAGTAGATGTTTCCTTAAAATAATATTTCAAATAATATCAAAATTATTTGTAAACTGTGAGAAATGTTTCTATTAATATCAGGGACAAAAAGCAATTCCCACCTTCAACAGAAGTATTTAATGTTCTCTGTCAGTGAATGTTACATAATAAGTTCAATAAGTAAGAATGAATAATCAATCAATTGTCTCACTATTGAGTTTTAGAACTATTTGCCCATCTATTTGGAGAAAGCAAACTACTTTTCTCACTTTATTTATACTGCAAAATGCATTCTATGTGTATAAAACAATCAACTACAAAAAGCATATACTAAATATATTAATCAAAGAAACTATGCAAGTTTTTGTGGTAAGAAATTTCTAAATAAGAAACCATTTCTAAAATCCATAAAAGAAATTTTAAAAACTGATTATACACATTATTGGTTTAAAATAAAATAATAATTATAATTACAATAATATAAATACGTGAAATTTGAAAATTGCAATGTAAATTGAAAGCAAAGGGGTATTTTCACAAAAATATTTTAAAATATTCAGCTAGTAGAACAATAGAAGTTTATGGAAAATGACTATGAATGAAAATTTGGCATAGGAATATACCAAAACTTTTAATAAACAGAAAAATAGATCTTAAATAATAGTGAGATACTAGTTTTGACACATAAGACTGAAATGAGATACCAGAGAAAAAATACAATTAGAAAATGGATGATTTACTTAAACATCCTCACAATAAATCACAATGCATTGTCTTTTACTGTGAGGATATACTATAATTAATTAATAATTTATTCTCATTAAAGTTTAATAATGTATAGAAAGCATCTGGAGCTTAATGAATTATACATTCATTACCTTCTATGTCAGGTAGACTTAAGTCCAAAGGAGAATTTTTAACTTTCCTTTTAGGAATGATCAGATATGCACTTAGAGAAAGCTAGTGTGGGAAATTTGTGTAAGTCATCCAGGACAATAAGAGGTTTCTGCCAGGAAAGAGGTCTGTAGAAGGCTGTACCAGGAAGTGAGAAAATTATGGCTCACAATTTTTATTCATTCTTTGGAACGTCCTCAGTAATTTGCCTTAAAGTTAAGTTTTGCTTTAATGATTTTATATCAGTGTTCCAATTTCATTTAGTTTGACACACTATTTTGAATGACCCAAAAGTAGTGAGCAAAATAAAACTTATTAAAATGCCTAGATCTGCAATTTTATTTGGGTTTTTTTGGTACTTATGCCAGGAGAAAAAGAAAATGAGTTTGACATTAACTTCCCTTGTTAGCTATAAAACTTAACAAAAAATGTCAAATAAATTCACATTATCAGATTTTTTTTCTTCTCTTTGGTATTCTGAACCCATTTTGAATTCTCTATGTATTCTGTCTTTCAGCTACAAAATTGCATTTTGATCATTTTCAGCACTATTTAAAGTAGAACTCTTGCTGTTTTCTGAAAAACTCTGTCAGTCGTAGAACTCTTGGGTCTGATCTATAGCTAAACATGTACTTGTTTATTTGTAAATATCTGGAGTACTCCTCTCCACTACTAGTACCCTAAGAATCACAATCAAAGAATCAAACAAAGGAAAATACAATGAATTATTTCTTCTTTTTATGAAAAATGGCAAATGATTCAGCCATATTTCAAAGTCTTTTACAGCAGTATCTCTTATCTACAATTTTTCTTTCTATAGTTTCAAATATCAATCATGGTCCAAAATATTAAATAGAAAATTACAGAAATAAGCAATCCATAACTTTTAAATAGGATGCTTTTCACAATTCTACAATATGGTGACAGGTGATTTGATAACCAATAAGGATATCCTATGACTAACAGGTAATTAGTATATACCATATGGATATTCTAGACAAAGAGATGACTGATGTACCAGGAAGGATGAAAGAGGATGAGGAGAGATTTCATCATGCTGCCCAGAATGGCTTCCCAGGGATTCATGGAGAGGGTCATGGATTCTTAATGCTATATCACAGTAGTTTAGCCACTCACCATTATCTTGTCACATCGGCACTGTATAGTCTTACAGCTTTCCAAGAAGAATAAGTGTGAAGAGAGAATAATAAGATATTTTGAGGGAGACCACATTCACATAACTTTAATTATGGTAAATTGTTACAGTCATTCTACATCATCATTAATTATAATTAATCTCTTATGATGCCTAATTTATAAGTTAAACATTATCATAGATATATATGCATGGAAAAAAAAGAGTGCATATAGAGCTAGATATGATCTGTAGTTTTAGGCATTTAAAGGGGGTCTCAGAATACATTCCCCATGAATAAGAAGAGACAACTATGATTATTTCTCAAGCCCAAATACACAAGGTTGCTTTTATTTCTTTTGACCATTCAATTTATCATAAATAAGAAAAAGTTAACAAAAATAATACTTCTTGCAAAGAACATTGAAAATTAAATTGTCTTTGGCTGACCATATATATTAAAAGTTGATTAGGTCTTTAAAAGAATGCAGTATGAAAACAACACCAAATAACAGAATGTCTGCTTTTCTTTCAAATTTTAGTTCCATCTCTTCAAGTCTGATCTCCAAGTGCTTTGATTTAAAGTGAAGAGAAATCATTGGAGAGTCTTAAAATGGAAGTGAGAGAAGAGAGAGGAACTGATTAGACATGTATTTCAGAAGGTCTACTGAAAGTGAAGATGAAATAATGTAGCAAATTAAAGACAGACAAAATATTTAGAAAAGTTTTGAAATGATGTGATTGGAAAGCTATTAACTTTTAATTAGGACTAAGAGAGAAAAGGGTTTACATGATGTTTTTGAGCAGCATTAAGGGGAAAATAAGATTTTGCTCGTCTTGAAAATTGAAGGTGAGTGATAAGGAATTATTATGATTCCACATTTGATGTCCTAACTTGGTTCTGTAATGGGTCAGATAATATATTTAATGCTTTTGTTGTGTTTGAGAATAGGAAGGAGAATTTTGAGTTCAAAGCCAGATAGGAGACAGCACAAGTAAGTATAAAATAAAAGTCCTAGAGACTGTAGGGTGAATGGATCAAGGGCATAGTGGATAGGATTCCCTCAAACCTCCTCCATCAAACTTTGGGAAAAGAGTGAAAAATGGCTAAGAATATAGAACAAGTGTTTATCTTGGGGGTAAAAATTGGGTACTTAGAAATGTAATTCATGGAAGCCTCAAAACCTTACAAGAAAAAAAGATCATCTTCTGAGAATGTAAGAATATGCTCAAATACAAGGCTTTGGGAGAATATTTAAGTTTTAAAACTACAGCTGGAGAGAATCAGAGGAAAGCAAATGCAAATGGTAAGTAGTGTTGAAGCTCCTAAGCAGAAATGATGATTTTTTCCTAAAGTTCTCAGTCACTCAGACATGCAGATAGAGAATCCAGATTGTGTCCTTCATCCATTATCAGACTGCTGTCTGAAAGATGTATCTTTGCCCAATTACTCCAATTTTTAAAAAAAGTTAGATTCCTAGGCATTTTGAAGTATATGAAACCCAACTTGTTAAGAGACACAATATGATCAATCAAATCTTTGTTTCACATTTGAAATAAAAGCATTTTAATTGCTTTAAAATGTAAAAAATTAAGCTGTTTTCAGATCTTTAAGGAGTTAGAATCTGAATAATCTTATGTTTTTCTGGTTTTCTGTTTTTTTAGCCCACTTCTAAATAAAACAGAGAAGATCATGTCAAACTTCAGCTGCTGTCTTTACCTAATATGGATATTCTGCTCCTACCAATTGGGTTTTGTTATTGTCATGGGTTTATTACCCTTCATATTCCTTTCTCTTTTGATGATCTCACTGTGCTTGGAATATCCTCTATTTCATGCTATTTTATACAACCGTGTCCCTGGAAGTAACTTTCTGAAACCGCTCTTGCTGCTTTCCAGGTGCTCCTTTAATCTGTATATGGCATATTGGCAAAACTTCTAAATACTGAGTTGAATAATACGTTCTTTTTGTCCTAAAGTTTAGAAATTTATTAAATCTGCATGCATAGTTTTCAAGTAAAATGCTATGTAGACAACTGAAATGCATTAAAAGAAAACCAATTAAATTAAATCAGAAAAATAGTGACAGAGCAAATTTGCATGTCTATTTCTTCTTCATTACAATTCCATGATTCTGGATTTAAAAAAAAAAAAGAAATATTAAGCTTTACTGGTGGGACCTGTTGCTAGAAAGATGTAGCAGAAGCAAGGGTGAGAAGTGAGGTTCTGGTGGGAGAGAAGTTCAGATGTGTCGCTTTGCTCATTTAGTAGCACAGCCATTCACCCTATCCCTGCACACTTATGACAGAATTGCAGAGTGGTCTACCTAAAACAGAATTACTCCTCTAGTCATTGATACTGAACCAACAACAGGACAACTCTAAACAGACTAGCATGAATAGTACCTGACACACCCTTTCATGATATGACCCCAACTTACCTCACTAGCCATGCATCCTAATACATGTCCTTTTCCCTATTATTGCTGAGGTTAAATACCTGGTGAATGATTTTAAATGGACTATCTGTTATACATGATTGACTCCTACTTGTATTTGTCAAATCAGTTCAGTACTCCATGGCTTTGCACACTTCATACCTTCTTTCTTCCCTTTATATCCATGTATATCACTCATGGAAACTTTCACTTCAATAATTTCAACATACTTTGACCTTCATGTAGTGAATCATTCTTCTTCTCATATAAATGCTCAAACTTATACATATTTCCATAACTTATTCCAATTATCCATTTGAAGATGTTCTTGTACTAGATTGTAAGCATATTAATATCCATGACTTTATCACACATTTACTTTTACCCTCAGTACAAACACGTCACAACTTATAATAGGGTTGCATCCTGATTACAATATTTTCAAATTAAAATTAGCTAAAGTAAAAAATTCATGTAAAAAATGTAAGTCACCAAGCATCATAGTTTAGCCTAACCTATCTTAAATATCTTGGGAACACTTACGTTTACTTATAACTGGGCAAACTATTTAACACAAAGTCTATTTGATCATGAAGTATTGACTATTTCAAGTAGACAAAAATAGATGCATATTTGCAGATATGAGGGGATGGGGAAAACCATTGCACCATCATGAGATTGAAAATCCCTAAATTGAGCCATTGTAAGTTAGGGACTAAGTATTTAGGTTAGCATATGAAATATAGAAGGTAATAAGTACACATTACAAGCAAGAGAGAGTGGAGTTGGACATCAAGAGATTGACATAAAGAAAAGGCATCCAGGAATCAATTCTGAGAGCAAGACAGGGAAGCAGAGATGAGACTGCTGGGGCTTGGAAGAAAATGACAGCTATCTTTACAGACTACTTCAGAAAGTAGAAGATAATGTGAATGTGAAGGTCAGAGGAAGCAAGACTGTAGAGACATTTTAAAAATATACAACAAAGATTGGATGAAACATTGTTAAAAATTAGAATTCTGCTGATTAAAATGGTTCTCATTCCATTTTCTGAAAACATTGGTTGAGAAGGTGAAATTACTAAAAAAAAAAAATCCCATTATACTAAAATGTTTACCAGTCTTTACTTTACTACAACCATATGTTAAAAGTATTTTCTTCATTCGCTTAACTGAGCTTTTAATGGATTAAATTGTTCAAAACATCACTATTATGCTTTTGGGCCTTTTAGTCATCACATAATTGCTATGTACTCTCTTCCAGCTGTATATTAACATAAAAATGCAAGCATTATTTTCACGAATATTGCATGCCAAGTCTGAAATTTGGTTTGATAATAGGAAGAAAAAATAACAAAATGTTTTAGAGCTCTGTACAGTTCACAAGATTCAATGCTTATGCATTTTTTAAAAAAATTAGAGACACTACTTTATCCCTAATATTTAGCTCTGGTTTAAAGCTTTTGCTAACTAAAAGAAGGAAAAGCCAACACTCAGATGAGACAAATTGACATGAAAAATCGAGCTAGAGCTTGTTTGGTTGATTTCAGTTATTTGCATTCATCACTTTCAGTGTTTTTTTAAGCATTTCCCCATTATCCACAATATTCAAATTCTAGATCTAAAAATCAGAAAAGTGTCTGGAGCTCCTAAAGATGCCACAGTTTCCCTTTAAGTTTCACAGGTTTCTGTGTTTTCTTGATGCCTTATCTTAGTTTACATGTACTGAGCTCCCTCCCATTTTTTATTACCCTGTAGTAGACATCATCACATCTACCCATTTGTTTCTAAAGCTATACAAATTTCTAAAGCTATACAAATTGACATTTTCTACTTTAAGGATTTTAAACTCTTTAGGGAAAAGCCAACAGAGTGGGGAGTAAACAGATTACATGGATTGAAAGTAAAAAGAAACAATAGATGCATACTTTGTGTACATAATTTTACAGACACATGAAATCTCCACTCCAATATGTACAGCAAGACTTTTTTAAATTCTAATTTTTCAACTGAGAAAATTGAGTTTGGTATAACTTGCTAAAAGCTTCACAGAACTAGTAAAACTAAGATTAAAAACTAGGTTGTCTGAGTTAGAACCCCAAATCTTAACTTCCACATTATAAAATACCAATTAATAATTAAACATTTAATAAATCTTACTTAATGTTTACAAATTTTTAAGTAACTTCTTCTAAGGTAGTAATAAATCTAGTGCATGAACCAAATCATCACTTTTATTATTTTCCTTAGATTATGCCAAATATGTAAGGTGGAAATAAGGTAGTAAAACAGACATACCTAGTGCCTTGAAAATAATGTTTCTCTAATGTTTACCCTTAGCGTGAATTGCCCGTGCTTTGGGGAACAATTTCCTCCATATTCCACTAAGAACAGTCAATAAAGATGAATAGATGTTACTGGATATTGACACTGAAGATTCCTCTGTCATCAAATAGTAGATGAAAAGTATTGTCACCTTATTGTTAACCAAGTGGATCACAAATTGATTAGGCACACTGATGTTAAGATATCTTAAACAGCACAACATTGACAGGAATTGTTAACAAAATTGAGAAACATCTGTTTAAAAGAATCCTTATATCATCTAGACTTCACTGTTCAAACTAAAATAACAAAATTGTTTAAAAATTTATTTTTTTTTCTCCCAATAATATGCCTTAGAGATTCCCTCTGTGGTTTCCACATTAGATGGGAATTCCTGTATTCTTTGAAACTGAATCAGGCATTCATTTCTACTGTATCAATCACAAAACTTGGATTATGCAGCTGTAATAAACCATCCCCATGTTTTGTTCATGGTTTATTCAAGAATACATTCATTTTATGTTTAACAGAAAGAGGAAGTGCCTTAAATGATTACAGATACAGGAAAGTAAACAGTAAAATAAACCATCAAAATGGACAGGAATGATAAGATAGCTTTAAAAAAAATCACAGTATCAAAACATTTGTTGATATTTATAATTTCAGTTTTGGTGAATCTTAGCTATAGGAGGTTAAAGAAAGAAAGAAATACTAAGAAACGGCAGTATTAAAGGAAGTGAAAGGAATAAACAAACAATTCAAGACAAATAGAAAAGCCTCATATAATCAGGAACACAGGAAAATGAGCCAGATTAAAAAATCAGATTGACATAGAAGAAATGGTAGCAAGATATGTGGTTCTGACTTCAAAAAGACTTCTCCCTGGTCATGGAAATTAACACTGTTAGTTTCCAAATTAGGGAACAATTAATTGTGCTTCCCACTAAGAAATTGGAGAAATAAATAATAAGGGTAGAACTGGGATGGGAAGATGATGAATGATTTTCTCAAAGAGGTAAAAATTCAAATGCATTGTAAGTAAGTTGAACATTTTAAATCATTAATTGAAAAGGAAAAGGCATTCCCAGAAGATTCCCTTGCATGAACAAAGGTAGGAAGCCATGGTGGGAAAAAAACCCTACAGAGGTAAGGACAAATGAAGCAAACTTCATAGGTGAAATTAGATGGAGAAAATTTTTGCTCACTTCCAACTCCTGCTGGCTGTATGCATCACTTTCAAATTGGTCATTTTATTTCATTTTCTAACCTGAAAATGAAAGTGTTAAATTCAGACTTTTTTTTAACTCTATGAAAGAATATTTTTTGTTGTTGCTTTGTTTTTGTGTGTGTTTATATCCACAGGCCCTTACATTTCTTCTTAGCAAGTTGCTTCTCATATTTAAAATCTATGATCTGAAAATATACATAAGAAAAATTTGTTATCTAGCTAATTACAAACACAGATAACTATATGTCATTCTTTCTATATTTATTTTCCATTTTTAAAGAGTTACTGTGCTTTCATTTAGATGCTTGTCCAAACAGAAGACAGTAACTATGGAGAATTGGGGGCAGCAAATAACCTGTGACAACCACGTTCCGTCTTAGCCTGGTTGACTACTGATAGCTCTAAGGTAGACAAAGAGAAAATTTCTATTTCAAGAAAGAGCAGGTTTTAATAAATAGAAACATAACACATATATTACTTGACTAAAATTGTGTTATAATCAGTGTACATTTGCCAAGCAGCTTTAAAAATATCTTGTAGAATGTGGCAAATAAATATCCTCAGTGAGATACTGTAGGCTAGAACAACAGGTACAAACAACTTGGGAAGAATTTTAGAGTGTGTGTTTCTTTTTCCTTCGCAATATTCCTCAGTGAGCCAAAACAAAGGCAGGACTCCTTCTACAATAACCCTAAACTGAAATCTTGAACCTAACTCCTTTGTATGATGATACACATGTGAACCAATAAAAAGATTCAATGAAGAGAGATATTTAGTACCTGCTTTGAGGTCTAGGTGAAACCATCCTCCGCATATTCCTTTAATCTTTTTCTTTCTTTCTTTGTTTTTTTCCCAAGGTAAGAATTGGGATAGGGGAGCTCACAAGATCTTCCTTTAGATATGACTGACCTCTTACCATTTTTAGTGCTAAGGATTTAGTCCAGGACCATATACATGCCAAATTCACACTCTACCACTGAGCTAACATCCCCAACCCTGCATTTTACCCCCAATGGTGTCAACTAATTCTAATCTCTATGTTTGTTTTATGTCAGTGTCAATTGATTTTTTTCTATTCTTCATGAATTATATTTTCAATTTTTAGAATGCCTACTAACTTTTTTTATTTGATGTCAGACATTTAAATTTTACTTTTTTGGATGCTGGATATTTTTTTTCCCTGTAAACATGCTTGAGGTTTGTTTTGGGATGTAGTTATATATAAAAAAATTAATCTTTTTGTATCCAGCTTTTAGGATCATCTTGTGGGACCACAGGTGTTTCACCACTAAGGCAAACACCTTCTGGTTAGTCAATCCAGTTCTTCAAGAGTTGTGACAGGTTTACAATTCTGGACGGTAATGATAGGAAATTTTTTTCCACCCTATGCTAGTATTAAATATTCTTACTGTCTTTTTCTGGTGCCTTTTTCTGAGGTCTGAGATAGTTTTCTCATATGCATGTGTTTTTCACTATGTTGTGAATATTCTCTGTAGGTGTGTGGAGTTCTTTTCTGAAGATCTCCAGTATCCTCCCTCTGCAGCGGCTCGGCTGCTCATTTCTCCCTGCAGCTCTCCCTACAGACAGAAGGCTATCTTCCTTGCTCTCCCTAGAGTCCTGGTTCCATATTCCCTATTCTGAGAGTGGGCTAGCTTCTTTGAGGCTCTTTTTGTGGTACAGACTGGAAACTCTTAAGAACATAATGTTGACTTTCTAGGGGCTCTTCTTTTTTTATTTCCTGTTTTAAATATTGTTGTTTCCTTTATTTATTTCGTACAGTTTGTGTTTTTTCATGTGGGAAGTCCCTGATATACCATCCTGGTAAAAGCTCTGTGTAACAGATGAAAAATCTTTCTCCTCTTCCCTCCAGGAGAGGATAATGTTTCTGATTTACTACCTGAGCCACAGTGTCAAGAGGTAGTCACAGAGGCTTACATTTCTACATAAACTCTCATGTGGAAAAATAACCAATTATTAGTCCTATTGACTTTTATATATGGTCACTTCAAATATATTTGGGGGAACAGGGAAAATAAGCATAGCGTGAATTTTTTGACATATCTGAAATATGGAAACCATAACATGTGCCAGAACTTCCTTACCTCCCATCTTCCCATCTAGGGGTCATTATGATTGCATTGGCCCATGAGTAGACTGTTTGATTTCTGTGTTCAGTAATCCTCAAAATGTGTATATATTACCTTTTCCCATTATTCCACAGTAAATGTCCCCAGGAGTATCTGGTGAGTTACTGTCGGGGCGGGGGTCAATATAATCATTCCACTGGATTCTCAGGGTGTCCTTCAGTTAGTGGGTTCTGAAAAGCTAGCCCTAATCTCAAAATTAATCTAGGGCTCATGAATTATTTGAGTATCGTTTCCCTAATCCTCTGAAGAAGCCATTACTGACTTCTTTTGATTCCATCTGCCTTATCCTTCCATCAGGGTTTCTCAATCTCATAACTGTGAATATTGTGTTCTGAGTATTTCTTCTTGTGAGGGGTTGCCTTGTGCATTGTAGAATGTAAAGAAGCATCTTTCGTCTCTGCCACTTGATGCTAGTAACATTATTCTGCCAGTTGTAACGATAACAACCGCAAAATATTCTCAAACATTGTCCAGTGTCTCCTGGAGCAAAATTCTTCCTGTTTGAGAACCACTTCAAGTATTTTTAAGTGTCTCTAAAAGTCTCTCAGATCTTCCTCAGTTTATATCAGATATTTTCTGGTGACCTCACAGATGATTCAGTTTACTATGATCATTGCACCTCTTTCCACCACTTGTTTTCTTTCCTTCATTATTTTCTCTGTACTCCACCAAATATTTCACAGCATATCTTACCATCAGTGCTGATAAGAAGAAGAAGACTACTGCACTTTTCAGCAATGCTTGTGCCCTTCTTACCAGTATTTGGTAAAGTGCCTCCCATGCAATATACACACTTGGTGAGTTTTCCAGTCTTATGTTGCTTATTCATGTCAGGTATCCTTGGAAATACCAGTTTTGTCATTTCTATTTCCCTTTGCATGGTCCATCACCTTTCCCAAGTTAAAAAAAAAAAAAGTCTTGCCAATAAGCCAACATCTTCTACCACCTTTCCAAGATATTAAATTCTGTATTATCAAAGGATATTCTTATCTCCTTAAGTCTTTTTCTTTCAATTTTTTATTTGCTTAATTTCTCTCCTTAACCAATTACACTTAAAATCTAACCCTGATTCCTAACACTGAATATAGGCTCAACCCTGGAGTGTGTTTATGGTTTAGTCCCTTTCCTCTCATTGCTCTGTCCTTTCCAGCTTGATTATCTTGAAACTTAATCCTAATTATTGATCTTGTGGACTGAAGAAGTGACATTAAATAAATCCTGACTGTGGTCCATGCTATTTTGCAAGGACCAGAACTGATTTCAAGCAATAGAGAAATCCTAGAAATGAACAGAGAGTCGTGAGTCTTTTGTGTGTGTACATAGCATTCAGAAGTGAATTGCATTTACCCACATGACCTGATTACATACCTCTGGGTTACACTCCTCTCTAATCAGGACCCTGGTCATAGCAAAACAGATATTCTAAACTTAAGAATTCACAGTTCTCAATAATAATAATAACTACTATTTTTCTTAAGTCCTGGGCTTTTCCTATACAGTTTCTGCCCTACGGATGTGGGAAAAGAGAATTTTAACATATGCTACCAAAGAGGTCCTCTAGCTTTCACCCTTAGCTTTCATTTTTTAAAAAAATATTTTTTTCTACTTGTTGATGGGCATTTTATCTATCTATCTATATATCTATCTATCTACTTATTTATATATGGTGCTGAGAATCAAACCCAGTTCCTCACACATGCTAGGCAAGTGCTCTACCACTGAGCCACAACTCTGGTCCTCAATTGTTGAATAACCATTCTTAGCCTTTGTTACAGTTTGGATATGGAGTGTCCCCTAAACATTCATGTGTGAGATAGTGCAAAAGTTTTCAGAGGTGAAATAATTGAGCTATAAGAGCTTTAATTGGATCAGTGTGTTAATTCACTGATATGGATTAACTAGGTGTTAACTGTGGCCCAGTGGAGAGTGGCTGGAAGAGATTGGTCAGTGGGGTCATGCCTTGGGGATTTATATTTTGTTCTTGGTGAACAGAGCTCTCTTTCCTTCCTGGTGGCTATGTCCTAAGTCCCTTTACTCTATCATTCCCTTCTTCCATGTTACTCTGCCACACCTTGGGCCCAGAGCCATAGACTTGGCCATCTATGGACCTCTAAAACTATGGTCCTCAAATAAACTTTCCTTCCTCTAAATTACTCCTGTTAGGTCTTTTACACACAGCAATGAAAAAACTGACTAAAACAGCCTTTAGTTTGCTTTATCCAATGCATCATAACTCCTAGTAATAATGATTCAATCCCACTATTCTAATGATTATTCCTTTAAATTCCTTAAATAACTGAGATCTATCCTCACTAGAGCATGCACCCAATCTTGGTTTAACACAACAAAGACCTCAATAATTACACAGCTAGAGAATTCAAGGCAATAACAATGTTCCACATTCTACCAGTGAGGGAGTTCTCCTTGTCAAAGAGGCTGGTGACAGATCCAGCTCCAAATTTCAACTTTCAACTAAGTTTCTTGAGCCATTCTTAGAATCCACTATCTTATGTAAGGTTTCCCCAAGAAAGACCAAGAGCTGAGATAGGTTGTCAAAATGTTAAATGAGGAGTGTCTCTGGGGCCAACAATAGTAGGAGAAAAAAAAGAAGTAGGACAGGACAAGGAGGGATGCTAAATTGTGATCCACTTACCCCAATGCCTTTGGCCTTCCATGAGGAATTGTGGGTGATAGCACGCTTTCAAAGTTATCTATATAAAGCAGGGCAGGAAGCACTTAAAACCCTGCATTGGGTATAGGTTTTTCCTCAAAAAGGAAACAGAATCTTGGGGTAAGTCAACTGTCTTATGCAGAGAACAATTTACATATAGGGACTTAGTTGAGAATTGTATGCTGCCTTCACTTCCAGAACTGGGAGAGTGAGCCTGTCATTGCTGTAGTAGTCAGTGGCATCTCTGTGGTACCCAACGGTTCAAAGGCATTCATGATGCTGCTCAAACCAATAAATTATGGTTTGACTGTAGAAGAGGCTTCAGTCCACAAGGTGGAGTTTTTATTTATCTGGCAGGGAGAAGGTGGGCTTCTTGGCATCAGAACAAACATCTTTTCTTATTAGTTCAGGCTCAGTTGGACCTCAGGACAGATTCCAGATCTGGGCAACTCAAGGGTGGTTCTAGGGAGACCATTGACTATTTTCCCCTGACCCATCCACCTCACTAATTTTATTCTTTTAGCTCATTCCAGAGACTGAAGTTTATCAGTGATGTTTCTTTTGATGGCTGCTGTAAATAGTGACTCCCCTAAGTTGCAGCACAGGAACTTTTTACCCTAAAGTGACCCAAAAGGCAATAAGGGGAGCTTGAAAAAATACTGTCTGTATCGTTGTATCCCTGAGCACTTGCTATCATAAATAATATATGATATAGTCTTCCACACTGACTGTAAATTATTAAGTGGTGTGTAATGCTTTTGAATTTAAATAGAACTGCTAACTAGCAGAAATAGACTGTGCATGTACACACAAAAACACTCCTGCAAATAGGTAAGTAGCACACTACAGTAGTACACATGGTGATACTAGATGGGTTAAGATTTTTAAAGTATTCAATATAATCTAACTTTATTACAAATACTATTTTAAAAACTGAAATTTCATTTAACTAGCATGTGTTATCATTTGAAATAATATTGACTTGTCTGTGCAATGGATATTAATGCCCATTTTCATATCTCATAGGTACCACTATGTCAAACCACACCTAGAAAACACATTACATACCAGTGCTTTATATCTGTGCCTCAGTGGTGCACAACATGCCAAACTGCTGATATTGATGCTGTTTCCATTTTAATTTTTTTCTCCTCATTAAACCCATAATGTTTTCCCTCACTCTTATCCCTTAATTCTTATTTTTCTCGATTTGGTTATTTTTACGATTTGGTTATTTGCAGTAATGGATTATCAGGCAAAGCATATAATGCATTTTAATCACTGTGAAATCATTAATTATATATAAAATACTCTTGTCAATACAAATATTTTTATCTATTTCTTGGACTGTACTCACCAATCACACACTAAGTACAAATTATATAAAATTATAAAAAGTGGAAAACTCTGTATGTAGGAGCTGCCCTTTTATTTCATTATCCTTTCATAAAATTACTGAATTCTGATTAAAACTCAATATATTCTAATTGTGAAATGCACTGGAATATTTTCTTGCTTGAGAGATGCTTGTATATTCTTTAATTCCCTTCTATTGAGGCAACAATAAGAAGCTAATCTTTCCGTTTCTCTGACAAAATGCCATCATGACAAAGTGGCCTCCTGCTTTCATATTTTCCATTTGATGCCTCCAGAGTTCTATACTCTTACCCAGTAAAGTATAAAACAAAATTACTTACTGTTTTATACATATACCTTGCCTATGAGAATTTCATTCCTATCCCATTGTCTTTATTCAAATTCCCTTCATTCTCTTCCTAAAGAAAACTTATTCAGTCTATAAGCGTCATCTCAGATGTTACCTCTTGCCAGGTAAAAAACTGAATGTGTTTTTCTCTGGATTTCCACAACAATTTTATGACATTTCTCAAATATATAAGTTATTATTTTTTTTATTTTATTAAATATGTTTCTTCATGTATCAAACTTAAACATGGAATCTTTTATGACCACATTTGTAACAGTACATTGTGAAAATTCTTGACAAGTGACATTTTGGCTTAAATCAAGGATGAAAGGTAGATGAGAATGGAAAAACCACATTAAAACCTTGCTTTATTTAAGGAGATGCACTGTTTTAGTTGGCTTTTTTTTTTTTTTTTCCTGCTGTGACTTAAAGACCCAACCAGAACAACTGTGGAGAAAGAGAGGTTTATTTAGGAACTCACAGTTTCAGAGGTCTCAACCATAGACAGCAGGTTCTTGATGCTTGAGGTGAGGCAGGACATCTTGGCAGAAGAGGGTGGCAGAGAGAAACTGCTCATACGTTGACCAAGAAGCAAAGAGAGAGGTCTCCACTCTCCAGATACAAATATAGACCCCAGAGTCCCCACCTCCTCCAGCCACACCTCACCTGCCTTCAGTTACCACCCAATTAATCCCATCAGGGATCAATTCACTGATTAGGTTAAGGCTCTTAAAACCTAATCATTTCTCCTCCAAACCTTCTTGTATTGTCTCACAGGTGAGCTTTGGGGGTACATCTCACATCTAAACCATAACATGCATGATACAGAAGAGAGTGGGCTTGTAGAGACAGCAAATGAGAAAGCCCTGGACCTGGTATTAGTAGAAGCTAGTGACGGTGTTTTGCCCTAGAATCCTGGGAGCTGTCTGATGCTGGATTTTACTGAGGCTGCCCCAGTGCTGGGATCCTTGCTAAGGTCTGGTGCTCACTTCTCTCTCCTTCTTCCACTGGGAGGGAACCTTTCTCTAAGTTGTACTATCTAGAGTTGAGAAAGTGGTGAGAGGGCCATGTAAAACTCTCCTTTCTAACCTACTCAATGTACCTTTACTTATTATGGTGCTGTAACCAGTAACAGTGATCTCTCACTTGGTTTTCTTAGGTTTTGTGAAGGTATTGTGTGCTGGGATAGTTGTTCGAATAGATGTTTCTGCCAGGGAACAAGGGCTAGAAAGTCCCATTCTGCGATTTTTTTCTCTCTAAATGGCCTTGGGCACTTTTATTAACTTCAAAGTATTCAAGTTTCCCAAAGATAGGGATAAAATGTTCTCTATAGATTGTTCTACAAATTGAATGACACAATGCATACAATAAGTGCTCGAAAAGTGATGATGTCAGTTGAAGCAGGTGGTATTAGTGAGCTGTCATTTTAGATGACATTTATAGCTTCAAGTAAACAGTACAAGGACCCAGCTAATGAATAGTAGTTGTTTATTTTATAGTCTCACGTAAAAAGCATCCACATATCAGTCAGTCATTAAAAAAAATACCGAACCTTTTGCACTTATTTTTAATTAAAAATAGAATTTGGTTGAATTAGGACCTACATACCAAATAATTTTCATAAAGCAAAATTTATAAACAAAGAATCATAATGAGATACATTATCAAGCTTTCTTAAATTATCTTTTGAATTCCGAGAGTGAAACCATTGGATCTTTGCATTCATTTCACTCTCGTCATATAAACATTTCTGAAATATTCTTTACAAATGAGGTTTCTCTGCTATCACAGATTGATCTCAAATCACGGAATCAGGAGAGTAGAGGAAAATTACACTGCTTGTCTGACGGGGCCACCTGTGAAAGTTGCTCTCAATTGTCTCGTATTTTGCACTCACATCAAAAACTGGAAGATATGCATTATATTTGTGTTTGCTTCTGCATAAGCATCATAAACACCACCTTTCTCTTTGCCCAGTGAAGAAAATAAAGAAGGAAAGGAAGAAAGAAAGAAGACAATGTATCAGAAATATCTAAGTTCAGTCAGAGTCTTTGTAGAACATGGGTCATTTTATACATTAGAGTGAAGGGTCTATAAAAACATTTTTTTAATTTACTATTTTATGTAATGACATGAACTAGGAACAGATGTTGATAAATTTGATATTTTATAACTTGCTACCAATAATTACAACCAGACAGAGAAATAAAAGTAAAAATCAAGCCATTGATATTATACACTAAAGAATCTCTATGGATTCATATTCAGATTGCAAGGAGAATATTTGGAGGACAGTGGATCAATTCAGGGCAATTGAAAGTTGTGTTACCCAACCAGTGGAAGAAAACATTTGGGGCAAACTCTGTTTTTCAAACTCATTAACTGTATGTTTTATAGGTAATCAGCATTTCTACATGTGATGATCCTAAGCAAGAATGCAACAAACACACCCTCAGTTCTCCAGGTTAATGAGTTTTTGTACAAATGGATATGATTTTTGCACAAATTTCACCTGGTGCATGTGCACTAAGTACAGTTCCCAGGTAAGGCTACATATGCTCTTTGCACATGTCCCCTCTAAGAGAGAAGGAAATTCTGCACAAATTTCGCCTTGCACATGTGCACCAAACACAGTTCCCAGGTAAGGCTATATATGCTCTTTGCACGTGTCCCCTCTAAGAGAGAAATACAAGTATTGAATTTTGGGACAATTGCTTTTTGTAGGGTAGGTGGTATAATGCTTCTATTAACCATGATGAGTTCAGATAACCTTCAGACATCACATTTGTACTTTATCCCAGGTTGTTTTTAAATTTCAACTATTGTTTGATTTTTTTCATAAAGGAATTATGTTAGTCTTTCTGTAATTTCATAAATTAAAAGTCCCCTTTAGACATATTGACTAAGAAGATATCTGTATACATCTATATTATTATAATTTATATTTTTCAAAAATAAAATTGTGCATTTTCTATTGGACCAAACCTTTTGATTTTAACTGAAGTAGCAATTAGTGGGTTGGAATGACAAAAAAAATATTTAAAGATAATAGTATATTTTCCAGCTTCTTTTCTCAAGTTTTTTTGCCAATGGCCTTGGCTCTCATAAATATTGCATTCATGAAGTTGGAATAATATTTTATAACTTATAATTTTTTCATAGTTCAGGAATAGGCCTGAGACATAAATGATAAGCAGTATCAGCTATCATGTCTCTTGAATTGTCATTTTAATAAAATATCAAATGAATTTTGTTAAATTATTTCTCCTTGTATTTGCAAAGCTGGAAGCAATTTCTTTGAATTATTTGAATATATATGTGCAAATAATATATATGTGTGTGTATTCTTTTCCCTCTTTTGATTTGCATAGACGATTGTTTTCTGTAAGTATTTTGCATGGGTTTCAAAATATGAAAATATGAATACATGGGAAAGGGTGAACTCCACAAGCCTGAGTTGTGCAAACTCTGCACATTCCTGAGAAAGGACAATTTTAAGGCTGACCCTTGGCTAGCTCTTGAAAACTGAGCTCCTAGAAGTTTTCATTTGGTAAGAGTGGTTTTGCATGCCTGAGATCTTGGACCACACTTTACTATATTTTGAATTTATACTAGCAATGTAAGCATCTGCTCTTTCTTGGGGCTATGCAGTCCTAGTAACTGAAGCCAGTCACAACAAGCATAGCTTGTCTTCATCAATGATTCCCAGTAAAAATCCTGGACATCTGGACTAGAAGAACTTCCTTGATTAGCAATATTTTGTTACATGGCATTACTGAGGAAATTAAATGCATTCTGTGTATGTAACACCACTGGAAGCAGGCACATTGAAGCTTGCAATCAGTTTCCCCTAGGTTTTATCTCATGCATTTTTTTTCTCTTTGAGTTTAATCTGTATTCTTTTGCTCTTGTAAGCAGTAACCATGAATACTCTGATTTCTGAGTCCTTCTCTTATATCACCAAACATGAGAGTGATCTTGGAAAACTCTGTAACAGTGAGATATATTCCCTAGTTTACACCATAGCAGTGAGAATATACTTTGGATTTTTTCAGCTTCTTTTTCATTCTACCTATCCTATCCTATTCTATACTACCCTAATCAATAAATGCTGCAAAAAAAAATGATTCTGGAAGTTAAAGACTGGAACCATTGGATTACCCCAAACTCTTCATTGTTAGTCATATCCATTTTGTCCCTCAATTTATTCTTGCCAGTCCTCTCTGCTGGCTTTTTATCCTCTCCAAATCAAGTAGACATTCCTTTGCAAAGCACTCAAGGCCACAAACAAAAGTCTATTTTATTATGATGACCCTACAATTATGGGTCTTCCTGTGGGTAAATTTGGTTTACTCACTTTTCAATTTTCAGGCTACATTCATTCATTACTTCAGTTATACATACACTCAAATGCTCTTTTAATGAAAATCCATTCATTAAGTAACTCTTCTGTGCAGTAAACACTGGTGGACACATTATGGATATACAACTAAAAGGACAGATATCTTTTCTGTTTTCATGGAGTTTATAGGCATTGGATGAACACATAAATAATTAGCTCTCAATTATTATGGGACTATTTTAAAGGAGAAGCAAGACTTTCCTTAAATCTTCTTATCTGTATTTGTGTTATTTCTTTTCCTACCTTTCAACATCCTGCCACCTATAAACATGGAATGACCAGCAATTGATAGATGTGATACTAGAAATTACTCTAAAAAATGCCAGAAAGTTCAGTTGATTGTGAGAAATAAAATTTAGAGTAAGCTCTCAAATATTCACCAAAGTGAAGGATTAAGAAAAATTTCTTTGAAAAACACAGGACTCTTTTAAGACGCCTTTCCTCACTGTGGAATATCTTCCCAGTTTTCTCTCATACTACATTAAGCATTGCCTGTAACATAGTATCTACCAAATGACTCTTGAAAAGAACTGAAGATAGAGCAAGATCTGAGATGGCATTTAGGGGTATAAGGCAATTAGTCTTGTTCCATATATATTAACTAAAGTGATAAAAATCTTTTATGACTTTTTACCAAACCTTTGAGACAGTGCTATATTTTTGTGTTTTGCTGCTTTGCATTTATACTTAATAACATTGTACTCTATGCAATAAAATCATTAAATATGTTTGATTCTGCAACTCAAATTATTCTACAAACTTGCATAAATACACACACATACTCACACACATGGGTTCGGTATGGTTAAACACTTCTTTCTTGTTCATTTGTAAAATGAGCAATGTAACTATTTTTATCATATCCCTCATTTGCTTCCTGAATTTGTTATATTTTATGAATTTTTAGGGATTAGGACATTGGCTAGCTCTTGATATTCTGAAAAATTTTCTGTGTTGTCTAATATCAATTTTTGTGTAACAAAATTTCTATTTCCATGAAAAATTTATATTAGTGATCATTTCATACTAAATTAAGATTAATTAAAGATTAAGATAATGTTGGACTAAATTTTAAAAATTCTGATATCACCCTCCATCCTAATATTTAATACTAAAAAAAACCTCGAATATATCTTTTCTCTCTTTAAAGACAACAGCCACAAGCAACTGAAAAAGAGCAGTTTTAAAGGGAAGATATTTTCTATAACTTAGATACTTATATTTTAAATGATTGCCTTGTACCAGGAGTAGAGCACTGAGACTAGACCAAGACCCCTAATTCCAACATTACTGTTCCCTGCAAGACAAATCCCTGCCTTGCTGGCCTTCCTCTCTTCTTCATGAAGGCATTTCCTATACTACTTTTCCTGTACTACTATGAGTATTTGTATTGATAAGCATATTTATTTAACTGCGTTGCAGAAGTCTTGTGTAAAGAAACCTTTGTCAATTCCTCTTGAAATTTACTCAGTATGTTCAATGATTCTATTAGTAAATGCTGATAGTTTAATTACTTAAAATATTTATATTATTTCTTGTTTCAAAAACAATTTGAGATGACTTAAACACAGTATGTTGGAGAGAGCACGGATGGTAAAGTCATTTATGGGTCATTAACAGATAAAAGTAAATCTGCTTGAAAGTATCCTCTTAAAATAAGGAGGGTGAAATAAATCTTCAAGGAGTTAATATATTTAATCACATAATTATAAGACAATTATTAAGGATTTGGGTATTTGAGTGAAAGAATCTTGTTTCAGATTAAAATTTCAATATCTCCCTGAGAGTACTTGAGAAAGTTGTTCAGCACCTGTAACTTTCAGTGGAGTGTCTAAAAAAGGGGAAATAATAATAATGCATTAGAAGGATTAAATAACTGGACTTATCCCCCTACCTGCAGTATAATGAAAATCTAATAAAGATTAAGGGCTTTTCAAAAATTATGTATAAATCAGTTTAGGCAGATAGTTCAGTGGTAGTGTGCTTGACTGGTGGTAATGTAATTCCCAGTACCACAAAATTATGTCTAAAATCCTATTTAATAATAATGTTTATTATATCCATATCCACTGTGAAACTTTTTAAATGTGTTGTCTTTTTGATCCTTCATAACTATACTACAAAGGATTTATTAGTAGAGAGACAAAGTCACCTACTAAAGGCCTCATATATAGAATAATTACTAAACTTAAGCTTCAAAACATATTCTTAACGGTGCTTCTTGGCCCCTCTATCATTCATACATGTTCAATAAAATAATAGATGCATAAATTACTAGTTTTTTTAGTGGCCATTTGGAGACATACAAATTTATATTTAAGGGCTGAGGATGTGGCTCAAGTAGTAGCATGCTGGCCTAGCATGCATGAGGCACTGGGTTTGATTTTCAGCACCACATAAAAATAAAAAATATTATGTCCACCTAAAACTAAAAAATAAATACTTAGAAAAAGATTTCTATTTAACATGAAAAATTTACATTAGTGATCATTTCTCACTAAATTAAATGCACACAGCAAATGTTGAGATTAGTTTGATAATATATTTTTATTTATTACATGTTTTAATGGTGGTTTCTAGTCACTTTGTGGGGGCATTAGTGGCAGAAAATCTATATGAAAATCATCAAGACTGATGAGAGGTTCTGCCAAGTTCTTCAAGTCAGAGACCTGTTGTCATCAAAATAAAATAGCTGAAACTTATTGCTTTGACATTTTGACGCACAGCAGTAAGTGAAGTGCCCATTGATGACCAAGGTCAGTGTTATGCATCAGCCAGTCAATAGCTATCTATTGACTGAACCCTCTGCTATAATCTTATCCAGAAGAAGAAACTGGCACTTGTAGATAAAATACCTTTGAACATTCTCTAAATACATTATCATTGCAGAAAAATCTTTCCTCCAAAGTAAAACATTCAAAAAAGATTCAAATGTTTTGACAGGCAAAATGACTCAAATAATGTCCTCTAGTATAAAATTCTTTAAAGAAATTGATTTTGTTGATTCTGGACACAAGATAAAATCAGAATACTAATTTGTACTTTCCTTAATTTTCTACTTGTTGGTGACACACAAAGGCTATGTTAACATTTCGGGGATCTGGAGTTGGATTAGTAATGGTCCCAAACTCACAGGACTTAGAGTCCTGTTAAGACATCAATAAAATAAGCAATAACAATTGTAGTGTAATAGGCCCCATTTTAGGACACTCACTTAAGGAAGAATTCATTTTCTCCTTAGAGTGGTGGAGAGATGTCTTGTTATGTAAACATGGTGAAAGATGAATAGTTACAGTGTGGGTGGTAGCAGAAATATTATCACAAAGAAGGATGTTCTGTCCATGACGATGGTTTAAGAAATGAAAGTATCTCAAGAATTAGTAAGAAATTCTTCCAGACTAGTAAACAATCAAATGCATGACAACGTCACTACAGATAGCACAATTTTTGTTCCTAAAAGTTTGGTTCAATTTCTGAGCAACTGAAATTCCATTTTTGCTTCTTTTATTCAAATCAGTTTTTTCTCAATGGCTGTGCAGAATGCAATTCTACCATACTTTAAGACTCAGTCCACCATTTAGCACATCAGCCTATCATCTCCACTGATGACACTACTGTGCAGAAAGTGTGCATCAAATGACAGGTTTAGGAAGAGAGGTGGATGTGGGGAGTGGCTCATGTGCGCTATTTTTCTGAACTTAAAGCCAGTACTCTCTCCAAATGGCTCATCTCTTTAATGTAGGGTCTAGTGTTCATTTTTCAAGTTGCCCTGCACATCTATAAATTGATTTTTCTCTGTCATCCTCACTAATACAATTCTTTCCCATCAATAATAGAAGAAACTTTAATGCAATTCTCAGGTGCATTGTTATCCCCCAGTGGTGAATCTTAGAAATGAGAAACACATAATTACTCATATTCTGGCGTAAATTTCAAAATGATACACTATTAGTGAATTGATCTGGCAAACTCCCCTATGGAAATCTACTCCTTAGAGTGCTCATTAGCTCTCCAGACTTGGGCACTGCTTTTATTTCCTTTTCTTTCCAAATAGCAGCTTCCCTAGGGTTCACATAATGTATTTTTTTTTCATTCCTAAATTGCTTTAACAACAAGATGTGTGTATGATAACTCCGGAAAGTCCAGCCCCATTCAGCTAGTAAAGGCCTACAGTGTGAACTTACCTGCTTTTGAAGAGTGTAATGTGACATTTGCTATTGCAACTAGGGCACTGCAACTGTCTTCCCTGTGACTGTCTCCCTTGTCCTTTATGGAAACTGTCCTGTTTGTCCTCGCTTGTTGCTTTTATACATCATCTTTATTTTTCTCAGCAATAAATATCAGTTAAATGCTACTTCTGTAGTGTTAGACATAGCAACAAATAAATTGTTTTCAGTGCTGCTCTTTCTTGCATTTTGATATCATATTTATAGGAATTCATGCCAATAATTGTAGGAATGTAATAGTTGCATATCGTAAAAAATATACTCATGGGGCTTGGGTTGAGGCCCAGTAGTAGAGTGCTTGTCTCATATGTGTGAAGCACTGGGTTTGATTCTCAGCACCACGTATAAATAAATGAATAAAATAAAGGTCTGTCAATGACTAAAAAACATTTTTTAAAAATTTCTATTTACTCTCAAATTAAAAATGATGACAATGATAGATAAGTGGCTTTGAGTCAAATCTGATGAATTACAAAACTGCTCTTTAGTATAAAAAAAAGAAATATTTTGAAAATCCTTCATATTTCAGGGAAGTGGAAAGAATCAAATATGCAAACTTTGAAACTGGACATTTAGTGATTAAGTTAGTTAATTTCACTTTCCAGATACTCAATAAACAAGCAGACAGAAATTTTTTAAAAATCCACTCAATTAAGAGTATAGAGCTCTGGAAATATTTTTCCACCTAGGCAGATTTCCATGAGGGGGTCATGTTTGTCCTTGTCCAATTCTTTATGGAAATATAGGTTTTTGGAGTTGAGCATGGAATTTAAGTTTTGTTACTAATCTTTCTTTTTTAAAATATTTGGTATTTTTAGATATATATGACAGTAGAGTATATTTTAACTTATTTAAACAAACATGGAATATATCTTATTCTAATTTGGATCACATTCTTGTAGTTGTAGATGATGTGGAGATTCTTTGTGGTGTATTATATGTATCTAGGAAAGTTGTGTCAAGATTCTTTCTTAACTCATCATATAAAAACTTGACAAACACCACAATAAACCTCAGAATGCTTACACAATTCTTCAAGAGTCAGAGTGTCTATAACAAAGAAGTCAAAACATCAACAACAAGAGTGATATGCACATGGATACAAATATGACACTGGAACAGAATGTTTCATGGAAATATGTCTTAGAAAGACTTAGGTAAAAAAATTGGAGGGGGATCCAAGATGGCGGGCCAGAGGGAGGCAGCATTCTGTGTCTCTCCATGACCTGGGACACAAGTAGTAAGAATACTGTTTTTCTGTGAGTGATATTTCTGCTCCCATGCAGGAATCACAACCACTGTGCAGGCCTCAGTGTCAGAGTAGGTCTCACAACTACTTGCCCATGCAAGACTACTAGATGCTTGAGTGAGACCATCAACATCAGGACCCACACAAAACTTTCAGCCACCCACCTGACCAGAAATCCCAGACACTGCTCCCACAAAGGACACCCCAGCAGCTACCATACACAGGAACTCCAGCTGCCACTCCTATGTGGAACCCCATCTACAAACATGGGGCTCCCCTGGTTGCATCCATCACGGGACTCTGCAGCAATGGAGATACACCCCTTTGGGCAGTAGCCTGCCTGGACCTGAGAATTTTACAAAGGCTCTGAAGTATAAAAAAAGCTCAAACCACACACTGCACATCACAGAGCTCTCTCTGAACATATTGTCCATGTCCAACGTCATCATCTGACTTCCTGCACCCGACACAACACCCCTTCACTGAAAGCAGCCGTGTCCATCTTGGGTCATCTTCATCACCAACCTTAGTGGGGGCAACTCCCAGATTGGAACTCCTGCTGGCCAGGTACCCAGTTTCAAATTCCCCCTTCTCCACAGCAGAAGAAATGACAGAGAAGGATGTACATAATTAAAATTCTTTGTGAATTAAAAGATGATAGAAGAGAGCAAATACAAGCAGCAAAAGATCATTTTGACAAAGAGCTACATAAACAAATATAGGAAGCAAAAAATTCCTTCAATAGGGATATAGCAGTTCTTAAACAAACAAACAAAACATAAATCCTTTAAATAAAAGAAACAATAAATCAAATTAAAAGTTCAATTGAAAGTATTACCAACATATTAGACCACTTGGAAGACAGGACCTCAGACAATGAAGGCAAAATATATAATCTTGAAAAGAAAGTAGACCACACAGTGACAATGGTAAGAAATCATGAGCAGAACATTCAAAAAATATGGGATAGCATAAAAAGACTATATTTAACAGTTATTGGAATAAAGGAGGACATAAAGTTCCAAATCAAAGGAATGAACAATCCTACTCAATGAAATAATATCAGGAAATTTTCCAAACATGAAGAATGAATTGGAAAATCAAATTCAAGAGGCTTACAGGATGCCAAATGTACAAAATCACAATAGGTCCGCACCAAGGCACTTTATAATGAAAATGCCTAACATTCAGAATAAGGAGAAAATATTAAAAGCCACAAGAGAAAGGAATCAGATTACATATGGGGGAAACCAATTAGTTTATGCACAGATTTTTTTAACCCAGACCCTGAAAACAAGAAGATCCTGGAACAACATGTATCAAGCTCTGAAAGAAAATGATGCCATCCAAGAATCTTGTATCCAGCAAAATTAAGCTTTAGATTTGATGATGAAATAAAAACCTCCCAACATAAACAAAAGTTAAAAGAATGTATAGCTAGAAAACCAGCACTAAAAGTAGGTCCAAATCTCCATCATGTCAGATTAATGGGCCAAGGATCTGAATAGACACTTCTCAGGAAATTATATATAATCAACAAATATATGAAAAAATGTACAACATCTCTAGTAATTAGAGAAGTGCAAATCAAAACTACTCTAACATTTCTCACTCCAGTCAGAATGGCAGTTATTATGAATACAAACATCAATAAGTGTTGGTGAAGATACAGGGGAAAAGGCACACTCATAAAGGCTGGTGGGACTGCACATTGGTGCAGTCAACATGGAAAGCAATACGGAAATTACTTGGAAAACTGGGAATGGAACCACCATTTGACCCAGCTATCCTGCTCCCCAGTATATACCCAAAGGACTTAAAAGCAGCATACTACAGGGACACAGCCACATCAATGTTTATAGCAACACAATTCACAATAGCTAAACAGTAGAACCAACCTAGATGTCCTTCAGTAAGTGAATGGATAAAGAAAATGTGATATATATATATATATATATATATATATATATATATACACACACACACACACACAATGGAACCTTATTCATCAATAAAAGAAAATAAAATTATTTCATTTGTAGGTAAATGGGTGGAGTTGGAGAATATAATGCTAAGTGATGTTAGCCAATCCCAAAAAAGCAAATGCCAAATGTTTTCTCTGTTAGAAGGAGACTGATTCATAGTGGGGTTGGGAGGAGGAGCACGGGAAGATTTGATAAACTCTAGATAGAATAAAGGGATGGAGGGGAATAAATGGGGCATAAGGGTAGAAAAGATGGTGGAATGATATGGACATCATTACCCTAAGTACATGTATGAAGACATGAATGGTGTGAATATACCTTGAATACAACCAGAGACATGAACAATTGTGCTCTACATATGTAATATGAATTGTAATACATTCTGCTTTCATATGTAACAAATTAGAATTAAAAAAGCTTAAAAAGAAATTCTTATTGTACAGATATTACCATGATCTATATAGTTTTACATGTATTTACATATATACACACACCTATATATCTTCACACACATAATAATTTTGAATGCAAAATGTTACATTTGAATGTTGCTTAATATTGTATTTGAGATGTCATATGTAATCATAACAGTTGTGCAAAAGAGAAAAACATTATTAATTTTATACATGAGAAATTTAAGGTTTAGAGGAGAAAATTTGTTTTCTTAATAATTAAGGAAAATCTGTGGAATAAGTATAACTCCGCAAAACCTTGTATATGTAGTAATTTTAATACTATAGCACATTCATTGACTTCTACCTATTTCCAATGGCTACTCACAGGACAATATACTCATGAGGTTGACAGAAAGTATGTGGGTGTTTGGGGGTACTTCCTCGGATAGAACATAATTTAAAATCTTGTCATCTATTTTTTCCTCAGTCTGCATGTATTTCATTTTCCATGCTGTTACTATTTCTAAACATTATTAAATCATCAAATAGCCTGCAGCCAGATGAGATCAAAAACAAAAGGTGCATTTGAAAAAGAAACGATTTCCTATAGTTCATATTCTCTGAATCTCCATCTTTACATTATTTCAAAGGCATATTCAAGTATATTTTCAATGAAGTATTCCATAATATCACACTAGCAAAACTATACGAGGATTACTTTATAAAACTGTGTAGTTTTTTTATTGAAAAGTCCATTTTCAAACTTAACCTTTGAAAGCATGAAAATAAAAACTCATTTCCTGAGACCGGACACAGTGTGTTTTTTACTGTTGTCTTATATCTAAGACGTGCATCTTTTTCAAGGAAAGGTTCACCATTCATTCACTCTCCAGATAAAAGAAGGAGGGCCGTGATCCTGGTGGACTTGAATATTCACACGGATTACATACAACAGGTCTTCCTTTCATCATTTCCCCTCAGCTATATTTTCTTCTAGCCATTCACACTATAGCTTATGCCATCACAGTCAACTCTGCCCACAGTGTCTCCCATCTCCTCGGGTCAGTTGGAATATAACCTTCCTATGGAGGAGGTAGGAGCACAGATCAGGCCATGCCATCAAGGCACATTTTAGGCCTCTATTTTTGTGATGTATGTTAGATGACCCTTGGTCAAACAAGTCATAAGACCAGGTCAGTGTAAAGAGTAGAAAATAGATTCCACCTGCAAAAGGCCAGATGGAAGCCAATCATAAATATCTATAGAAATGGGGACAGCAAAGAATAGGAACTAATGTGCTATTTGCCATATGTATTATCTGTATCTAACTATCTGGAGAGAGAAAGACTTATTTTAAGGACTTGGCTCACAACATTGTGGAGACTGACAAGAATAACATCTCCAGGGCAGACTGCCAGGCTGGAGACTGGGAAGGGTTGGTCCTGCAGCTGGAGTCATGAGGGTAGTCTGGAGGCAGAATTTCCTCTTCCTTGGGGGACCTAATTCCTTTCTCTTAAAATCTTCAACTGATTGGATGCACTCCACCTGCACTGTGGAGGGTAATATCCAAAATTACCCTGTACTGTCTTAAATGTTAATCTCATTTTAAAACTACCTTCATAGCAACATCTAGAACGGCATTTGGCTAAATATCTGGGTATCCTCACCTAGCCAAGTTGACACAAAAAATCTCCATGCCCTATATACAGAGAAAAAGATTTGAGGGTTAATTTTTAACAGAAAAACTTAAATACCTTATTTCCCTAACATCTCTTGTTCACTCACAAGTTAAACCATCCTTTACTTTTGAATATTTTCTTCCTGCATATGAACATATTTTTCTCTAAAAATAGCTTCCCTCCTATGTACATTCTGCTCTAATTTTTGTTTGTTTGTTTTCACTTTTCAAACTACCAGTGGCATCACGTCCACAGAATGTAACTGACAGAATCTGGTACAAACCAAGCCTCCAATGATGCTTAACTATTCTTTCAGAACTCCTTTTGTTTTTTCATGACTTTAATCATTATAAAATACATGTCTCTTCAGTTTGTCATTAAATCATCTTGAAGTCTTGGACTCCTGATTTTGTCCTTTTTGCTTGTGTTAAGATTTTTTTAAATATTCAGTTTCTGTTTGTTCGGCTGATTTTAATTTAACTTTAGAAGATTTGCTTTTATCAGTGGGAACTTCCCGCAGCCTAGGTTGTGGAATATCATTCCAGAGTCCTTTTGCTAGAAGCCCCAGAGATATCAGCAACTTGAGAAGCTATATTTTGTAGTATTTCTGCTTGTGATTTTCTGCCTAAGGCAGAATAAATTTAAATCCCTAATTTTTCTGATACTTAGTGTTTTAAATGCTCAAGAAAAGATCACCTCCAATAGTGGTTCTCAAACTTGGCTGCACATTGAAATTTCACGTGGAGCTTTAAATAAGGATTGATGCCCAGAGAGATTCTGATTTAATTAGTTTACTAGAAATAGCCTCAGCAACCTTGTGAACTTTGTTGTTTGTTGGTACATTATGCATTTGTTAGTTTGTAAACCCTGGGGTGATTTTAATGTGCAGCCAAGTTTGAGACCCACTGACATAGAGCTATTGCTTGGTTGACACTCACTGGTGGTAAGTCCAACATAACACCCAGCGCGTTACCCTTCCCTGCAAGAGGCTTGTTTTATAGAAATCTCTGTTAATATTTCTGTGATCTCACCTAATATCCTGGGGAGATTACAAAGCACAAGCTTCTAAACAACAAAGAATTAAAAACTTCTAGGATTAATATATTCGAGTGGTCACTAAAGTGTTCCTCTATACATCTAGCAATCAAATTTCCAGTTTCCTTTTCTTTTTTGGGAAGTTGGGAAGTCTCTTACTCTCCTGTGTGTGTGTGTGTGTGTGTGTGTGTGTGTGTAATTTCTTATAAAGATTTTTTTTAATTATCCATAAATTCTAAGTGCTCATCGCTTCACTTTTTCCAGTAATGGTGTCCATGACTTCTTACTATCTTTCAAACTCAGTTCACAAGCCATCTCCTTTGGAAAGTATTCCTTTCAGTCAGACCTAAATCACTTCCTCTGGATTTCATAGCACCCTGTGCTTACCTGCATCAAACCACTTATTGATGTCCTTTATGTAAGTATACCTGTCATTCCTAGTAGGCAGTACAGTGAGTGAGGTTCATGGACTATGTGTCTTAAATGACTTATTAAACCAAGTTGTTTCCATAGTTTCTGGCACCTAGAGATGTTAAACAGTAGTGACAAAATAAACTGGGTGAACTAAAGACCCTAGTGTTTCCTGGTTTTGTTTTCGAAATCATGGTTAATAAGACATTAGACTACAGATCCACAATTATTCACAGTGAGAGGTAGCGGCTAGAATCCATGTTAATGGTACTCACCCATACTTGGCTATTTCATTTATCTTTAATTACTATTAAAAGTCAGATTTTCATTCATGCTAGCCATATTTCAGTAGCTTAATAGCTACTGGTGACTATTGGTAAATATATTGGATGGCACAGACTTATTATATATAATAATATATCAATATAATATATATTCATATATATAATATATATTATTTTTATATAATATATAATAATATACTTATATATATTCATCATTGTAGAAAGTTCTAAAGTACAGATAAATCTAGAATATCTTTATGAGGCAGTTAGTTCCATTGTTCTGGGAAAAATTATCCCAAATGACCTTGTTAATTCTGAAATGTTGGTTTTGAATTAAATTGTAATGAAATCATTGAAGACAAAAGCATTAGCCCATTTTCCTTATTTTAGAAGAGTTACATAGAATTTTACAAGTGTAAATTCAAAGACCTCAGATAGTATCTTGTTGAGGATTTTTCTTTCACAGTTAAGCAAACCAAACTTTAGAGAAGTTTAGCAGCCTGTAAATGGATAATGATTGTAATGCATTCCACTATTGTCATATATATATATATATGTCATATATATATATGTCATATATATATATATATATATATATATATATATATCCCAAAATGGTTCCAAAAATCCACATTGCTAGTTTAAATAAGGAGAGTCAAGTTGTAATGGAGAAAAACTAACCCAGGGCTAAACTTTGTATGCCACAGAGGAATTAGGCAGAGGTGCATTTACTAAAATGAAAACAGTTGCAAAGTACCTGAGGCTAAGACTTGGAGGAACTGCATTTGTGCCTCCACACCCCAGCATGATATTCAATTAGTGTGGTGCAGGAACTGTCAAAAAGAAGAGGCTTCAAACATTGTGCCTATACTCACAACCATGACATAATCTGCAGGAATCTCTGCCTTAGATTAACTCTATATTTCCAGCGTGGCATCCCAGACACTCCTGGAGTACTATTCAGCATTGCAATAAATCAGTGCTCCCTCTCTGTGCCTCCAGCCCTCACAGCGTCCACAGAGTGACGTGTTCCAAGATGTTTAATTTCATTCCAATTGTACATAATTCTATACAGCATGTAGTTATGAAAATCTCTTTGGATATTCATGACCTATCCATCAAATAGGGAAAAACCAGTTCTTTTGGTAATTATTATCATAGAAATTCAAGAAAATATCAGAAGGGTTTTTTTAAAAAAAAAAAAAACACTCTTTAGGAACATCTCTCTTCAACTATCTGAGTATTAGGCAGAATCACTTCATTTGAAATTCACATTTATTATTAGTTTTACTCTTCATAATTTTCTAAAAAATCTTGAGACATATTTAATTTAATAGGTATAATACACACACATCGTTCTTCCTTAAGATAGAAAATAAACTATTATAATTCATCAGAAGGAAATTATTCAGTATTTTTCAGAACTGCAGCAAGTCTGGTTGCTAATTTTCCAAATTTTATATCAAAGAGTGGGTGATTGTAAATCTATGGAGCAAAATCAATTCTCTCTCCATTTCTTTTTTATTTCACTCCTAAGATTAGATTTGATTTTATTCAAAACACACACACACACACACACACACACACACATACATTAGTTGTAGATGGACACAATATGTTTATTTTATTTATTTATTTATTTATTTGTTTTTATGTGGTGCTGAGGATCGAACTCATATCCAGTTCCTCACACGTGCTCGACAAATGCTCTACCAGTGAGTCACGAATCCAGGACTGATTTTATTCATTTTTGAGTGAGAAAGAGCAGTTCAAAACTTTGGGTGCTATGAGAACAAGAATCATGCTTAGACATATACTTACTCTCAGAAATGCTACAGGGTTAGAATGAATCAGCATCAATGGATTTTTCTCTCTGTAATTTTCTGAGAGAAGAAGATGGACACTTTAATGTATACTAGACAGAACATGATTCTGATGCGTCTCCAGTTTAGTACTGACTGACAGGTTGATAATAACATGCTATGGTTCTCACACAATATCATCTTCCCTTTTAATGGTAGTAGAAACACAGTTTAGAAATGCTTATTTAAAATATGTGTTTTAATCCCTATATGAATGAGAAAGGATGAGATCCCATGGTTGAGGTAGAAGCAAGGAATTGGTGGGAAAGTACATGACTTTAAAAAATGATGAGAAAGGAAGGAAACCAATGGCATGGGGAGAAATAAAGAGGGAAGAAGGAAAAGACTAGGACAGGACAGAGAGAGAGAGTGTGTGTGTCAGAGATAACGGCAGAAACTAACCATAAGTTAACAATGTATTTGGAGATAGAAGGAAAAATTGAGGAGGTTTGAGTTTTCTACTCTTCTGTTAAACACGTTTGCTAACCATATTATCTTGCATATGTATAACCTATGCAATGATAGAATCAGAAAGCATTCTCATAGAGTGCTGTTTAACCATAAAAAATGACATCCTGTTATTTGCAATAACATGAATGGAACTTGATATCATTTTATGAAATGAAATATGATCTCAATTATATGTGGAATAGAAAACAGTTCATGTCATAGAAATTGAGGGAGAATTGTAGTCACCAGAGGCAAGGAAGGGTAGGGGCAGTGACAGAGGAGGAAACGTTGATCCGCAGGTATGCAGTCAGATGTAAGAAGTTTTGTTGTGCTACAAAATCTGACTACAGATAAGAATTATGTAGTGTATATTTCCAAAAGCTAGAAGAACTGAGAATGTTTTCATTATAAAAGAAGGATAAATGTCAGAAGAGATATATGCTTAATTTGATATAAATATTATATAATGTATATATGCATGAAAACATAAAATGGTATTTTATTAATATTTACAATTATCTTGTTCTTATGTATTAATTAAAATAATTAATAATAACTTTCCTTCTAATGGAAGGCTGAATCTGAGTAAGCAAGGTTTCACATTCTCAACACTATTGGTACTTTGGGAAGATAATGCTTTACTAACAGGAATTGTTCTAGGCATTGCACGATGTTTAGCAGAATCTCTGGTCTCTACCCATCAGATGCCAATAACAATAAAGGAAATCAACAGTAAGATCCCCACCTGCCAAACATTCATTTAAAGAACATGGTGCAAAATTGCCTCAGGTGTAGATTTACTAGTCTAGAATGAAATTGTTGGATGTTTTAAAACACAGGTTTTTAAATGTTTGATGGCATATAAATTATCACCAGTGTAGGACAAAAATGAGACAAAATATAGTTGGATATAATTGAAAGAAGTTTTTGTTTTGATGATTGTTAATGATCCCTTTTTTATATGTATATAAAACTTTGGTAATTTCATATGGCATTTTAATTAGTTTTTGTTTGTTTTAGTGTTCTTGACATTGTTCTGTCAAGTCTTCAAATTTTTCTTTATTTATATGAATATATTATCAGCAGATATCAAAAAATGTTTTGTAGTTGTAGAAGAATAGCATGGACTTTACTTTATTTGCTTATTTTTGAATGCAGTGCTAAGGATTGGACCCAGTGCCTCACCCATGATAGGCAAACACTGTGCCTCTGAATCCCAGCCCCAGCCCTTATTTTGAAACTTTTTGACCTAGTTAACAAAACAACAAAAACAATCTAAAAGTTGGAACGCTCTACTTTAAATCAGAGCAAGTCAAATGTCTCCTTAGTCAAATTTGAATGATATCATTTTGGATCCACACTGACCAAAATGCCATGAAAGTAACTCAAGTTACTAAGCCACTTGCAAGGGTCCAACATGAGACAAAAACAATGGAGAAGAATTTCATGTTTTTAACATAGAAGTCAAAAATTGGTAGCCTATAGTCCCTACGTGGCACATACATACATCACAGAGGACAGAACGGTTGTTTGAAGGCTTTATTTTGATATTAATATTTTTAAATGTAAGATTTTATATTGAAACCTATATTGCTGGCTTTTCCTTAACATTGAAACACCAACAGTGTTGGTGTAGTAAAGCAGCAGGAACTTAGGACCCATGTTCACATGAGATTCAGTAGGCATGAGCCACTGGGCCCAGCACTTTCCATCTTCTTAACATCACTTATATTTGTCCCCCTTAACTCTTTTATTTTATTCTCAGCAGGTGATCATAAGAATCTGTTTCTTCAATACCAAAAATTACTCCCATTGAGAGTCAATTATTTTGAATCTTTCTAAACTCGTCTGGAGAAGCTTGGAAATCCCTCCTGACCATTTAAAATTACATGAATGCATGCATATAGGGAATGAAAAATGAAAAGCTATACTACTAGAAACTCTGACGAATGGAGAATTAAATTAGTTCCAGAAATAGGATAAAGAGTAGCAATAAAATAACTTTCCTTCTATTTCCTCACTTCTTCATGATGATTTTGTCTTCATTCTATTTCTTCTAAGTCATAAGAAAAAAAGAAATAGGATACAAAAAAAATAATTAACAAAACTCTGAACAAGATATTTTATATCCCTATCACCTCTTTAGATCTCTTCTACTTATCATAGGTGATATTTCCTTTCTCATCTGTTCCCTTTATGCCTACTGGACTCTTCTCCCACTTTAATTCTCTCCTCAACATGTCTTTTCACCTTCTGTCTTTTATTATATTATACATTAATCACTTTCATGGGGAAAGGATAATTGTGAAAATAAGTTGATCAATATTTATTAGCCATACCTTCTCCAGCAAATATTTGTCCTACTGCAATTCTAACTTCTGCCTCCCATCAAACCAGTCATTTTCTAATACTTATTTCTGTCCTGAAAAAAATTATCTGATTACTTCTGCCAATTCTGCCTTTATGTGAGCAGGACCCTTTTCTGAGTCTCAGTTTCCTCATCTCTAACCCCTGAGTTTTATTCCATTACTTTCTTAACTTCTCTAGGATCACATATGCACAGATTTAGAAGCTTCCATCATGGCAGGTTACAGAGTTAGCAACATTATGCAGCTTATTCCTCAGTGGCATACTATAGTTGCAATGTGCAATGTTCCGAGCTTTGTGTAGCTCTGAACAAAGTCCACTGTTTAAATTTAAGGTTAGGCAGTCAGGTCCAAGAGCACCTGAGCTTGGTGAAACATTGTGATTATTTAACAAGAGAGTTTCTTTATTCCCAGGAGCTGTGCACCTGAGATCAAGGTCAAGGCTGATTAGACACCAGCACAGAGCCTATAATTAAAGGCATATGCTCTACAAGAAAAGAACCATCCTGGTGGTAAGGGGATATGACCATTTCCTTACATAATGGACTCCACCTTGGTACAATTAAATGAGAGTCATCCCAATGAAAGAGTTATGCATACATTTATGTATATAGCCTTGAACTTTAGCATAAGTATCAGTTGCATTTATAGCAACAGTAGGAATAAGTAATATCGTAGCATTAGATGGCTTAACACACTGAGGATTTCCCCAATTATAAGAATCTTTGCAGGATATTGGTTTTTGGATACCTGCTTTGGTGAATATTGTCATATTTGTAATTTCATGTGCATGACAGCACAAAGGAAGAAGACAGAAGCTCAGTATACTTTTCCTTATCAACACCCTGGAGGATGCAAATCTCAGATAAGTTAACAATTTCAGCCAGGTGAACCCAGATATTATAATGGGTTGTAGAAGTTAAGGAGTCTGATAGTATTGGATTTCCCACAGCTGGAGTACAACAACAGAGCAACATTATTATTAGGATCAAAGCATTTATAGATTTTTGTATAAATTCAGCAATCAAAGCAGTAACTAAGTTTTCTGGAGTACATTCTAACCCCATTTGAGTCAACAGCTGTGGTGCTGAAGCTGTTGATGATTTGACATCCACTCAAGTCGAGAATTTCGGGGTCTTCTCTCAGTGTTTCTTCTTTGTCCTCTTTTGGAGTTTCTTCTCTTTCAAGGAGAGTGATCATCCTTTTGTTTGGTGGAGTCCTCCTCATCCAGGATCAAATAGGAGTTGATAATCTGGTTGTGATGCCAACTCATAATTGACAGGTTTCACACACCTAGCTGGAATCCAAACAGGACCTGTTGGTATAAGCACAGCAACATATCCATTTCCTCATGTGATCAAAGGTATACGGTCCTGCCATCCTGAGTCTAGCAGAATCCTGCATTTTATATAAAGTTTTGGCAATGGTTGTTTAGGAATAAAATGTCTATCCAAAGCAGATGACCAATTGTGAGTATTATCTTCATAGTGCATATTGAGTGCATTAGCTGTAAATAAAGCAATATTTAAAGCATTATTAATATGAGAGAGGCTAGGTCCCCCCTTTTTTAAAAAAAATGTATATTTTAAGAGTATGATGTGCTCATTCAACCAAAGCCTGTACAGCAGGATTATACCATCCTTTTTTAGTAATTTTGCTTCAAAACTAAAAATTAGATCAGCTTCATGGAAAAGGATATCCACTCCAAACAAAGAAGAAATATTGTCTCTTGTTGGACTTAATGTTGGTAAATATTTAGTAACAGATGTGCAAATAGGCAATTTTTTTAGTTTAATTAATTGATCTAAAATTTTTTTTCCTTGCTTCATATTGCTTGTGCTTAGTGCTAGATTTTCATAACAATGCCAGTTCTCCTTCCACAACTCTTTGTACATTTCAGTTTATTTTTAGCTGGCCGGATATTAATCTCAAAAATCATCTACAGAGAATGAAAAAAAATGGTTGCTACTATGGGAACAATAATTTTTTGCATTTCTGCCTTTTATTTTTAAACTGGAACCATTATAATGCTGCAATCATGCAAGGGAAAGAAAGTATTTGCATTTAACTGTAACAAGAGTTCTTTTAGCTGTCACTTAGCAAGATCTAAACATTTTATACAGCATGATTTTTGAAAACTTTTGACCTTTTAAGATTTTATTTTATTTTATTTTTTAAAAGTTTTTGTTCCAAATGCCAGGAACCATCAAGGCAGTTGTCTTAAAGGAAAAGGTCACCCCAAGGAAAAAAGTTAGCCCTAAGTTGAGTGACAGTGTTTCTCTGCTGTCTAATCCAGGATGTCAAGCACTAATTATGGAGTGCCTGGATGATAGCTTACTCTCTGCACTGTTCCTAGGTGTACAAGGATGTTTCAGAACTTTTGCAGATATTTCCAACACAAATCTGGTGAAATGTGACAAATATCCAAATCCAACTGTCATGGTAAATGGAAGACAGTATCTTAAAATGCACAGGTCTTTGTGAAAGCCAGTTATATATACTCCAAATAGAAGCAGTATTTATTTGAAAGTGACTTATCTCACACCTAGGTTATCATTATGGAGGGGCCACAATAAAATAATTCCCATGTAGGAGTATGCTTTTACTTATATAACAATGTATTCTAGATTGAATACCAGTTTTGATACAATTATAGGATAGAATAACTGTATTAAAGCATATGGCTTTCTTTTTTCCCTATGAAATAGAATAGCATTGAAGACTTTTCCCTAACCAATTTTAAAGGTAAATGAGGCTACACTAAGTGAATATCATGAAATTGTAAGTATTGTAAAATACTATATTTATGTAGGAACGTCTCATCTACTGCTGAAAACCAGTTTTTGTGGGTTTTTTTCCACAACAAATATGGGGATGAAATGAAGCTGAAGCTAAGCACCTTGCCCAAGAATTATAATCATTACTGACAAACTTAGGGATAGAACCCTATTTCAATATCACTTCTCCATAGTGCTCTATGCCCACACAGTCTGTGCTACTAAATGCACAGGTAACTAGAGTGTGAACTTTGCATGTGTACACATTGGAATGATGCACTAGTTTCAGGAAATGTCACTATGGAGCCAATTCATTAGTCTAGGCATTACAGTCTTACAAGAGGAATGTGGTCAAATAAATTAGGACTGTAAAATAAAGTTAATGATCCAATTACTGAGTTTCGGATTTAGACAGTCTATGATTAAAATATGTAGTTTCTTACTGAATCTATGATGTCACTCTTAGAAAGTGTCTCAATGTTTAAAAGGGATATAGTTTGGAGTAATAAACAAAACATAACAAATTAAATGATATGTAGATTATAAATTCTAAGAATGCTACAACTCAACCCAGGTTTTATAGGGTATAATTAAGTTGGTAAATCTGTTTTCAAAGGAAAATTTGGTGGATATATGCCTCAAATATCTATAGCTATCTATCTATGTAAATAGATTATTCCCCAAATATAAATATATGTGTGTACTTGTGTGTTTGTTTGTAACTATGAGGCTTATAACAAAAGATTAATCATCATGTTCTCTAAGGAATTAAACAATTCTGATTATAATTTTAAGATGGAAAAGAAGTTGGCAGTTTTACTAAATAAGTAACATCAACAGTGAGAAAAACTGAGGATTCTATGAAAATAAATGTCCTAGTTTTATCCTGAAGTTTATCTATTTGGATGTAGTAAGAAATCAACAGTTCTCAAAGCTTACAGAGACACTTTTGAAATTGAAAGTCTAATTGCAAACTAAAGAGTGAAAGTCAAGAACAAGTATTTATCCTAAAATTCTTGAAGAACTTTCTAATAGAAATAAATGAATAATAGTAATTCATTATTCATGCTGCTAAGATCACAATGTACTTTAAACATCAGTAATGTCAAACTTATTTGGTTTGTTTTTACCTGGGTGAAGCTTGCTTACATTGGTATAAGAAATCAGTAAGTGGACCTCTTAATATCTTATTTGCAATAAAATCTACAGTCTGAAAAAAAATTTGGAAGATGATAAAATGCTCTGTATTGAACCTGAGAATTCACATTTCTAACATGCTCTAGCTAATTTTCTTTTGATGTTACTGCTGTACCTGAAGGACCATTGCTGACGTATAGCCTTTATTGCTATAAAATACATACCTCACCGTTTATGGCTTCCACTAAAAGTTACATTTTCAAAGAATGTTGTATTTGTCCAGTTCCTCATACTGAATGACTGCATTTCCAAAAGTAAAGTCCTGACATGCAAATCTATCAGCCAGAACACTTTAAGAAGTAAAACCATTGTCTTCACAAATAAGGAATAAATTGATTCCAATAACCCTTGCAATTACCTGTCACTACTCACAATCATTCCTTGTGTCTAAATGAGAAAGTAATGAAACATTAATAAAACTATCCTTGTAGAAATCAACCAAATCAACTTCCTATAATATAGGACCAAATTCTACTTAGGGAACCAAGAAAATATTCCAAAAATATCAGAATAAAAGTAGAAAGAATGCAAATGCTTACATTGAGTTGTGGTTTCTTAGGACAAAAGTCAATGTTATATAAAGTTGGCATCTCAGTATTAATCCAACTAACTTTTCAATCTTTTTTGGTGTTGCAGAGACTACAGGACTGAAAACCCATTTCTCAGATGCAATTTTCCAGAAAAGTTCTGGTTTATATTACTTTAATGAGAAGTATTTGCATGAGGGATATCTTACTTGCATGAATTGATATCTTCATGTTCCAGACAGTGGCAGAGAGGTGCCTGGCCCGTTGAGAACAGGCAGGAGGGTTTTAATTCAGAGCAGGCAAGTGGGGTTTGGTAGAAGGCAGGTGTTGTATATGTCTATTGATGGAGGGCAGGTGTAAGGTGTCAACAATGATTTTCTGTTTTCACCCAATTTGATGCGTCAGGCAACTGTGACAACTCCTGGATATGCTTTTGCAAATTGATTCTTAACTCCTAAACATAAGCAGAGCCTTTCCTTCCATTCCAATAGTTATTGAAGATCACTTTTGTGGGAGCATTGCTTCAAGAGCTTCATTTGAAAGAATATGCACATTCTCATCACCAAGTTTGCTATAACCATGGTGGAGGTAAATATGAATAGGGTGTTACAATGAATCAATATTCAAACCATAAGCTATGAGCAAAATGAAAACAAAGAGATTCTGCTAATGTCCTTCATAATCTCTCTAATTTTCCATTCTCTCCCCCATATTCATATGCTAGCACTTGCATTGAAGAGATTTTTATAATCAATGTTTTCCAACAAGTTACTTGTCATATGAGAATATCTGGTGAGGGTAGAGATAAATTTTGATGTGTTCTAAATAAAGACATATTTTGATAATATTTTGTGATGATAATGTGTAATGATATATTGTGATGAATTCAAAATGACTGAGGATATTCTTTGGGAGATAAGTCTCCATGGGTCTCTCACAATTTTTGATATCTCATAGGCAGAGAAACTGACTTCATTGTTCTGGAGTTCTTTTTGATGATGCTTGTATAGTGAATAGTCTTGGAGGATATTATATCTCCATCTATATTTAAAAAATAAAAACCATTTTTCTCATAGACTTGGGTAATGCAGATAGTGACTTCTACCAGAAAAAAAAATGTCAGGTAGAAACATTTTCCTTTATAAAAGCTTTGGTTACCCAAAGTAATGGTTACTGTCCTGTAATAGGATCCACTTCCTATACAGGTGTTATCTGACCCTTTTGCTATTGCCCTGTCGGAATGGAGGCTCAAGGAACTGATGTAAATTCTATACACTCTAACTACTGCTATTGCTGTGAATAATAAACTATTATTCATCTCTAAACCAGCAGTCTATTATCTTCTGCCAATACCCATGAAATTGTGACAGGCTATATAGTTGGTAATCAGAGTAAAACTCTTAACAGCTCTTGGAAATGTTCTGTGATTCCGGTATTTGTATGGACCAGAACCTATTTTGAACCTTCTAATTTTCCCCTTTTGATTAAAAGTGTCTACGGCCATTATCCTAGACCTGCTACACCATTGTATATGAGTGAGTGGTGACAAATCAAATTTATGTTTTATTTCATGGGTTTTCAGATAAGGAAAAAATGGAATTCAAGATCACATACCTGAAAAAATACACCTGAGAAGCCTCACATTCACCTGTAACTTATTGAATGACAGAATCCTTAAACTGGAGGATTCTGATGTCTAATGGGGTGAGACTAGACTACGGGGGTGATCTTGGAAGGTTTTATATATATACAAAACCTTGGAAGGTATATATATATATATATATATATATATATATATATATATATATATATGTGTGTGTGTGTGTGTGTGTGTGTGTGTGTGTATGTATGTATTTTCTGTACTTGGGAGGGTTGTGACACTGGCACATTGTATTTTCCAAAGATGGAGGCTACATTATCTCCTATCCTACAAGCACCCCAGAATCTTGCTTGAGGACCAAGAACACAATTATTAAAGTTACACATTTTTTCCTCAAATTTAAGACTACAGAGCCAATAATTATAATTGCTTCTTACATATATATTTGAATCAGTCCAGTATATCTTTTTCCCAAAAAATGAACAAGCATTTTTTTTCTATCAAGATGAATAGAGGTCTTTAGACTATTCTTGGAAACATCAATTGTATATTTGCATTCATTTTAACAACCATTTAATTAGTCACAGTGAATGAATTAGTGAAAACATTTCTGCCATTCTAGTAAATGTTAGGGAAGTAAAAAAATGTTAATTTTGCCTTCTTTAAAGAGCTTATTATGAATTTTTCCATAAGTATATAAGGTATTGCTTTTAATGAGAGTGCTTTGAAGAGCAAAATCAACATTGTTGGAATTATCTGAGAAAGTAACACTTGAAGAATACAGATTGATTGAGGTCTTTAGAAATGGATCTTTTTGAGCTGGTTTGTGACTGGGAAGCTCCTATAGCACCTTTTTTCCCCCCAGTATACTGGATTATACTGAATACAAGATTAATCTGTTTTCTATTATTGTCTAATATTCTTTAGCATCTGCAATCCATCCACACATTGAGTAACTTTTTTTCCCATCTCAACTCAGTTACAAAATGAAATTTTTTCATCCTCCCTCTCCTTGTTGTGCACATTTTTACTTCTTTGCTAGCACTAAAGAGCAGCAAACAGGTCTTTCTTATGGACTAGATTTACTTCTAATTATTGGTGGTTGGTAGAGAAGAGAGAAAATGAGTAATAAAAAAAATGAGATAGAGAGATAAACTCTAACATGTATGCTTTCCTCTGTGTCTCCTGACATTCTTTTCAACAGTGTTGCTCGAAAGTACTCTGATGTTTTATTGCTTTTCAGTGTTTTTCCCTCCTTCTCTTCTTCTCTGCCACCTGCTCCTCCTCTCTACCTCTACTTCCCTCTCACACATACCCATAAGCACCATACTGTGATTCTTCTTCTTCATTATTGGTGATAATTTGGTGACATTTTTAAGGAGCACACTAGTGCAGTCAAAAAAAAAAAAAAACATGTAATAGTACTGTGTGCCACTTGTGTATTTTATTGATTTTACTGCACACACTCTTGGTTCTGATATAGCACATTGGTATAGCACAATGCTTGCTCATAAGAATACTTCAGAAGTACAAATATGTTTCTGATTACCTTTCTGTAGAGGTGGCCTCTACCATGCTTTTATGATACTCTATCAGGTGAAATTAGTTCTACCTCTGTGTGGTTCTGTCCCTGATTTAAATAATTGTCTTTGAAAAGAAGACTGTTTCATTTAATTATTGGAAAAAATAAGCCTACATGTTAACTTTTAAACACAAGGGAAACTCTTAGCTTGAAATAAGAAAATAAAAAATATTCATCTACTGTTACCTATATTCACACGCGTGCACACACACACACACACACACACATATATATATATATATATTTCTATAGATTATTGCTATTTTGATGATTTTGTTTTCCTCAAAGTTTGAAGATTTTGCTTTATTGGCTCTTTTGCTTTTTAATAGCCAATTGTCTTTTAATCATTTTATTTATTAAACCAGTTTTCATACTGCTTTGAAATATGTAATATTATGCAGAAGACACTGGCTTACAAATTCTTTCTTTGTGCTTATTGTCAATGATCAATTTTACCTGTTTCATTTGGATTATGTAATGCATGTTAGAATACCATCTAATAATATTTATGCATAATCTATATCTTCAATAATCATGCATATGTGTTTCAATGTTTTACAATATCTTCAAAAATTTTCAGATAAATATTTTAAATAAAACTGAAAGCATAAAATCAAAATTGCACAATGAGAAGTTAGAAGCAATGTGATATATTACTTGCTATTGAATAAATAGAAGCTTTGCTGACTATACAATCTATTGTATAAGATAGTCTTATATTTCTTTAGTACTCTTTTTACTATGAAATGCCAGGTTAAGGTATTATTTATTAGTTTATCTCCACCATATTCATGAATTCCTGAATTTCAGGATAAGTCTTGTTTTCTTTTACAACTAGCTCAGTGCCTGACACATATTAGGGACTCTAAAAATATCTAAATCCAGGTTTAGTTAGGGAACCTCTCCTTGTCACTGAATCAACATTATTTAATGTATCTGAATAATTGAACAAACATTTTGATGCCTATTTTATTACACATATTCTGACAAGTATAAGATGAATGAGTTTTAAGGACCTTATAAAACCATTAGATACTCAAAATTTTTTTTTAAAAAAAAGAAATGATTTGGGATTTTCAGCATCTAATGAATTATTAGGACTTTGACAGGTGAATAATAAAATGTTGGGAAAAGGGCCACTATGATGATGAAGATATTGAACAATGAAAGGAGAATTCTGAGTTGATGAACAGTAAGGTTGCTGGACTATTAAGTGTTTGAAAATTAGCAATACTTCTATTACTGTAAAGTTGGAATTCATGTTAGGAACATAAAAAATACAACCATAGTTTGAGATGTAGATGAAAATTAACTCACCATGGTATTTATTGCATAACTGCAAGGAACGAAAGGGCCTGAACAGAAGTGTGGAGAATTTAAATATTCTTTTCAGGGGAATGAGAAGAGACCAGGCGATTGAAAGATTGGGGGCACAACTAGAGATGCACAGATATGACAGGGAAAGGGGGAATGAATGGTGTTTCAGTAGGATGTATGGGATCCAGTGAACCAATGGGGGAGGTATATTGTATTTGCAAATTTCCTTATTGGTAGTGCCTTTTAAGAAAAAATTTGAATATAGAAAATGGAGATGAAACTAGGTTATAAGGAGTCTAGAAATTGGCATCAAATAGTTGGGAGTTTAGCCAGAGGGAGAGGTAAGTAAAAAATGAGAAATGCAGTCATGGAAGTTCTCTTTTAGAAACAGAACACCTTGGGTATATTTTAAAAGTATTGGAAAAGTAAGTCGCAAGGGAGAAATTGATGGTAAAATGAAAAGAATAATTGATGGGTCAAGTTTTCAGAGATGATGAGAAATGAGTAAGATAAAATGAAGTGTTCAAGTGGTGGATTTTTCAAAAAGGAGCAGAGGTAATTATTCTGAGACAAAGCAAAAGAAGTCAACATGATGAACACCCTGAAATGCTGGGATAGAAAAAAAAACGAAGGTAGTTTTAAAATAGAAAGTTGTTATTAAAGAGTTCTATTTGTTTGAGTTCTACAGAGGCAACTTGGAGCACTGGAAGAGCTCTGTAAATAAAGTCAACAAACCCTGTTATGATTTCCAGAACCACCAATTGTTATGAGAACTTCAACATATTAACTTTTTCTAAACTCTCTCATTCTTATGTACTTTGATTTTAAAATAAGGTTATGATGGACAGAGAGATGTAATTCCCAGATACCTCATCAAAGAAAGACTTGCCATAATTTCTGATAGTGGCATCTACAGGCACCATTGGCTATTAGTCTCTTCAGCAATTGTCTCCATGACAGAAAATTACCTTACCTACTTTGGGGGACAGCCCACACTCAGTGATTTTGGACAGGGACATAAAGGTCTGGCCATTTGGGGCCCAAATGAGAAAATTCTGATAAGTCATGTTAGTTTTATAGCTACCCAAGGGTTGGACAGCATTGCTCTTTGGTCTGCTGTGTGGTTGGGATCTCTCTTTGCCAGTCTTGATGTTTCTTCCTCTTTTCCAAGTATGTTGCTCTAAGAAAAATCAGTAATCAAACTATTAAACTGCACTTAAAGTCTACAAAGTCCAACTTGTCGTTGGACTTTGGACTTCTAGAAAGTCCAACTTGCCGTTGAGGCTGCTATGAAGACACAAAGAAATAATTTCATATGAAAATGTTTTACACTGAGTAGGTATGGAAACCACATGGATGATAGTTTCTTTACAGTTCCTATTTCAGAAAGAGGCAGCCCATAACCTTCTGGTCCATTTTAACAAAACATTTTCTAAATACAGTTATTTGTCCTTTGAAACATGGTCTGTAGTACTCTTGTAATTTTTCCAGGAGTTTGAATGTATAGCTTTGGAGGTATTCCTATTTATCTTTGACCATAGTTACCATATTAAATAGGAATTGTACTAGTACCTGCCCATGTTTTAGGTTGCCTGTGACAATAGTTATAGGTAGTCTCTGCTAAGAGTTAGAAACCACTCTGAATCTGGGAGTTGCAGCTGTTCACATCATAAGGAATCTGTACTTAGCTCAACATATAACGGGCAAACTGTTAGGTAGGAGTTCAGGGACTCCAAAATGGCAGATGCAGGGTACAAGAAAAATGCTGCTGGAGGACAAGATAGAAAGATGAGTTATCATGTCCTGTTTACACTAAGTCCCATTACCATGACCACTCCCACCACAGAGGACTAAAGGCCCAAGATATCTCCTACCACAGGTTCAGTATTCTAAAATGACCAATGGAGTAAAGTGGGCAGCATTCTAACTAGGTATTCTAAAATAACCAAGAACACTATTCTTATCGGGTACTCTAAGGTAACCAATGGGAACAAATGGGTAAGGTCTTTGATCTGTCCATATAGAGAACCAGATGCCTCATAGTCCAGCATATAAGACACTTCCAGATATCAGGGTTTGGGGCCTCTGTCTGTTGCTCAGCCCACTCTGCTCTATGCTCCAGAGTGCTACTTTCATCTTCACATTCAATTAATCTGTACTTTTTATGTTACCTCTGTGCGTCTTGCTCAATTTTTTGTTTGGGACACCAAAGACCTGAAGTCCAACTGGACACCCCATAGATAACATAATCATGTCCAAGAATAAATGTGAGGAACACGGGAAAGTTGTGCCCAAGAATTTAGTGACTTTATCACTTCTGGAATGGAGTGGTAGGAGCTCAATTACTCAGCCTCCTACACAGATTCCAGGGTCATACGAAGTCTAAGCTACAATTATTATGACTAGGGGAGTTTTCTTTCTTTCTTTTTACTCCTCTTGCTAAAGATTTGTTGTCAATAGCAATCCATTCAGGTTCAGTGTCTGGTGCTTCAAGAACTACAGCTTCCCTGAAGTGAATGGAGATTCATAGCTGATAGCAAACCATTGCCGAGAATGAGTTCACACAAGCAAAGCAATAACTCCATTCAAAGGACCAGCGGTTCAGCCCGATAATGTCCTCCTGAGAAGAATAGGTTCCCCTTTAAGCACTAGGATGTGATGAAAAGGTAGGAAATGGTTGCTTTGTCAATATTGCTCAATGGATTTACTTTGGATAGTGATGACCTACCTCTGTTTTATAAATCATCTCAAAAGTTAACTTTGGAGTTCATGCTGAAATGTGTCTCTGCTGGGAACAATCTGCCTCTGATAGAAGATTTAACACAAAGCTTTTTTTAAAATTTTTTCTTCTTTTTTGTCAAAAATCTTCTTTTTGACATTTCTTACTATCTTATCTTGGTTTGATTTCCCAAATAGACAAAGGACTTGATAGTTGGGGTAATGACTATATTGGTGAAAAAAAAAAATCATTTGGTTTTGTGTGATTCATCCACCAAAGCTGTCTGTAGAGATTAAATGAATCAGCAACTTTGCTAGACTTGGTCTAGAGAGGAAAGCTTGAACTATATGCACATGATGATGGAACATTTGTCAAGGGAGTAAAGTTGTTTTGCAGGAGGAAAAGTCAGCAAAACCGATCTATTTTGTCTGTTTAGGTCCAGTGTTCCTGTTACAACTAAGCCTGAATGAACCCCCAAATTATCTGTAATTGATACAGATGGTTGGGTTTTTCCAGCAGAAAATCTAAAACATCATCTATTCATTCCATATTTTCACTTTTTAATCATATTTTGGCTAGTTATATTATAAACACATGTCATCTAATCCTGTACCTACTTATATAAAATAAAAATGAACTAATAAAGAATATACTGTGAAAATTAAATCTCCCTCCCCTTTCAAGCAGTATTCCCATCAAAGGTATCCACATTTATAAAGCTATTCAATGTATAAACAAATTAATACATGCATACTTAACATTCAGTCATATAATCCTTTATTTCTTTTTATAATGGTGCACTCTATTTTCTATTCTGTACCTTTCTTCTTTTAGTTAGCAATACATCTTTGATCACAAAAGGAAAAAAGAATTTAAAGTGCTATTACATTGTCCAAAAAATGTAATAAAGTCATTCCTTGGACTTTTAAAATTTTATACTATATTAATTACCCAAAGTAAAGAAGATTTTCTTAAATAGAATAATTTCTGGGGTGGTAAAAGGTTTAACTGTAGCTCTGCTGGCATAGACTTGATTTTCAGATTTGGTGAGTTTAAAGAATTCACTAATAAAAGAGGGCTTTGCAACAGTTTCTCCCTTTTTTGTATGTTATTACATAAACTTATTCAATTCCTGTAGAGAGGGTACCAGTTATATAACAGATATTTAATTAATTGGTAAAAATTTGAAAAGTGCAAAGGACCAAGTCATAAAATGTGGTTCATTCACCAAGAAAAGGAGGCCCAATTAAAAAGTAACATACAATTCAGGGTATGTGTGTGCACATATATATGTGTGAGTATGTGTGTGTGTGTGTCTTATCATACATAAAAAGCATATATATATATATATATATATATATATATCTTTTACATAATATGAATTTATAATCTTGTATATACATATGTATGTATGTGTGTATGCATGTGTATATATATGTATGTGTGTGTGTATATATATATGACACATTGATCACACAAAGGGATTGGTGTTTGTACTTCCTAAGTTAGAGATTTCACAGTACAAAAAGTACCACTTGAACACAGTTAGGAAGAAAGAAGTTTTCTGACAACAGCAGAACATATGTAGTGTTTTTCCAGTTGGCTGAAATCACATTTAAAAAGCACAATTAAAAGGAAGAAGACCTCAAGAAAGAGGAGAAGAAGTTCCAAAAAAAAGTAAATATTTTATAGAGAATGCATGTTTACATATGACTTGAGGTTAAAGTTTAGAGGTGGAAACACTGGAGAAGCAGATGGACACATAAGGAAAAGAAAGTTTGTTTTGCTAATGGAAAGTATGCAAGTATGACATTTCATAGTGGAGCACCTCATTAAAGTATTTAAGAAGAGAGACTGATTTGTGTTTTGAAAAATATCACATAGAGTTGAGTTGGAAAAAGCCTGGAAGAAGAGGACACTTGAGGCAGAAAAAAATATTTAGGTGATATTCTTCAGGGATGTGCATAATAAAGATCTTGAAAATAGTAGCAATAGGATCAGAGAAAGAAATTATGTTGAACGATGTCTGATAAAAATCAAGTTCTTGTATGAAGACATGAATGGTGTCACTATACTTTGTATACAACCAGAGATATGAAAAATTGTGCTCTATATCTTAATATGAATTTTAATGCATCCTGCTATCATATATAACAAATTAGAATAATTTTTTAAAAAAAAATCCAATGGATTCAGTGAAAACTTACTAATAAATGGGAATGAGTTAAAATGAAATAGACTGAGTTTGGGGTTCCTTTTCTGAAGCAAGTACAACTTTCCTCCTGAAAGAAGGAAGCTACCGGCTGAAACCCAGACCAAAGAAGAGGGAGGAGAACAGAGATGGCCCCCTGCCTTTATTCTGTGTAATACAAGATAACTAAATCTGCATGTGTGTATCACATAGCTTCTTTCTAGAAATCATATAACCACTTCTGTGGGACTGCTTAGGATGCAATCTTCCTAAGTGCACAAAGTTAATTTTTCCTTTTCTATCTTTTCTCTATTTCATATACAGGCAGGCAGCTGAATCCGGCCAGCTGTGGTGCAGGCACCTTCCCTGAGCTAGACTGCTGATACTAAGGGAAAGAAGGAAGGAAGGATAGCTCCCAGGAAAATATGGTGGATGTGATGATAAAACCTTCTCTACTTTGGAAAGCATTCATTACTTTACTTACTCCTTAGTTATCATTATTGCTAAATTATGTTTTGAAATGGGCTTATTGACATAAAACAAGTAATAGTAACTATTATCATGAGGAATTGTCTGCATATCTGCCACATGAACCAACCAATATGTCTTTTTTTAGGTCAGGAAGAAAAATAATATACCTATTGCATCTACTTAGTTTAGAATAACAGGAAACTAAGACACAAGGAATAATATAAATGACCTGACAGCCAGTATTTAATAAATATATCCAGTTTCTTATAAACTCAGTTACCAATTTTTGTATTACAGAATATGTCTCAATGTAAGCATGTGCAGGTTGATTGTTTGCCATTATTTTAATCAGGCTCTGCTATTGGTTAATCATGTTGGTCTTTGACATGTCATTGAATTGTTCTAGCATTCTATTTTCTTATTTTTTTAATAAAATAATAACCAAACTGCACAAATTGCCTCAGAGCTCTGAAATATAATCTGTGATAATATCATAAAAAAACAGAAAAAAGCATTTGGAAAAGCATAATTCATGAATGGCCCAGTCATACATTCCTAGCCATAAATGTGTTACTTATGGATTAAATCTGAAAATTGCATAAGCCAGGTGTTCAGTTAGTAAATCACTAAGTAAGATATGACTTACCTTCAGTTAAACAGGACCTGTTAGGAATTCACTGGAAGGGGCTTTGTGGTATGATTTAAAAAAAAAAAACAACTCAAAAACCCAGCAAGAGTCATATATTTAAATAAATGCAAAAACTGTGTGACTAGGCTAAGATTTGAGATCAGACTGTGAATGCAAGCATTTCATGAAATAGTTACATCAAACATTGCATATACCTAAGGAGTTCTATAAAGGCTCTCAGTCAATGTTCAGGGAGCTATCTCTTTCAGTGAGCATTTGAATTCAGTTGTGTGTACTAGAAAATGAAGACACCAGAGATAACAAGAAAGAAGGTCCATTTTTCATTGAGACAACAAAATATTTGGTGAGCATATAACACAGTATTGGTTAATGGCTCGGGTCTACACAGCAAAATAACTGCAATTCTCATGAAATTTCTTTGATCAATATTTAAGAGATAACAGCTGACACCAGCAATGATATTCAATAATTACAACTATCAATGTAATACAGACATGAAGCCAATCAGAATGGATATCTGAACAAGCAAAATGGGTTCTGAGCATAAGCAACTAGTAAAGCCACCTGAGGACATAATAGCTGAGTATCAACTTTGATATAAGTGCTTCTGGTAGAAAGAAATAGGAAAGCATCAAAGGGACATGTCAACTGAATCATCGCTCTAAAAATTTTCCAACAACCCTTCCCAGTGTTTCTACAAATATTTCATGGGTCAAACAATGTCTATCACAGAATCTAGAAAACCTAGAGCCACTTTTGTTGTTGTTCAGTTTCCTTATTGTTTTATTTGCTTTCACGTTTTACTCACAAATTAAGTACATTTCTTCCTCCTATAAAATCATGATTATCTTACTACAGAGGAAAGGGCTAAATTGCTCTGTGGCAAAAATCTCTGAAATCTAGCAATTTTTTTGTAATGTCTGGGGCCAGTTTTCTGATATGACAGAAAACTAACAAACTCTTTCAGACTTCAGCCCTGTTTCCCTCGAATTGATAATGTCAGCAACTATATGTGGATTTAATTTAACACAATATTAAAATAAATCTTGCTTAATCACTATTGTTTCATTTACTCATGTATGAAACAGGACACGTTTCCTAAGTAATTAATACTATTGAAGGGTTTCCTCAAGTTTAGACTGCCTATAACTAGACTTCAGTTTGCAAATTATATCATTCTTCTCCAAAAGGTAGACATACATTTCTCAGTGTACTTTTAGGTTGGATTCTTATTGTTTCAGAACAGAAGACTGAATGCATGGCTCATGTCTTCATTGTTTGCTGCTAGGAAGAGAGAATGAATTGGACATAACTTTCCTTTGTTTAGATATGAGTATATGACCAGTGTAACTCCAAATCATGTACAACCAAAAGAAAGGGAAGTTATGCCCCATGTATGAATAATATGTCAAAATACATTCTACTGTCATATATAACTAAAAATAACAAATAAAAAATTTAAAAAATAACTGCAGGGGTTGTGGCTCTGTGGTAGAGCTCACCTAGCAAGGGTGAGGCCCTGGGTTCGATCCTCTGCACCACATAAAAATAAATAAATAAAATAAAGGAATTATGTCCAACTACAACTAAAAAATAAATAAATTTTTTTTAAATTAAATAAAAATAAGAGTGAATAGGAATAATCTGAGAAGAAAGTTTAAAACTCGAAATTAAGGTATATTGTAAGGCAAAGAACTGAAACTGGAGGCAAACAATTCTGTTGCTTTGAGGAAGAGGATTGTGCTCTAAATTCATCAAGATAAAATATGAACTTCCAAGTTACAAATCAATAAATCATCAAATATGTTACTATATTTAGAGTATCATTCTATCCAGGAAAATTTAGTACTTATCTAGTAAAAGAACATTTAAAAGTAAGAGGGAAATTGGTACTGAAAACTTAGAGAAAAACGAAAATTCAGTGGAAGAAATCCAGCCACTGAGAGTTTGGCTCCCAGAGTGGAATCTTGATTGACTTCATCTACTAAGGCAGGAATTCATGAGATAAGTTAAAGAAAGAAAATAATACAACCTGTGCTTAAAAATCTTGGGAATTAGAGCCCAGTGCATGTGGACTGGGATCCAAGTATAATAGGGTTCTCTATTCTAGGTTATAAGATTTAAAACTAAATTTCTAAGTTTGGGTCATAGAGTTCCTTGGAATTCTTCTTGAATATCAAAGTTGACTTAAGAATGAGACAAAAGAGAAATAAACCTTTCAGTAGAGGTTCAATTGCTTAGTAGTATCAATGTGAGCAATTGGGTGTGAAAATTCTAAGTCAGTCATTACAACCTGAGCATCATTTTATGACTTTCAAGACATTCAGATACAGAAGGACCAAACGTTTTATAATGCCTATAACAAGTTCTATTTTAGGTTAGCATAGGAAGCAGTTGTATGTAAATTGAAAGATGCAGGAGTTCATATTAAGATGAGAAACGTTAATGAGAAAGTGCTATATGGTATTGTTATTATCACTGAATTCCAATTTAATTTGATTTTTAATGCCATTTTAACAGTATTCATTAAGGCAAATAAAACAGTTGAAATTGAACCTGTTAAGGAGTAATCAGAATTGATAAGAGCAACAAATATAGGTCAAGAAACGGTGAGCCACAGACACTGTGTCTGTGTCTATGCCCTTGTCTTAGAGCAGTGGTAGATCTCATTGGACACAAAGAAAGGTAAAGATATAGAAATTTAACTCTGGTTAGAAAGAGATGGATGGATACAAACATAAGATAGAGTGACTATGAAATGAATAATTCCCCCATATTTCAAGTTCAAGGTTTTGTTTACTATAAGCATATTCTTTAAAAATGAAAATGACCTTGAAAATTTGAAGCTTTAAATTATCAGACAATCTATGTGAACAACTGAATTGATTCAATTCAGCAAATATCTATTTAACACTACTAAATTGCCTAGCTTCATGGATCCAGCCCATACCTGGAGCAGAAGAGTCAAAATTTTAAGATAGACCTCAAGGGCTGGGGATGTGGCTCAAGTGGTAGCATACTCGCCTGGCATGCGCCTGGCTCTGGGTTGGATCCTCAGCACCACATACAAATAAAGATGTTGTGTCTGATGAAAACTAAAGAATAAATATTAAAAAAAAATTATCTCTCTCTCTCTCTCTCAGAAAAGAAAAAAAAAGATAGACCTCAAGCCATTTCCCCTGAAGAAATGTTAAAAATTAAGGTTCTCCAAAGTGCCTGGTGCATAGTAGCCACTTCCTAAGTGTTGATTATCTTCCTTCCTCCCTTCTATGCTCAAATCAATGTGAAGGAAATGCTTAATTGGAAATTTTTAAAAAAAGTAAATGAGAGTAGCACTATACAATTTTTGAAAAGAACTCACCATTCTCTGGAACTATTTGTCTGTCAGACTTATGAGTTTTGCTTACTGCATTCTTTCACTTAGGAAGTGGTTGTACCCTAGGAGATGTGGTAAGGAAAGGACCACACGGTCCTTCTCCCCTTGCACAGTACCACCAACTGCTGTCTGGTGGATGTTTCCATAGCAACAACCAAATGGCTTCTGGGGCAGGGGGTATACTGGGATTCTTTATGTAGCCTCTCTCTTTCCTTTAGCAGTCAGTGGCAGTCTGAGTTGGACAAGCTTATAAACAGACAGACATTGATTTGAAGCTGCAGGAATTCCAGGGGAACCAAGTTCAAAGCAAATCTTCGACATGTCATCTTCTAAAAGTTCAGAGGGAAAAAGAGGAGCTTCAGACATATGTTGTGCAGATCTTAAATCAAAGAAAGTATCAATCCCCTATTATTCAGTTAAACTGATATTTGAGACTAGTAAAGCCAGTAGAATTGGCTGTGGATCTGTAGTCTAACTATTGATTTAGATTCTATGAAGAGGCAGTGGAAAGCACCTAGGTCTATCATCCTATAACAACAACAACAAAATCAACTTTACATTCCAATTAATAGATGGCCATATAGAACTCACCATTTCTTGCATTGGGGAATACCCTATTGGAAAAATTACAAATTTTACCATTGGATAGTTTTAACTCTATCAAATTTCAATGAAATTTACTTCAATCTGTTTTTTCGGAAGAAAGATAACAGTAAATATTCTATCCTTAGCAATATTGGACTTGTAGGTGGGTGTAAGTATGGAGTAGGGATCTTAATTCATCTTGGATAGAGAATAGCTTTATAAATTTTATTGATTTTTTTAGTTTCCATCATGAAATTTTTTTTTATTTTCACAAATATCTGAGCTCTTTTTTTGTCATGAATAATTCTTTACAGTTTCATGTTGTTTATTTTTTAAACAGAGAAGACAAAAAGAAAATATCTTGAGTTCTGTCCAATTTGGGGCAGTTTCTCATTTCCTACTATCACCCCCCCCCATGTGAAGTAGATAGAAACAATGCAGAGTGTGTGTATATAATCAAGTAGGAATCAAGTAATTTGAAGAGTTTGAAAGACTTATTAGGATAATGAAAGGTAAATTAATTTCAAGAGGAAAGTATCTCAATCAAGCATATCTACATTCTGCTGTCTGTGTCAGTTAAATACATCAAATTCTGAAATTTTATTTCTTTAAGGCTATGCATATAAAATTGTTGTGCATGGGTGGGAGTTTTGAAGTATATATCACAAAGGAAATAATTTCAACTTATTGGGAAAATGATAGACTTCAAATAATCATATTAACTTTTCCTCTAAATTATTATGTTAGTGAAGGAACTTATTTATTTCAGAATGGCCTAGTAAAAAATAGAATGACCGCTTTTACATGTTAATCGTAAGCAGCTTGCAGAATATAGAAATATGTTCAGAACTTGTAATATTGCTTTTAAAATAGAGTAATTCATTACATTACCACTTATTAACAAACTACATAGAAAGGCAAAAGGCAGTAAAAAGTTGAAATAGCAAAAAAAAAGAAAAAAAGAAAAGAAAAAAGTACTAATGGAAGAATAAGTTTTAAATTTCATTACCTATATCTCTCAATTTCAAGTGATTTTCTATCAGTTTGTATAATACTATTTGATAGCAATTTTGGTACATCTTCATTTTGTTTATCTTGGTTATTCTAGACATGTTGTTCATTATCTCTGGATCTCATCTACCTTGTGGTTTACACATACCTCACCTGGTTTGTTAACTGCATTAATCTTTCTTCCCCAATTTTCTCCTATGTTGACCTGTGCATGCACAAGTTCTCAAATATTCTTACCTCACTCTGTAACATTCCCCCAATCATCTTGCCTTTACTAAAATCTTAATGTTGTCTGGTATGAGTAAATACCTCTCTGGAGGAGACTGCCTTCACATCCCCTTACATCTTATCTGTCTCATGGTTGGAAGCTAGAAATTGTTTCTAGGTCTATACTTCTACTCCATTTTCTAACTTTATAAGCTCTTTTGAGGTTTGTGCCATCAACATATAATCTCTTTTTTATCTAGTTGCTGAAATCTACAAACATCCTTCACTGAAATTTTGACTACCCTCAGTTTACTGCAAACCTGATCTCCAAATTTCTTTTCAACATCTCTATCTTAGCCATCCATTCCCAGCATCACATCACAGATTTTAACAGACATTGAAAATTCCCAACATGATGAATTAAAACTGACTGCAGATTTTTATATTTCCAAGCTAATCTATGACATTTAAAGAAATCTCTAGCCTTTGTGAAAAAATGATTGTTGAATATCCCAAATGAAAATGAGTTCTGCTTACTTTTAAACTCCCTGGGAGCAAATTCTGTTCGTGTGGCTAAGTCTATTTGAAGTGTACAGTGAGGAGAGGATGTGCATCCTCTTATCCCTTGCTTTTTCTGATTAAATGACTTTGGAAGCCATATATTGCAATAACAGCATCTCAAAATGGAGAAGGTCTAAATAAATTCTTCCAAAAGTGGAATAATTAACACTTTCATAGGACAGGGATATTCAATGGTAGAGCGTTTCACTACCATGTAGAGGGTGGTGCCCTGGTTCAATTCCCAGCACCACCAAAAACAAACAAAAAAAAAAAAAGAAAGAAAGACAAAAAAGGAGATAACACTTTCATAATATACTTTGATTCTTCCCAGGTAAATCAGGTAAACTGCCTTTTGTTGTGTTGGCCAATGAGAATTTGAGGATATTTTTATTGTTGTAACTAATGTTAATTGTCCCAAATAATATAGTCACCTGTCACTGTAACAGTCCAGTGACTTTCTTTCTTTTTATGCAGTAACATAATTTCTGCCTCTAAATTTCTCTGGTATCTTCACTCAAAAAATACATATTACATATTCATTAAAAATGTTGGTGCACAATTTTTGTAAAAACTGTCAAGACTCGAAAACTGCCACTATATCTCTTTATATGATAAAAATGTTCACATCCCTTAAGAACTCACAGCATCATTAAAACTTGAACACTTCCCTCTATGCCCTAAATTACTACTCTCTCCTGTTTGTTGTTGTTGTTTTGTTTGTTTGTTTAACCCATGAACTTCTACTGTTCTGCCCTCCAGCTACCATCTTTTTGCTCTATATTTTCTCTTTATGGATTGTTCTTCACAGATTTCCATGTCTGTGAATGTCATCCACGCTTTCACTGTCAAAATTTTCTTTCTACCTTCGACGGTACTCTCAAGAGAATTCAATTTACTGCTTGATAACTTCAGTAAACATGGCTCAAAGTTCTCAAAGATAGCACACACACATCTATATTAAAATTGGAATGTTTTCCTCCAAGATTTTTCCTGTAGTATTACACATCTCTTTAAATGTTCTCCAACAGGAATATTAGAAATCTATGCTATTAATTATAACCTGCTTGAATTCAACCAAAGATTCAACCTATAATTGAGTCTGTCAATTTTGCATCCCAAACATACTTCAAATTCATTTTCTTTCATTGAAGACTTTGCAACCTAAATTGCCTCCATCTTGTTCTATTGTAAATTATTTATTTCTATTGCTGTCCTTGTTTTAATTCTCAAACCATTGTGCTATATACTACCAGCTTTAGCCCTCTTTTTTATACAACTGCTAGATCTTTTAAAATCATAAACGCATTTTCACATGCTAGATTTAAATTACTAGTAGATTTCGATTGCACTGAGAAGAAATTTCAAACAAATTATAAAGTGTCATGTGATTTGATTCATACTTGGCTTTTCTACTCCATCATTTATAATTCTTCTTTGCTTACTCTACTCAAAATATCTTTTATTTTTGAAAGCAATATTTACCTTTTAAAACAATTTGACATTTACAAAACTAGTTTTTACCTAGTTCCTTTTTCTGTTCTAGGATCCCATCCTGGAGAACAATGTCCGAATTACTCATTGGCCTCCTTAGGCTTCTGTTTACTGTAACAGGTTGTTAGACTTACCTTGTTTATGATGACAACATTTGGGGGGAATATGTAAAATGGAATTCTATTAATATTTGCCTGCTTTGTTTTCATGATTAGGTTTGGATCATGGGTTTGAGGGTTAAAAACCACAAAAATAAGGTGTGTGCATCACATCATATCAGGGGTACCTACTTTCAACTTCACTCATCACTGTTGATTTTGTCTTTATAGGCTGAGTAAGGGAGGATCAAACTAATCTCCTCTTTCCTACTTTTCTCCTTTATGGAAAAATCGTGTTCCACCTCCTTCCTGACAAAGCACACACATAAGTTAATTGGAATTCTTATGAATTCCAATGGGAATGGGAAAAGCTGCCTCTGCTCCACAATTTATTAATCTATTTAATCATTTATTTACATCAATTTGAATTTATTGGTGCTTATTTTATACTTTGGAATTCAATCCAATATGATTTTATTGATTATTTATTTATTCATTCATTCATTTAGGTCAAATTGCCCTGCTTTGGCGTTTTTGTTTATTTAACTTTTCTCCAAGCACTTTCTTCTTTGCATTACAGGAAGCTTCAGGCTCAGCTTTTCTACCTCCTGTATCCCCTTAATCAACTATTTTATCAAGTTTCCTTTTGTTTGTGTTGAACGTTAACAGAAATTGAAATTGGGGAGCTAGCTGTTTTTACTGCCACTGGGGTATCATTGCTGACACAGCAAGGAACTAGTTGTGTATATACTGACACCCACACCCACACACATATCAATACGTATTTCTGCATGTATCCAGCTGTACCTGTGTTAAGCTGAAAAGGACTTGGTTCATAGTGATGTCTTCAATTTTGTTTCACTACAACTTGGATCTTTATATTTTACCCTGGCTCATCTGTACTACCCTTTTTTAATCCAGCTAGCACCTATGGTAATTCAATTACCATTCTCAATATAAAATCATTGGTATTGTTAACCCATACCTTCATGAGATACAGTATTATCAACTGGAGTACAATACTTATGCAAAATATCGTTTGTCTTCATTTTATAGATTCCACTTTTTGAAGTTACTTAGATTCATAATAATTCCTCTTTTTTTCCACTTCTTTCATTCTGTTTTCAATTTTCACCAATCTCCTAAATAAACTTTTGAGTTTTTCACACATTAAGCTTTGCTTTTGTGCAGTAAAATTCAGAGTTTGGCAAATAATATAAAGTCATGCATCATGCATAAGAGTTTCACCAACCTAAAAATTCCCCTGTGGCTCAATAAAGTCAAGTCTTCCTCCCTTCTCCCCAACCACTGATAATTTTTATTATCTTTATAGCTTTGTCTTTTCCAAACAGTCATATAATTGGAATCATTTACTTTGTAGCCTTTTCAGACTGGCCTCTTTAGTTTAGTAAATTGCTAAAAGAATGAATTTTAAATGTTATCGCCACAAAGAAATGAGAATTATGTGGAGGTGATGGATGTTTTAATTTGCCCAATATGATGTTTCCCAGTGAATATGTGTATTGAAACTTCACATTGCACCCCATAAATAATTATTATTTGTCAATTAAACATAAAATGTTTACTTAATTAATTTTTAATTACTTTTAACAGAATGCATTTAGATGAAATGCATTTAGAAATCAGTCTTTTTTGTGGCTTGACAGCTTACTTTTTTGTACTGCATGATATTTTATTGCATTTATGCACCATAGTCCATCTACTCACATATCAAAGGACATCTTACATGGTTCCATTTTTTTTCTGAATTTAAGTTTTTTCTCACCTTATTTTACATTCAAACTGTCTCATTTGCATTACCTTTCAATCTATGTATGACTGTTGTTAAATATTATTCAGTACCTAAATGTCTATTTTATTTTACAGAAACTCTTTGTCTGCCCTAACCCTAGTATCCCATATAATTCTTTCCTATAGTTTCCTTTTTGGAGACTTAGCAGTGCTTAACCCTATTTGCACTACATTTTCTCAGCTTACTTTAGTAGTTTATTTCTATATGACTATGACCTTATTTGAGTTGGCTCAACTCTGGATCCCCAGCACCTGTTAATGATTTCTGACACATAGTAGGCTCACAACATATGCTTTCTGAGTTTGTTGGTAAACCATCATAGATTTCCAAAATAACTGTGACCTAGATAATCTTATTCATATTTTACCTTGAGAAACTAAGACTTAGCAATGTTGAGACTTAGCAACTTACATAGTTGAACAGTTTTTAAAATTGATGTTCTTATTTTTTTAGAGACAAGTGTAGAGATTTTTATCTTTTAAACTTAGATATTCATAGTGGAAGTCCAGTTTTCCTACTTCACAAACCGTGCATACTTGATTGGTACTCCAAATGAAGATGTTACACATAAGAAACAGTATTATCCAGCTCAGAAGAGAATTATCTTACAAACCTGCTGCTTCCAGAACATGAGGTCAGAAGTGAGCCCTCAAGGAGGTGCAAATGATCTCATCAAAATCTTACACAATTTCATAAATTCTTCTAAGATTTCTTGATTTTTAATTATGAATGAAGTGTAGGTTAAGGGGAAAATATTAATTAAATCTTGAGCTTCATGGTCACAGTGAAAGCTGTCTTTGAGCCTAGAGGATGGTCATTTTCCTACCTCTGTGTATTTTTCTACTGGCAGCTGCAGCAAATATTCATGAGCTTCTACCCATCACAGGCTGATGGTAGAATCCCAGTGGTTTTCACACTTTTTGTTTCTTTGTGCCCGATAACAGATTAAATTGAAGCATTTGGCACTGCAGTAGAGACTGGGCTCAGAGATTTGTACAGTTTCATAGATTTCTTTGTCTGCATGAAACAGTTTGAAACCACTTTTTTCACCATTGATTTATTTTTATTTATTTACTTATTTATTTTTAATTTTTTAAAATTATTCTTTTAGATATACATAACAACAGAGTGTATTTTGATATATTATACATACATTGAGTAAAACTTGGGGGTTAGAAATGGGAAAGACAGTGGGATGAATCAGACATAACTTTCCAGTGTTCATATATGACTATACCACCAGTGAAACTCCACATCCTCCACATCATGTACAACCACAAGAATAGTATCCTAATTTGGTTGATTTTTATTGACAAGGTTTATAAAATCAAATATTTTAAATCAAAGGCCAATTTGCAGGCCTCATTAAGTTGTTTGTTCCATTTACTTTTTTATTAAGTAAAACATTCCCTGAATTAAACCTGGGAAAATTCCTGTAAACATTCAGTTTATCCCATTTTTATATATTTTTTACAATACAAAAATTTGTGCACACTCAATTTTATGTAAAATATCTAAGTATGACATTGGTGGTATCTTCTTTTCTCAATTGTAGAGATAATTTATTAAATAAACTGATTCAGATATTCTATTTAAAAGAAAAAACAGTAGCGTTTTAAATTCAGGAATGGTCTATATATTCATGTAGATCCTGATTAGTCAAAATTTAAAACCTAACAGCTTTGATTCCACATTAAAATGTTTAAAATAAATATATTATCCCTTTCTGGAAATACTTTATCAGAGATATCTGCTAGTGCCTTCACATTATCTTGTCACATTATGCCTGGTAATTTTATTCTAATTATGAAAGTGGCTAGGTTTCCTGTAAATATCAGCATTTTATATGATCAAAAGCAGTTAATAAAAATCAGTTCATTTACTATAAGTCCAATGTGTTTGCATTTAATCCCACATTTTCCCAATCTTCTTTAAGCTTTTTATGTGTTGATTTCATCTGTGTTTAATATCAAAACATATCTACAGTCACTTCTGTATTGTTAGTACTAAAACTGGAAATTGACACTCTTGTGGCAAAGCAGAGTTAGACAGTTAATTCACTTTTCCTGTGCCTGAATTCTGACTTTCATTGCTGTGTCATGCTGTCTAGCTGAACACTGACACCTTAAGAGTTTACAAGTGTAAAGATACCTACCAATGTGAATTTAGAAATTGATATGTATGAAAGAAATAAAAATATTTTATATACACAACAAATTGGTTTTTTAAACTACAAAAATAGCATCTGTCATTTCTTTCATGCTGACAATATGACATACAGAGACTCGAGGGAGAAAAGTTCTCATTTAGTCATCTGGCTAGCTGTAGCTTGTGTAATTTAATATGATGAACACACTGCCACTGAGTTTTCACACTGACAGAAGAGACGTGTATTCAAAATATCTCATATGCTAAATACTGCAATAGTTTCTACATGCATAAATATGAGTTATACTGTTTTATTTTACTTGATTAAAATGATATCTTAAGCAAAATAATCTTAAGTGCTTCAAAACCCACAATGGCTGAAGAATATATGACTTTATATAAGGAAATTCAAAATGTACAAAATACAATAAAATGCAAGAAACAATTGTTGCCATGCAAAATTTTAAAACAACAACTGCATAGAAATGCATTTAAAATGGCAAACTCAAATTTACTTAACCCTGAAGAAAAAAAGATCGACAGTAAGTTCTACCAACACAGTGCTTAGCAAGTATTTAGAAAGGCAAATGTATTTATTCTCTTTGCTGGTCTAATGGTATAAATCATATCTTCAAATATATGGAACAACTCTTCTATGCAAGTCCTGAATCTCAAGAAATTAGCTCTTACACAGTTGTCTTTATGAAATCTTTTATTTCAGTTAAAATCATAATAAGGATAATATTCATATGCCTCTTTGAAAATCAGCTTCATTGTGACTTCCTCCAAGTTAGCACTGTCCAATGATTTCTTTACCGTGTCCTTTAAATTTTCATCTTTAAGTGGTTTCTCTAATTTCTAATTAAAGGTTCATCATCTAAACTATTCTCAGATTCACTTTTTGGGGACTGTTGTGATTCTTCTCAGTGGTATTACTAGCTGCTTCTTAACATTTGTACATTTAGAAGTAGCTTTTGGTTTAGTGTTTTAGTTTAGTTTAGTTGGTTTTTTGTTTGTTTGTTTGTTTCATACCAGGGATTGAATCCAGGGATGCTTAACCACAGAGTGACATAAGCAACTCTATTGATTGATGGATTGATTGATTATTTATTTATTGTTGAGACAGGATCTCACTAAGTTGCTTTGGGTCTTGGGAATTTGATGTGGCCATCCTTAAACTTGCAATCTTCCTGCCTCAGCCTGGAGTTGATGGGATTATTGCTATGCCCCCCACCATGTCCAGCTGGTTTAGGTATTATTTTCCTCATTTGGGTGTCTTTTTTGCAAATGTACTTCTTCTTCCTCTCCTTATCTTCATCTTCTGAAAATTCTTCTGTGTTTTTTTTTTCTTCATCATCATTACGAAACTCATCTGACAGAATTTTAGAATATTTGGCTCACTTTTTCTTTTCTGCCATTCCAGAACTGTTCCGTTCCTTTTTTACTGAAATTGCTACAATTTATTTATCTATTTATCTATCTATTTATTTATTTATTTTAGATTTTGACTGGTTTTCAAGAAGACTTTGGATATATTAAGAAATTCAAGACCCTTTTCACCAAATCAAAGAATCTTCCAGACACAACCTAATATGCATTTCTAAATTTTTCCAGCATTCCCTCCTTTATTTTATACTGAATACTCCTTTTTCTGAATGGAAAATCCACATTCTTCTTTCTTGAGGACACTGAGCTTCTTCTGTTGTAGAGTAATTTGTATAGATTTCTAAATTCTTTCTTTCCATTTCCTTACTCATAAGGAAATATATCTTTTCAATTTCACAATGTTTTGGCCCCTTTCCTTAAGCATCCTCATAAGGTAGACATTTGTCTTGTCAACCTCTCTCCTTATCTTTTTTCCTCTGCCTTCTATGAGAAAACTGTTCTTTTTCTTCATTCACTTGGCCATCTTTGTCCTCATCCTCCTCTCTGGGACTGTGTATTTCAAGTTTCTTCTTGGATACAGCTGGGTAGGGGGTTGGGAGTGGCAGAACAGCTGGGTAGGGGGTTGGGGTGATAGGGGGATCTGAGACAGCAGTTATGCTGTGGGCATTGGGTCTTGCCCACTGCAGGTGTGCAAGAACAGGAGATGGCTCAGAGAAGCTGTGGCCTATGCTTAAGCCAGCTGTCTGTTTTGCTCAAAAATGCTCTCTCTGCTCCATACAATCCTAAGTCCATTTTAAGCATGGATACTACATACCTGTACTGACTGTGTCACAGGGTATAAAGATGTACTACAACCATCATCACCATATTAGCTTCAATCTTTCAACAATTGTTATTACACAGACCTATTCAAAATTACATTAATGAATATAGTTGCTAAATTTATTTTCATTTTTCTGTGTTCACAGTAGCTCAGCCCCAATGCACAAGATGAGCCCCCCTTTTTTTTCCTCCTAGGATTGAGAAGATTAAGAGGAACAATGATGGACCATCCGTTCACCAAGTTCATGTATCTCAAATTGTAGAACAATATTTGGTTATAAGGTTCTATTTAGTAATTCTGCATGTTTTCTGTCATTGTTTATTTTTTACTATATTCATAGAAAAAAATTCCATTTAAGATATAGTGAACTTCAGTTTTATTTATTTTGTTTTGTTTTGTATTTAGCTTGGTGATGACACCATGCTCTTGTGAAGGCCCTCTGCCTGCTTTTGACATCACTTTTTCACTCCTTACCACACTCAACCTCATTGTGAAATGTAGATGAAATGAAAATATATTCAGTAAACAAAATAATGTGAATCAGGTTTTTTTTTTTATTTCACTGTTTAACGGCTTACACTTTTGAATAAGGTGTTGTTGTTTTTATTCTATTTTTTTAAAAGAAAACAATAAAACATAGGCTACTTAAATTTAAAGTCACAGTCTGCTGACATTGAGATCATCCTTATATGATTCAATGTATCTGTTATTTTATAATGCAAATGATATGGGATTATTTAAGAAAAATATATAAATAATTAGGCATATTTTAATTACATCTAATCATATAATCACACTTTGTATATATAATCCTGTAATATTTTGATAAATATTCCATAAAATGTTTGTATGATTATATTACATATAGTGCTTATACATAGATTTATACAAGTGTCTTAAAAAATGAAATGAAACACATACATCCCATATGTCAACTGCCACTCTTATGCCTAAAATCTATTCTGTGAAAATGAGATACCTTATTTTATTTAATTAATAACTGTACATAGCTATTTAGATGTTGCTCCATTTTCCACCACTTCTAACAATACAGTCATAAATGCATCATTTTCTATTGTATTATTTTTAACATAATTTACTACACAATTTTAGGGTTAGCATTGAACTTTATAAAAAGAATCCAAAATGTGTATTAGAAGGCTTAGAAAAAAATTATTATTAAGGAAGTTGGGGCCTAATCCCACATGACAAAGATTAGGACCTACTTTTTCTTCTATTAGATGTAGAGTCTCTGGTTTAATTCCTAGGTCCTTGATTCACTTTGAGTTGAGTTTTGTACATGTTGAGAGATAAGGGTTTAATTTCATTTTATTGAATGTGTATTTACAGTTTTCCCAGCACCATTTATTGAAGATGCTATCTTTTCTCCAGTACATGTTTTTGGCAACTTTATTGCCGCAGTCCAGCTGCAGCAAAATAACCAGGGGGTGACGAACAACTTGTGTACATTGATACAGCAGGAGTGGGAGCCGTTTATTGTAGGACAGGAGGGGTATATATACATTCCACACAGCTTATCTTAATTAACATAAACTAGATACAGCAGTCAACCAATAAGGAATCTCCACACTTAATGGCTCGCTGGCGCCACTTCACAAACCACTCCCTCTGGCAAAATGCCAGGTGCCATCCTGACTTGTTTATAGACCCTAACACTTTGTCTAATATAAGTTAATTGTAATTTTTTGTGTTAGTCTCTGTGTCCTCTATTCTGTACCATTGGTCTACCAGTCTGTTTTGGTGCCAATACCATGTTGTTTTTGTTACTATTGCACTGTAATATAGTTGAAGGTCTGGTATAGTGATGCTACCTGCTTCATTCTTCCTGTTAATGATTTCTTTAGCTATTCTGAGTCTCTTATTTTTCCAGATGAATTTCATGATTGCTTTTTCTATTTCTATGAGGAATGCCATTGATTTTGATTGGACTTGTGTTAAATCTGTATAGTGCTCTTGAAAGTATGGTCATTTTGATAATATTAATTCTGCCTATCCAAGAGCAAGGTAGTTCTTTTCATCTTCTAAGGTCTTCTTTGATATTTCTCTTTAGGGTTCTGTAGTTTTCATTGTATAGATCCTTTACCTCTTTCATTAAGTTGATTCCCAAGTATCTTTTTTTTTTTGTGGAGGTTATTGTAAATGAGATAGTTTTCCTCATTTCCTTCTCAGAGGATTTGTCACTGATATACAGAAATGCCTTTGATTTATGGGTGTTGATTTTATATCCTGCTACTTTGCTGAATTCATTTACTAGTTCTGGAAATTTTCTGGTGGAGCTTTTTGAGTCTTCTTCTATAGTGCAAGAATTAAAACCAAGAATCAATAAATGGGATGGAATCAAACTCAAAAGTTTCTTCTCAGTAAAAGAAACAATCTGTGAGGTGAACAGAGAGCCTACATTCTGGGAGCAATTTTTTAAAATATTTATTTTTTTATATGTAGATGGACACAACACAATGTCTTTATTTTTATGTGGTGCTGAGGATTGAACCTGGGTCCCGCCCATGCTAGGTGAGCGCTCTATTGCTGAGCCACAATCGCAGCCCCCTGAGAGCAAATTTTTACCTCTCACACATCAGATAGAGCAGTAATCTCTAGGGTATATAAAGAACTCAAAAAGCTAAGCACCAATAATAATAATAATAATAATAATAATAATAATAAATTGGCCAGGGACCTGAACAGACACATCTCAGAAGAGGATATATATATAAAATCAATCAATACATATATGAAAAAATGTTCATCATCTCTAGCAATCAGAGAAATGAAAATCAAAACTACTCTAAGATATCTCTCACTCCAGTCATAATGGCAGCTATTATGCAAACAACAATAAGTGTAGGAGAGGATGTGGGGAAAAGGTACACTCATACATTGCTGGTGGGACTGCAAATTGGTACAGCTAATATGAAAAGCAGTATGAAGATTCCTTGGAAAACTGGAAATGAAACCACCATTTGACCCAGCTATCCTTCTCCTCAGTTTATACAAAACAAAACAAAACAAAAACTTAAAAACAGCATACTACAGGGACACAGCCACATCAATGTTTATAGCAGCACAATTCACAATAGCTAAACTGTAGAGCCAAACTAGATGCCCTTCAGTGGATAAATGGATAAAAAAATGTGGCATACTTACACAATGGAATTTTACTCAGCAATAAAAGAGAATAAAATCCTGGCATCCGCAGGTAAATTGATGTCATTGGAGAAGATTATGCTAAGTGAAGTTAGCCAATCCCCAAAAAAACAAATGCCAAATGTTTTCTCTGATATAAGGAGGCTGACTCATAGTGGGGTAGGGAGGGGGAACATGGAGGAATTGATGAATTCTAGATATAGCAGGGGGTGGGAGGGAAAGGAAGAGGGTAGGGGATTAGCAAGAATGGTGGGATGTGATAGACATCATCATCCAAAGTACATGTATAAATACACAAATTGGTGTCAACATACTTTATATACAAACAGAGATATGATAAATTGTGCTGTATACATGTAATAATAAGTATAATGCATTCCACTGTCATTTTTAAAAAAATTAATAAATATTATTATGTCAATAATCCTACTAATATTTTATATATATATATATATATATATATATATATATATATATATATATATATTTCCATCAATTATAACTATTTAAATTCTGTCAAATCTTAAATCCCAGATATTACTATGTCCATTGTTTTTGAGTTCTATTTCTGGCAAATTTGAAAGTTCTCATACTAAATGAATATTTTCATTTCTTCTATAACATTTCTTCTATTCCCTACTGAAGGGAAATGTAACTTATGTATTTATTACAATTTGTCACAAAACATCTCATATTTGGGAGAAAATGAGTATAAGCACATTTTTGAGTGTGTGAAAAACCTGTCCTATGGTACACAAAGAATGGGTTTTCAGACCAGACTGACTTAAGTATACTACCTGCAAGATGCATTTGAGACCTTTTGAAATGATTTAATACCAAATATATCTCTTGCTTTGTTTAGCCACTGAGCAGATTTTTTTATTCCTTTTAAATGTATTTTAAGGAGGACACTAGATAAAAACAAGTTCTAAAAATGTAAGATGAAGTATATTTTATTACTCTGTTTTGGAGATCTTTATTATGCTATATTGAATATAACATTTATGGCACTGGCCATTTCTATAACAGATCTCTAATCAATAATATTATGGTTTATGAGAAAAGGAATCACATCTTTGATTGATTAGTAAATTTTGAGTTCCAGTAGGAGAGGAACATGTAATTTGTTTTTTATTTGTGCTTCTTTTTTTTTTTAAAAAAAAAACACTATATTTGAATTTTATTAAGATTAAGTAATATTCCATTGTATGTCTACACCAGTACCATACATTGATAATTCATTTATCAATCAATAGATACTTGGATTACTTTCAACTTTTGGCTATTGTAAATGATGTGGTGAAGAACATGAAAAAGACTATGTTTTCAATTTCTTTGAGTTCTAACTCATAAGTCGAACTGCTAATGATATGGTAATTCTATTTCTTTTTTTTTTTCTTTTTTTTTTTGTTGCTTAGCCTCACTTTTGCTGAGGCTGGCTTTTTTTTTTTCATTTTTATTTTTTTTTAATGTTGGTCGTTCAAAACATTACATAGTTCTTAATACATCATATTTCACAATTTGATTCAAGTGGGTTATGAACTCCCAATTATACCCCGTATACAGATTGCTGAATCACATCAGTTACCCTTCCATTGATTGACATATTGCCTTTCTAGTGTCTGATGTATTCTGCTGTCTGTCCTATTCTCTACTATCCCCCCTCCCCTCCCCTCCCCTCCCCTCCCCTCCCCTTTTCTCTCTCTACCCCTTCTACTGTAAATCATTTCTTCCATTTGTATTAACTTGTCTTACCCCTCCTTTCCTCTTATATGTCATTTTGTATAACCCTGAGGATTGCCTTCCATTTCCATGCAATTTCCCTTCTCACTCCCTTTCCCTCCCACCTCTCATCCCTGTTTAATGTAAATCTTCTTCTCAAGCTCTTCGTCCCTACCCTGTCCTTGTTTACTCCCCTTATATCAAAGGGGTCATTTGGTATTTGTTTTTTAAAGATTGACTAGCTTCACTTAGCATAATCTGCTCTAATGCCATCCATTTCCCTCCAAATTCTATGATTTTGTCATTTTTTAATGCAGAGTAATACTCCATTGTGTATAAATGCCACATTTTTTTATCCATTCATCTATTGAAGGGCATCTAGGCTGATTCCACAATCTTGCTATCGTGAATTGTGCTGCTATGAACATCGATGTAGCAGTGTCCCTGTAGCATGCTCTTATTAGGTCTTTAGGGAATAGACCGAGAAGGGGAATAGCTGGATCAAATGGTGGTTCCATTCCCAGCTTTCCAAGAAATCTCCATACTGCTTTCCAAATTGGCTGCACCATTTTGCAGTCCCACCAGCAATGAACAAGAGTGCCCTTTTCCCCACATCCTCTCCAGCACTTATTGTTGTTTGACTTCCTAATGGCTGCCAGTCTTACTGGAGTAAGATGGTATCTTAGGGTAGTTTTGATTTGCATTTCTCTGACTGCTAGAGATGGTGAGCATTTTTTCATGTACTTATTGATTGATTGCATGTCCTCCTCTGAGAAGTGTCTGTTCAGGTCCTTGGCCCATTTATTGATAGGGTTATTTGTAATCTTATTGTCTAATTTTTTGAGTTCTTTGTATATTCTGGTTATTAGGGCTCTATTTGAAGTGTGTGGAGTAAAGATTTGTTCCCAGGATGTAGGCTCCCTGTTTATCTCTCTTATTGTTTCTTTTGCTGAGAAGAAACTTTTTAGTTTGAGTAAGTCCCATTTGTTGATTCTAGTTGTTAACTCTTGCGCTATGGGTGTCCTATTGAGGAATTTGGGGCCCGATCCCACAGTATGTAGATCATAACCAACTTTTTTTTCTATCAGATGCCGTGTCTCTGATTTAATATCAAGCTCCTTGATCCATTTTGAGTTAACTTTTGTGCATGGCGAGAGATAGGGATTCAGCTTCTTTTTGATGCAAATGGATTTCCAGTTTTCCCAGCACCATTTGTTGAAGATGCTATCCTTCCTCCATTGCATGCTTTTAGCCCCTTTATCAAATATAAGATAGTTGTAGTTTTGTGGATTGGTTACTGTGTCCTCTATTCTGTACCATTGGTCCACCCGCCTGTTTTGGTACCAGTACCATGCTGTTTTTGTAACTATTGCTCTGTAGTATAGTTTGAAGTCTGGTATCGATATACCGCCTGATTCACACTTCCTGCTTAGCATTGTTTTTGCTATTCTGGGTCTTTTATTATTCCATATGAATTTCATGATTCTTTTATCTATTTCTACAAGAAATGCTGTTGGGATTTTGATTGGCATTGCATTGAACTTATAGAGAACTTTTGGTAATATCGCCATTTTGATGATGTTGGTTCTGCCTATCCATGAGCAGGGTATATTTTTCCATCTTCTAAGGTCTTCTTCTATATCTTTCTTTAGTGTTCTGTAATTTTCATTGTATAAATCTTTCACCTCTTTTGTTAGGTTGATTCCCAAGTATTTTATTTTATGGGGGGATATTGTGAACGGAGTAGTTTTCCTCATTTCCGTTTCAGAGGATTTGTCGCTGATATACAGGAATGCCTTTGATTTATGCGTGTTGATCTTATATCCGGCCACTTTGCTGAATTCATTTATTAGCTCTAATAGCTTCTTTGTAGACCCTTTTGGATCTGCTAGGTATAGAATCATATCGTCTGCAAATAGTGATAATTTAAGTTCTTCTTTTCCTATTTTTATGCCTTTAATTTCTTTCGTCTATCTAATTGCTCTGGCCAGTGTTTCGAGGACTATGTTGAACAGAAGTGGTGAGAGAGGGCATCCCTGTCTTGTACCAGATCTTAGAGGGAATGCCTTCAATTTTTCTCCATTCAGAATGATGCTGGCCTGTGGCTTATCATAGATTTCTTTTACAATGTTGAGGTATGATCCTGTTATCCCTAAATTTTCTAGAGTTTTGAACATAAAGGGATGCTGTACTTTGTCGAATGCTTTTTCTGCATCTATCGAGATGATCATATGGTTTTTATTTTTAAGTCTATTGATGTGGTGAATAACATTTATTGATTTCCGTATATTGAACCAGCCTTGCATCCCAGGGATGAATCCTACTTGATCATGGTGTATAATTTTTTTGATATGTATTTGAATCCTATTCGCCAGAATTTTATTGAGGATTTTTGCGTAAAGGTTCATTAGAGAAATTGGTCTGTAGTTTTCTTTCTTTGAAGTGTCTTTGTCTGGTTTCGGAATCAGGGTGATGTTGGCCTCGTAGAATGAATTTGGAAGTTCTCCCTCTTTTTCTATTTCCTGAAATAGCTTGAAAAGTATTGGTGTTAGTTCCTCTTTAAAGGTTTTGTAAAACTCTGCTGTATACCCATCCGGTCCTGGGCTTTTCTTAGTTGGTAATCTTTTGATGGTTTCTTCTATTTCCTCTATTGTTATTGGTCTGTTTAGGTTGTCAATATCCTCCTGACTCAATCGGGGCAGATCATAAGACTTAAGGAATTTATCTATGCCTTCACTATCTTCTATTTTATTGGAGTATAAGGATTCAAAATAATTTCTGATTATCTTCTGTATTTCTGAAGTGTCTGTTGTGATATTGCCTTTTTCATCCCGTATGCTAGTAATTTGGGTTCTCTCTCTTCTTCTCTTCGTTAGCATGGCTAAGGGTCTGTCAATTTTATTTATTTTTTCAAAGAACCAGCTTTTAGTTTTGTCAATTTTTTCAATTGTTTCTTTTGTTTCAATTTCATTAATTTCAGCTCTGATTTTAATTATTTCTTGCCTTCTACTTCTTTTGCTGTTGTTTTGCTCTTCTTTTTCTAGGATTTTGAGATGAAGTATGAGATCATTTATTTGTTGGTTTTTTCTTTTTTTGAGGAATGAACTCCAAGCAATGAATTTTCCTCTTAGAACTGCGTTCAATGTGTCCCATAGATTCCGATATGTTGTGTCTGTGTTTTCATTTAACTCCAGGAAGTTTTTAATTTCCTCCTTAATGTCTTCTAAAACCCATTGATCACTCAGCAACCTATTGTTCATTCTCCAAGTGATGCTTGATTTTTCCTTCCTTCTTTTATCATTGATTTTCAGTTTCATTCCATTATGATCAGATAAGATGCATGGTATTATCTCTACCCCTTTATATTGTCTAAGAGTTGCCCTGTGACATAATATATGGTCTATTTTTGAGAAGGTTCCATGTGCTGCTGAGAAAAAAGTGTAGCTACTTGATGTTGGGTGGTATAGTCTATATATGTCAATTAAGTCTAGGTTGTTAATTGTGTTATTGAGATCTATAGTTTCCTTATTTAACTTTTGTTTGGAAGATCTGTCCAGTGGTGAGAGAGGTGTGTTGAAGTCTCCCATGATTATTGTATGGTGGTCTATTAGACTCTTGAACTTGAGAAGAGTTTGCTTGATGAACACAGCTGCACCATTATTTGGGGCATATATATTTATGATTGTTATGTCTTGTTGGTGTATGGTTCCCTTGAGCAGTATGAAGTGTCCTTCTTTGTCCCTTTTGATTAACTTTGGCTTGAAATCTATTTTATTAGATATGAGTATGGACACTCCTGCTTGTTTCCGCAGTCCATATGAGTGGTATGATTTTTCCCAGCCTTTCACCTTCAGTCTATGAATATCTTTTCCTATCAGATGCGTCTCCTGTAGACAGCATATTGTTGGGTCTTGTTTTGTGATCCATTCTACTAGCCTGTGTCTCTTAATTGGTGAGTTTAAGCCATTAACATTTAGGGTTATTATTGAGATATGGTTTGTTCTTCTATCCATATTTGTTTATTGATGTTACTAACTCTGATTTTTTATCCTCTTTGACTACTTTCCCCCCTTTACTGTCCTATCTCCCATTGTTGGTTTTCAATGTTATTTTCCATTTCCTCTTCCTGTAATGTTTTGCCAAGGATTTTTTGAAGAGATGGTTTTCTAGCTGCAAATTCTTTTATTTTTTTTTTTTTATTTTTTTTTTTGTTTGAATCTTTTTTTTTTTTTTTTTTTTTTTTTTTTTATTGGTCGTTCATAACATTACATAGTTCTTAATACATCATATTACACGGTTTGATTCAAGTGGATTATGAACTCCCGCTTTTACCCCGTATACAAATTGCTGTATCACATCAGTTACCCTTCCATTGATTGACATATTGCCTTTCTAGTGTCTGATGTATTCTGCTGTCTGTCCTATTGTCTACTATCCCCCCTCCCCTCCCCTCCCCTCCCCTCCCCTTTTCTCTCCCTACCCCTTCTACTGTAAATCATGTCTTCCATTTGTATTCTCTTGACTTACCCCTCCTTACCTCTTATATGACATTTTGTATAACCCTGAGGATCGCCTTCCATTTCCATGCAATTTCCCTTCTCACTCCCTTTCCCTCCCACCTCTCATCCCTGTTTACTGTAAATATTCTTCTCAAGCTCTTCGTCCCTACCCTGTCCTTGTTTACACCCCTTATATCAAAGGAGTCATTTGGTATTTGTTTTTTAAAGATTGACTAGCTTCACTTAGCATAATCTGCTCTAATGCCATCCATTTCCCTCCAAATTCTATAATTTTGTCATTTTTTAATGCAGAGTAATACTCCATAGTGTATAAATGCCACATTTTTTTTATCCATTCATCTATTGAAGGGCATCTAGGCTGGTTCCACAGTCTTGCTATCGTGAATTGAGCTGCTATGAACATCGATGTAGCAGTGTCCCTGTAGCATGCTCTTGTTAGGGCTTTAGGGAATAGACCGAGAAGGGGAATAGCTGGGTCAAATGGTGGTTCCATTCCCAGCTTTCCGAGAAATCTCCATACTGCTTTCCAAATTGGCTGCACCAATTTGCAGTCCCACCAGCAATGAACAAGAGTGCCCTTTTCCCCGCATCCTCTCCAGCACTTATTGTTGTTTGACTTCCTAATGGCTGCCAGTCTTACTGGAGTGAGATGGTATCTTAGGGTAGTTTTGATTTGCATTTCTCTGACTGCTAGCGATGGTGAGCATTTTTTCATGTACTTGTTGATTGATTGTATGTCCTCCTCTGAGAAGTGTCTGTTCAGGTCCTTGGCCCATTTATTGATTGGGTTATTTGTTATCTTATTGTCTAATTTTTTGAGTTCTTTGTATATTCTGGTTATTAGGGCTCTATCTGAAGTGTGTGGAGTAAAGATTTGTTCCCAGGATGTAGGCTCCCTATTTATCTCTCTTATTGTTTCTTTTGCTGAGAAAAAACTTTTTAGTTTGAGTAAGTCCCATTTGTTGATTCTATTTGTTAACTCTAGCGCTATGGGTGTCCTATTGAGGAATTTGGAGCCCGATCCCACAGCGTGTAGATCATAACCAACTTTTTCTTCTATCAGATGCCGTGTCTCTGATTTAATATCAAGCTCCTTGATCCATTTTGAGTTAACTTTTGTGCACGGCGAGAGATAGGGATTCAGATTCATTTTGGTGCAAATGGATTTCCAGTTTTCCCAGCACCATTTATTGAAGATGCTATCCTTCCTCCATTGCATGCTTTTAGCCCCTTTATCAAAAATAAGATAGTTGTAGTTTTGTGGATTGGTTACTGTGTCCTCTATTCTGTACCATTGGTCCACCCGCCTGTTTTGGTACCAGTACCATGCTGTTTTTGTTACTATTGCTCTGTAGTATAGCTTGAAGTCTGGTATCGCTATACCGCCTGATTCACACTTCCTGCTTAGTATTGTTTTTGCTATTCTGGGTCTTTTATTATTCCATATGAATTTCATGATTCTTTTATCTATTTCTACAAGAAATGCTGTTGGGATTTTGATTGGCATTGCATTGAACTTATAGAGAACTTTTGGTAATATCGCCATTTTGATGATGTTAGTTCTGCCTATCCATGAGCAGGGTATGTTTTTCCATCTTCTAAGGTCTTCTTCTATGTCTTTCTTTAGGGTTCTGTAATTTTCATTGTATAAATCTTTCACCTCTTTTGTTAGGTTGATTCCCAAGTATTTTATTTTTTGTTGGGATATTGTGAATGGAGTAGTTGTCCTCATTTCCGTTTCAGAGGATTTGTCGCTGATATACAGGAATGCCTTTGATTTATGCGTGTTGATCTTATATCCTGCCACTTTGCTGAATTCATTTATTAGCTCTAATAGCTTCTTTGTAGACCCTTTTGGGTCTGCTAGGTATAGAATCATATCATCTGCAAATAGTGATAATTTAAGTTCTTCTTTTCCTATTTTTATGCCTTTAATTTCTTTTGACTGTCTAATTGCTCTGGCCAGTGTTTCGAGGACTATGTTGAACAGAAGTGGTGAGAGAGGGCATCCCTGTCTTGTACCAGATCTTAGAGGGAATGCCTTCAATTTTTCTCCATTCAGAATGATGCTGGCCTGTGGCTTATCATAGATTGCTTTTACAATGTTGAGGTATGATCCTGTTATCCCTAATTTTTCTAGCGTTTTGAACATAAAGGGATGCTGTACTTTGTCGAATGCTTTTTCTGCATCTATTGAGATGATCATATGGTTCTTATTTTTAAGTCTATTGATGTGGTGAATAACATTTATTGATTTCCGTATACTAAACCAGCCTTGCATCCCAGGGATGAATCCTACTTGATCATGATGTATAATTTTTTTGATATGTATTTGAATCCGATTCGCCAGAATTTTATTGAGGATTTTTGCGTCAAGGTTCATTAGAGATATTGGTCTGTAGTTTTCTTTCTTTGAGGTGTCTTTGTCTGGTTTCGGAATCAGGGTGATGTTGGCGTCGTAGAATGAATTTGGAAGTTCTCCCTCTTTTTCTATTTCCTGAAATAGCTTGAAAAGTATTGGTGTTAGTTCCTCTTTAAAGGTTTTGTAAAACTCTGCTGTATACCCATCCGGTCCTGGGCTTTTCTTAGTTGGTAGTCTTTTGATGGTTTCTTCTATTTCCTCTATTGTTATTGGTCTGTTTAGGTTGTCTATATCCTCCTGGCTCAATCTGGGCAGATCATAGGACTCAAGGAATTTATCTATGCCTTCACTATCTTCTATTTTATTGGAGTATAAGGATTCAAAGTAATTTCTGATTATCTTCTGTATTTCTGAAGTGTCTGTTGTGATATTGCCTTTTTCATCCCGTATGCTAGTAATTTGGGTTCTCTCTCTTCTTCTCTTCGTTAGCATGGCTAAGGGTCTGTCAATTTTATTTATTTTTTCAAAGAACCAGCTTTTAGTTTTGTCAATTTTTTCAATTGTTTCTTTTGTTTCAATTTCATTAATTTCAGCTCTGATTTTAATTATTTCTTGCCTTCTACTTCTTTTGCTGTTGTTTTGCTCTTCTTTTTCTAGGATTTTGAGATGAAGTATGAGATCATTTATTTGTTGGTTTTTTCTTTTTTTGAGGAATGAACTCCAAGCAATGAATTTTCCTCTTAGAACTGCTTTCAATGTGTCCCATAGATTCCGATATGTTGTGTCTGTGTTTTCATTTAACTCTAGGAATTTTTTAATTTCCTCCTTGATGTCTTCTAAAACCCATTGATCACTCAGCAACCTATTGTTCATTCTCCAGGTGATGCTTGCTTTTTCCTTTCTTCTTTTATCATTGATTTTCAGTTTCATTCCATTATGATCAGATAAGATGCATGGTATTATCTCTACCCCTTTGTATTGTCTAAGAGTTGCCCTGTGACATAGTATATGGTCTATTTTTGAGAAGGTTCCATGTGCTGCTGAGAAAAAAGTGTAGCTACTTGATGTTGGGTGGTATAGTCTATATATGTCAATTAAGTCTAGGTTGTTAATTGTGTTATTGAGTTCTATAGTTTCCTTATTTAACTTTTGTTTGGAAGATCTGTCCAGTGGTGAGAGAGGTGTGTTGAAGTCTCCCATGATTATTGTATGGTGGTCTATTAGACTCTTGAACTTGAGAAGAGTTTGCTTGATGAACACAGCTGCACCATTATTTGGGGCATATATATTTATGATTGTTATGTCTTGTTGGTGTATGGTTCCCTTGAGCAGTATGAAGTGTCCTTCTATATCCCTTTTGATTAGCTTTGGCTTGAAATCTATTTTATTAGATATGAGTATGGACACTCCTGCTTGTTTCCGCGGTCCATATGAGTGATATGATTTTTCCCAGCCTTTCACCTTCAGTCTATGTATATCTTTTCCTATCAAATGGGTCTCCTGTAGACAGCATATTGTTGGGTCTTGTTTTTTGATCCATTCTACTAGCCTGTGTCTCTTAATTGGTGAGTTTAAGCCATTAACATTTAGGGTTATTATTGAGATATGGTTTGTTCTTCTATCCATATTTGTTTATTGATGTTACTAAACCTGATTTGTTATCCTCTTTGACTACTTTCCCCCCTTTACTGTCCTACCTCCCATTGTTGGTTTTCAATGTTATTTTCCATTTCCTCTTCCTGTAATGTTTTGCCAAGGATTTTTTGAAGAGATGGTTTTCTAGCTGCGAATTCTTTTAACTTTTGTTTATTGTGGAAGGTTTTAATTTCATCTTCTAACCTGAAGCTTAATTTCGCCGGATACACGATTCTTGGTTGGAGCCCATTGTCTTTCAGTGTTTGAAATATGTTATTCCAGGATCTTCTAGCTTTCAGAGTCTGTGTTGAGAGATCAGCTGTTATCCTGATTGGTTTACCCCTAAATGTAATCTGCTTTCTTTCTCTTGCAGCTTTTAAAATTCTCTCCTTATTCTGTATGTTGGACATCTTCATTATAATGTGTCTAGGTGTGTATCTCTTATGATTTTGCACATTCGGCGTCCTGTAGGCTTCTAGGATTTGGGATTCTGTCTCATTCTTCAAGTCTGGTTATTTGTGCTTCTTCCTAATAATACTTCTAAATAATTAAGTTCTAAATTACATCCCAAGTTATATTGCATTCCTTTATTTTATGGGTTAACACTTCTCAAATATCTAAAATAAACCACTAAGTTGTTCACATTGCAATGTTTCTTAGACATATACCAGTAAAATGAGCAGTCTTAGCAACTAATAGATCTTTCAGATATCCTTCAACTATGTCTATCTGGCCATGATCTTATATATTTCCAGGGCATTGACAAATTTGAATACTTTGTCTCAGTAATACGACAAACTAGAGGTCATTATTATGAGAAATTTGCTACAATGTTGTACACCTGGACAATGTGTACATTTGAAGATATGTTTTCTTAGTTTGAAAACAAAAACCTCTCTCATACACACCCCTCTGTCACACACACAATCAAAAATACATACAAACATATATGCCTGAGACCAAACCTGCCAATATTTCTGTTCTACTGAGGTTTAGTTATTAATATTTCATTCTGTACTAATAACACTTTATGATTCTATGATATTTTAGTATCCCATTATTTTCTTATCCTATATTTAATCAGCATAATCATCACCACCTCTTTATTGTATCAGTTTACCTTATATATATTACCCTAGTTTACTAATTAATATCTGATGGTTCTATCCCTACTTGCTCCTTTGGGTATTCTTTCTGGAACCATCTTACTATCTGCTGTTTTGGTGCAAGTGTGTCTTTCAGGGTTTTGTGGTGTTAAGACCTTGTCCTCAGTGTGGTGGTGAAGAGGTGTTGAACCTTTAGGAGGTGAGAAATAGTGCTAGGTCATCAGGGTTGATATCCTCAGAAGGTATTAAACTATTTCTTGAGGGACTCTTGAGTTATCTCTTACAAGAGTGTTGTTTACAAGCCCGAATCTGATCCTTGAATCATTTTCTGGTTTCCTGTTTTGTGAGGTGATGTCTCTGTTGTACAGACTTCTACCATTGTGGTGATCCCACCAAGATGTGATGCAGTTAAGGGGACCCTTGGTGGAGCTGGCCCTAGGATGTTTGGACTTTCAGTTTCCAAAATTCTAAGCTAAATCAACCTCATTTCTTTGTTAGTGCCAGCCTCAGATTTTTGTAATGATTATAAAAGATGAATTAATACACTTTGTCCTATTTTCCTCTTAAATAATATTCAACTGTTGTATCACTTATGACTTGATTATGTTACATAAATAATGGTCAATAATGTGTTTTTTAAATTCACCCTAGCTGCCCAAAATAGATTGGTGGAGACCTTTGGCTGACAAAGCCTCAATGTCAAAATATGCTGCAGCAAAGGAAAGAGATTTGACACTGCATTCTGCACTTGAAGCTTCTCCTGGATTATGTTGATGATGTAATTTTTGTATTGCTGTGGCTAGGCTATAGTTCCCAGTTGTTTGGTCAGATACCCATCTGGATGTTTCTGTGAAGGTAGTTTTTAGAGTAATTAACATTCAAATCAGTAGAGTTTGAGGAAAGTAGATTACTCTTCACAATGTGGATGAGATTCATGCAATCAGTGGTTTCCCAGAAAAGAAAATCTGCCCTAAGACGATAACTTAGAAACCATGTCTGAATTTCCAGTCGGCTGCCCTGTAGAATTTTGACTTGAGTGTAATAACTTGTCTGAATTTCTAGACTGATGCTATTTCCTACACCTTTAGATTTCCCACCACCCATAATTACTTAGTTCAGTGTTCGGAAGGAACCAACAAAATGCTTTCCATAGCAGCTATACTATTCTAAATTTTCAACAACAAAGTATGAAATTATCAACTTTTTATATTTTCGATCATATTTGCTGTTTTCCTTCATTAAATTATTGCTATCCTAATGTGGGTAAGTTAGTAGAAGCTATTGTGAAATTAAATTGGTACAATACCATTGTCATTTTCTTTTTTTTTAATTATTATTTTAGGATTTTGTTTTAGATATTTAGATCACTATTTATAGTCTGTGTCTAATAATTTTGTTAAATTAAGTGCATGTTTCTTTTGTCTTTGCCAACATTATCTGTGGTTATTTTTTTTTTTTACCTTGTTTTAACTTCTATTTTCTAGACATTTTATTGTGGACATTATGAAAGGTATAGCTTGAGTATTTATCCCTCTAAAAAAGATTTTTCTTTAGTTATTCCACACAGCCTAGTGGTGCTAAAAAATGTTAGAGCAGATTAAGTTCTTAGTTTTATATTATTTATATCATTGTGTCAATGTAAATTTCAATGGCAAATTAATTCATGGATAGACTTGATTTCAAACTTTTGGTAGACGTATTTTCCCAAAAACTTAGACACACTCTCATTTATTGTTTACTTTTTGTTAATTTGCTATGAAAAGGTTTTTGGTTTTTTTTAACCTAAGGTGCATATAATTGAATTAATTATGATTCTTTTTTTTTTCTTTGTATGGTTCTGGGGAATGAACGCAGGACCTTGTTCATGGAAGCCAAACACTCTACCAACTGAGCTATATCCCCAACCTGACATTGGTTCTTAATGTACTCTCTGCATTCATCTATGTTTGGCTTCTTTAATTTACATAGTTAAACATACATTTCATTATTAATAATGAAATAGGTACCTACAATCCTACAACCAAAATAGAAGGTAGACATTGAGAAGTTATCTACATATAGCCACTAGTTTCTTCCTTCTCACTAATCCCCATGTTATCCCATAACCAACATAATCATTAAATTATTGTTTTGAATTTTGAGCTTAAAATTTCTTGTCTTTACAATTTCATTGTCTTATGGCATCTGATGCATTTTATGTATAGGCACACCTCTGCACGTGCAAAAGCTTTAATACATTTATTTGTACTCCTTGAACATGCATGCTTAATTTCAGTTGCTTTGACCATAGAAAAATAAGTATCATGATATGTATATAATTTGGTTATTTACTTTTTCATTTAGTATTGCAAATAAGATTGTTCTGTTAATGTAAGTCCCTATACTTCTGTCTTTTTGACTACTATGTGTCATTCACTTATATAAATATAACCAGATTATACTATTCACTCAGTTTCTTGTGAGTCATCTGAGTTGCTTTCAAGTTTTTATTACAACACATATTGCTTCTATAACCATTCATATGTATGTATATATGAGAATAAGTATATATAAAAATAATGCATATATACATATACACACATATATGCACTATATATATGCACTATATATATATATATATATATATATATATATAGTGCATACTTGGATTTATGCTCACAGCATAAGTTTCTATTTTTTAGAAACATATTTAAAATCTCAATAAAGTTTAATAAACTATTGGAGGGCAGGATGTTCAGGCCAGTTGCACAGTTGCTTCTCTTTGCTGATGGGATGAATGATTACAATTCCCTTTCTCACTAAATTGTCTGACTCTCTAAATCCCCTTCTTGCACTTTACATGTCCTTCAATGCCCCACATAAGAAAAGATGAACCTCATCAGGGGAAACATATATTTAATCTCAGATTACTAGCTATATGTCCAGTAATTTGTCTTTTCGTTTCCATTTCTGATATTTTATCATCAATAACTGTAGATTTCCCTTAGCAATCTTGTGGAATTATCTTTGGCTTAACATTTTTAAAAATACATATATTTTTGATTGGCTTTTGCAGGTGTTTTTTTTTTTTAGTACATGTTTGTTTCACACTAGAAAGGCACACTGTGCTTATTAATTTTAAAGAATTACATCACTTTCATAGAGTCTTGAATTTTAAAATACATTGAATATATAAGCAACCGTCCTAAATGGGCATCACTTGTTTCTTTCAAGTAAGATTCAGAAATCCAGAGTGAAAAATCTTTTTGAAACGTAAAGATCCATGTATATATATATATTTTTCTTTATTTTATTTATTTATATGTGGTGCTGAGGATTGAACCCAGGGCCTTGCAGGTGTGAGGAGAGCGCTCTACCGCTGAGCCATAACCCCAGCCCCAGATCCATGTATATTAGAGGCATGCATTTGTGGTTTTGCTTGCTTGTTCATTTTGGGTGGGGATGTGTTGCATCTTAATTTTAATATCCTTACAACTCATCTGCTTCTGGTCTCATCTCCTTTCATTTAATTCTGTTATTTGTCATCAGAGATATTTTTTAAGCAAATCTCAAGAAACTATGGCAATGTGTATTTTCAAGAAATTCCCCCAATCACCTAGGAATTAATAGTCAAGGTAGCATAGAATAGCAAATCCAGCAATTTGGATGTAAATTCTCATTTTATATCTTTCTCAGTAGGTCATGGATTTTCTATTGAGCCATTGTGAAACACAGGTAGGGGAAGAACAGGCCATGCTTAGTCACACCTCTTTCTTTTTGCTCGCTGTTGTGTTTGAAATAAAATAGCCAACTTTCCTCCAAAATGATTTCTATTTCAGATTTTACATTTAGAACAAGCTTTCAGAGCACCTATAAAGCTTAAAGCATCTTTCATCCATGCTTCCCTCAGCACTGCATGCCCTTTTATAAAGCAGACTTCTCCAGGTTACTCCCTGTGTTTCCCCAGAGCTAATCTTTTCTTAGTGTATTAACATGAGCGTGGGTCATGAGTTCACGGTTTTAAATGGAGGATTGCTAAGCCTGACAGCCCAGTGAAGTCATGCAAAACATCAAGGCATTATGGGGTGCCAACTCTAAATCTTGATGACCACGTTCTTGCTAAGATGGTTTAAAACAAATTAATTCCTTTGTCTGGGTTGCCTCATTTAAAAAGTAGTGATATTAAAACCTCCTTCGCAAGGTCATGAAGGGAAAACAGTGCTTGTCACCAAGAAGACACTTGTATGGGCTGTGTTTTCCAGAAAGGTACAGTGACATAAACTGCAGTGGCTCAGAATGAGATATATTTGGAAATAGAATTATTTTAGATACAATTAGTTAAGATGATTTTATACTGGAGTGGGGTGGATCCTTGATGTAATATGATAAGCAGAGACAAAGCAGCACACAGACATGAGCACAAAACATCACACAGCAATAGGCAAAGATTGACGTGCTCCAACTCTAAGAAAGGAAGTGCCAGGGTTTCCTAGCACACCAAAAAAAAAGAAATTATGAAGAGACAAGGAACAATTCTCCCTTCCCTCCCCCTCCCTGCAAGTTTCTAAAGGAACCTAGACTGCTGACATCTTGAGTTTGGACTTCTAGCCTCCAAAACTGTCAGATAATACTTTCTGTTTGTTTAAGCACCCCACTTTTGAATACTTTCTTATAGAAGCTCTAGGAAACTAATACAGCCATCCATGAATGCTAATTGTCTTCTTTCTTTCCTCATTTTTGCACAGCAGGAGCTGATAAATATATGGTTAGAGACATATACTCTCTTAGAAACCACACAGGTAAAGCCAGGGGAACTGTGCTCTATACGCACTGCCAACTAGCAAGTAGAAGAAGCCAAAGAGAAATTGGCAAAATATGGCTTAGTACTATGGCTTTCTGCTGAACGGCAAAGATTCAATGAAATAAGGATAATGTCAGGCTTCCTTTTGTAGCATTGGAAGCTCTACCACTCTTTATCTTGAACACAGAGGAATAAAAACTTGTAATATGTTGACACATCCTTTCAAATTCATGTTAGACAGAATCCTTGGAGAATGCCAAAAACCTTAGTATATTTTTCTCTACTTCCTTCTCTAAGCCATATTCTTCTCTTTCTTTCTTTTTCTTTTTCTTTTAAAGCACTATTAACAAATGAATTTTTAATACATTCCAAGTGTAGGAAAAATATACACTGTGGAATGATTACAATAAAATTAGTTAACATATACATGGTCAGCCACAACTAGTTACCATTTGTAGGATTATGTGGGTGTGTTGAGGACACTTAAGATCTACTTTCTTAGCAAGTAGATAAATAACCTGTAGTCACCATGTGTTTACATTAGATACACTGAACTTATTTATCTTATAATTGAAAGTTTGTACCCTGTGACAAAATTCTCCCCATTTCTTCCAAAACAGCCACTGATAACCACAATTATGTTTTTAATTTCTGTAAGTGTGACAGTTTAAGAGTCCATGTATAAGTGGGATTAGTCAAGCAGTATGATTTTCTGTGTCTGACTTATTTCACTTACTGTGATGGCCTTTAGATTCATCCATGTTCTTGAAAATGGCAGAATTTCCTTCTCATTTAAGAACAAATAATATTCCAGTATATATATATATATATATATATATATATATATATATATATATATATATATATATATAGCATTTTTAAAAGATCCACTCATGGTCAACAGACACTAAGTTCCTTTTTGACTATTGTGAACAATACTTCAATGAACATGGGTGTACTGATTTCTCCATAGCCTTGTAAACTTTTGATATCTTTTGACTTTTTGATAAACACCATCCTACCGTGTGTGAGCTGATATCTCATTGTGCTTTTGATTTACATTTCCCTCATGTGTAGTGTCTTTTCAAATTCCTGTAGTCCATCAGTATGTTTACTTTGGAAATATGTCTATCCAGGCCTTTTGTCCAAAATAAAATTAAACAAAAGAAGTAATATAAGATATATTATGAAATTTTGCTTCGTTTATTATTGAATTGTAGGAATTTCTTACATATTAGCCCTTTATCAGTTGTATGGTTTCTAAAACTTTACACCCATTTCATAGGTCACCTTTCCTTTTTTATTTATTTTATTTTTTATTTTTTCTATTGCTGTGTGTAAACTTCCAGTTTACTTTAGTCATACTTATTTTTTTTGCTTTTATTTTTTATATTTATGGTGTCAAGTCCAGAAAAATCATTTCCAAGACCAATGTCATGAAGCTTTTCCTGTTTCCTTGTATGAATGCTATGGTTTTAGCTCTTACATTTAAATCCTTAATTAGTTTTGAATAGATTTTTGTGTATGGTATCACTTAAGGATTCAATTTTATTTTTGCATAAGAATAGCCAATTTTCCAAAGACCATTTGTTGATGTGACCATCTCTTCCTCATTGTGTATTCTTAGTTACTTCTCTGAAGATTAGTTGATCTTATAAGCAAACTATACTGTCTCATATGGTTTAGGTTTTTATGCCTAAGCCATACTGTTTTGATTATAATGCTCATAATAAAATTTGAAACCAAAAAAGTTCATTTATCTAGTTTGTATTTCTTTGCTTAAGATTTAGGTATAAAAGATCTTTTCTGGTTTCATATTAATTTTAGAAGTTTTTTATATTTCTCCAGAAAATATCATTAAATTTTTTAAATTAATAAGTTAATTAATGTTAACTTGGCCCCGACTTCCTTAACAAGACTTCTAAAGTGCAAGAAATAAAACCAAGAATTAATAAATGGAATGGATTCAAACTAAAAAGTTTCTTCTCAGTAAAAGAAACTGTCAATGAAGTGAAGAGAGAACCTACATTTTGGGAGCAAATTTTTGCCACATGCCTATCAGATAGAGTACTAATCTCCAGGATATATAAAGAACTCAAAACATTTAACAACAACAACAACAAAAAAAACCAAACAACTCAATCAATAAATGAGATAAGGATCTGAACAGACACTTCTCAGAAGAAGATATACATTTTATCAACAATTATATGAAAAAAAATGTTCAACATCTCTAGTAATTAGAGAAATGAAAATAAAACTAACTTAAGATTTTATCTCATGCCAGTCAGAATGGCAGTTATATAGAATACAGACAACACTAAGTGTTGGCAAGGATGTGGGGGAAAAGGCACAGGCATACATTGCTGGTGGGACTGCAAATTGATTCAACCAATATGGAGATTCTGTAGAAAACTTGGAATGGAACCACCATTTGACCCAGCTATGCCACTCCTTGGTCTAGCCTCAAAGGACTTAAAATAACCAAGTTTGTGTGCCTTCTTCCATGTCCATATGGTGGAGCTGTCTATGTAACACATGGACCCTTGCTGTCAATCAGGTACAGCACAGAAACAACTGGGGTAGGTTTTGGAGTGCTTGTGGAGACTCACAGGTGGGCTTCCTGATGGAATCCCTGGGGCAGTTTGCATGCTCTGTGGTCTTTTTTGTGCTCCCAGACTCTGCTGCACCCATGCAGATCATCTCAGTATTCTGGATAGAACACACAAAAAAGCAGGCCTCTTGTGCAGAAACATCATGAATAGCTTAGGGAACCAGAAGTTTACTCACTCTGCTCTCATTTTCCTCCATGAAAGAAAAACTAGCCAAAGGGGTCTCTGTTGGCACAGAAGTATGCCACCTTTGGAGATAAGTGACATGGATAAAGCAAATTGTTTTGTTTCCACACTTTTCAATGCATCTGTTCTCCAATAGTTTCTCTTTTGGTTCCAGTGATGTACAGAACTTTTCTACTGAACTCCTGTGGGTAGTTTCAAAGACTGATTCTTCTGGACTAGGGATTTGGCTTAGTGATCAAACATTTGCCTGGCATGGGTGAAATAATGAGTTTGGTCTTCAGCATTTCACAAAGAAAAGAACAAAGAAAAAAGAAAGAATTCTGCAATGATGTGATGGTAGAAAAGTTTATCTCACCATTTGCTAATGTCACTTTTGGGTCCTTTTTTTTTTTTTTAATCCTCCAGGACCACCCTACAGGAAAGCAATGGCTCTTAGATATTTTTCTTTCTTAAACTTTTATTTTATGTTGCACTTTGGCTGATTCTAATGTAGCAGCCAGATTTCCATAAATATCTTATGCTACTTCTGTACCTCCATTTAAAGACTGTGATATGGGATGTAATTCCTCCCACTCCCAAGATCTTTACTCTGGTGTGCTTTATGAAAAACACAAATTTCAGGTTCATACATAAAAACTACAAAATCCTCTCCATTTAGTTTATGTACAAAGACATGTTTTAGACACTCCAGGTAGTTTACAGAGTATTAGAAAGTTTGAAGACACAGATTCCAAGATGATCTTAAAGAAATGACCCCCTTCAAAGCACAAAGAGAACCACATTTCTTACAGCTTATAAAGAGAAAAAGGTATTCATATTTGCTATTTGCAGAACCATATTGCTTCTCCTAAAATCCACTCCAGAAAACTTAATTCTTACTCCTTGTTCTCCCCATGTAATTCAGTTCTGAATTAAATACTTGCCAATGTAATGGACAGGCAGAATCTAAATCACATACAGATTCTAATTTCAGCAAAGCTTTTAAATGTACTTTTCAATTTTCTAGCCTCTAAGGACACAAGGGCATGTTAAAAGGAGCAAGTGGAAGAATGTAAGTCAGCAGAACAAACTAGAACAAGGAATTTTATACTTATTCTATTTATATCTTAATTAATTATTCATAAGCTAAACTCCAAGCTTCAAGAAGACAGGGATTTTTGTTAGATTTAGTTCTGAATCCTCAATCTATAATTCAGAGCATGGCACATAAAAGATGAGGAGCAAATGTTTATTGAATGAATAAGTGTACATGAATAAAAATAATAATCAAATTAACAAATATAAAAGTTTCCAAAGTTCTATAGAATTGCAGAAATTTTACTATGTTGAAGACTGCTCTTTGTTTCTTGATTCCAATCCTCCTTAGTAATTGGAGGCAGGATTACATGTTAGTCATCTGGGTCTGTATCTAAAAATGGGGATCACCAAGGTGCAACCTGTTTTTAACTGGGTCTTGAAAAAATAGCCATTTAATATATCTTTTCATTTAAATTTCATCTAAGTGGCAGAAATTGTGGCTTATGAGTCACACTTTTGCAGTTAGACAAAACTTGACAGTTTTGGATCAGTCCAAACATGTGTTCCTGATAAATAAAGAGCTCATCTGTTTAAATTCAGAGCATTGTTCTCTTGGAACCAAAAAGGGAACGACCAAGGGAGAGGTGAAAGACAAAAGAATATAAGGAAAAGAAAATAAATGAACAGAAAAGAACAACGAGTATATATATATATATATATATATATATATATATATATATATATATGATATGTACATCGTGTATTTTGGAATACTATATTAATATTACCTACTAACTTGCATTTTTTTGTTTATTTAAATTTCAAACTTACCAAAACATAAGGAAATGTTAGTTGTGGAATATAAGAATATAAACTATTTTAAATTAAAAACATTTAAAAATACTCATAAATAAAATTTAAATATGGCATCAAATGCAACTTAAAATCTAATAAAAATATTCAAATAATTACTCAATAATTTTAGTAAAGTCAATTTACATAAAAATGAAAATTTAAATTTAAAAGACATCAGTGAATCAATTAAAATTGAGTTCATAATGCAGAACTGGCAATGAGCTTATATTTCAAATATATGTAGAATTTCCACAATAAGAAAAAGAAACATGATCCAATAGAAAATTAGAAAATTAAGTTTTCTATTAGGAGGCTCAAGAGAAAATTACATATATGTATATAAATACAAAACCAAGGAAAACAAAAGTAGATACAAAACAAATTCTAAATTTAGATTTAAGAAAGAGAAAATGAATGTTAAAAATAATTCAAAAGAGAACATGTATAATTATAGGGAAAAAAATAAAAACAGCTTGTTTTTTAGATGAAAGAGCAATTAAATCTTAATACTGCTGAATAGTGAATTGGAGACAAATTTTTGTGTTTTAAAACTTGGAAACTGTGACAAGTATAACAAGATTTGTTTTCCATATCAGTAGAGAAAAATAAAAAGAAAATAGAATACTATAAATAAAACCTAATATCAAATTTTAAAATTTAAAAACAACAAAAATGTATTAACATTCTCTATGAGAAGTCCTTGATTCCTCAGATTAAATTACAAAATAAAACCACATGTATTTTCAGAAAAATAATTCTCTGCCAGTTTGGTCTGTTTTTCAGATGCTTTGATAAAAGAATCATCTTTATAGTACATGATCTGGTAAGAACTTAGGAATGTCTTTTACTAAATAATTTTATAAGATCCATGAACCCCCATGCATGGAGAGGGAGAGAAAACCAACACTAATGCAAAGTGAAATTATAATCCGCTTTGTAGAGGACTTCCGAGTTTAGGATTTGAAAAAGACAGGCAAGTCCTACATGTTATAGTGAACTTCTGGAACATTTAAAATTGTGAACAGCTTTGTGGATGAAGCTGTTTTTTTAATAGACAGCCTATCATGGTTCACGAATCCCAACATACACATTTTTTCAAGAAGTGTTAAGATATTCATAAACATCTGACCATGGAGCTATGCCTTATATTTAATATGTTCCTCAATTACAATTTGTAAGTTTTTGTTTTCTTGTCTCAATAGAATGTTAATTAGCAGTGTAACTTAAAATCAATGACTTCTTAAGCTTAATGAAATATGGTAGTTTTCTATAAAATTCAAGACCATATTTATGTATGTTTACATAGCTGGTGGATAGTGCTTTGTTGATAGTTGCTTGAAGAATTCATTTTTCATAAAATCAATGCGATCAACATGTTCTTGAGGATCTAATATTGAAAGCCTGCATCATTAACAAAGTTTTTCCATGGCCCTAGGGTTTACTTTGATTACAGACACTAGTAATTAGCTTGTCTGAGGGAACCCAGTGATTCCCCCTTCTGATATTTACATTGATGTGTTGCCTCTCACGTTCTACTGCAGTTGATAGGTGCTATTAGCATATAGTAGAAAAAAAATAAGAGGTTATTATTCTTAACTTAGCAGTAGAAAAAGTTTTCACAATTCAGAAACAAAATAAAACAGTTACATAAACAGAGTTGGGGATATAGCTTAGTGGGAAATTCCGTGCCTAGCCCATTGTTAGGCCCTGGGTTTGATTCCCAGCACTGCAGAAAACAAAACATAAAATGAAAAACATAAGTAGAGGTTACAGAAAAAACAGGTTAAGAGGCATAACATTTTTTTCATAAACAAGATTAAAAGATAACCTCAAAATTTGAAAAGAATGTTTAAAAATACATAAAATATATTTCATATTCATATTAAAAATATATGTGCATTTTAAAACAAAGAAAAATAATCAAATGGAGTATGAACAAGCAATTTATTGAAAAATGTCAATAAAATAGTATCCAGACAATAACTGTGATCATTCAAATTGAGGCAACAATAATGTATCAGTTTTAACTCATCTGACTAAAAAATTAAAATGGTATTAGTTGTTTTAATTAAAGGGATGAGTAAATAGGTTATAAGTGACAGAAGTTTTGAGTAAAATTTAGTAGTTAATAGCAAAATGACAGATGAACCTTTCTTTTGATGCATTGATATCCTCATATTGTAAAGGTAAAATTTCTAAGCTGATTCTAAGCTACAAAAGTCTGAGTTAAAGTGTAAAAGACCAGGCATTGTAAAGTCTCTAAATTGCAAGGCCTGGGCTAAAAAGTAAAAGACTAGGTATTGTTAAAATTCCTCTGCTACCCCAGAACCTGTAATCTCTGTAGCTATTAGGACAATACTGGAACTGCCCAGTAAATATTTCCATTGATTCCCTGGTTGTTTAATAGCTAAGGACTCCAAGTAGCTCGGCACGTAAGCATCCAGGCCCCAAAACCAATCAGTTTAAATGTGTACCCTGCTTAGGAGTGACCAATCACCCCTGCCCAGACTGTTCCCGCCAATGAATGTACTAATCATGTCTCAGAGTTGTTGTTCAATTTTCCCGCGCCTCATGATGATTTGTTCTGATGTATGCAAAGCCCCCCACCCTCTCCAAAAAGTGTACTTAAGCTATGCTTGACCTCTGCTCTGGGCTCTGGGCTGCTCTCCTTTCTTGAGTGGGCACAGAGCCCCAGCATGCTGGTTCAATAAAATTCCCCCCTGCTTATTGCATGAAGTTGGTCTCTTGTGGTCTCTTTCTCCGACTCTTCGCCGGACCCTTACAATAATATATAGAAAAATTTGCATTTGTGGAAAAATATCAATGATAATGGTATTAATTAGAGAAGTGATTGTAGTAATAAAGTGTTAGAAGTATCCTAAATGTGCATTAATACAAAAATTAGAATAAATTATCTTGCCTTCATGTTACATAGCAAGTAAGAAGAGTAGTAAGCTTGATCTATATGAAGTGATGAGAAGTTATAACGGATTAAAAAATAATTTAAACTGGGTGGTGTATCATGACAAAAATGCCAGTAACAAAAGAAAAAAACGTACAAACTGAACGTCCTCAAAATTAGGAACTTTGAGCATCAAAGGAAATTCTTAAGAGACTAAAAAAAGAAATGCCCCAAAGAGTAGAAAATATATGCAAATTATATATTTATTTAATAAGGAATTAACATTCAGAATATATAGAGAACAGCAAAAAATATATATATTCCTTGAAAAAAAACCGGTCTTGAATAGATATTTCCCCAAAAAAGATATAAAAATGCCAAATTGGCACATGAAAAATTACTGACCATTTGGATTGCAAAGCAAAACCATAGTGAATATACTATGTCACAGATATTAGGATGGCTATTACCAAACAAACAAAACAAAACAGAAAATATGAAGCATTAACAAGGGAGAGACTGAACCCCATGCACTGCTGACTAGAATGTAAGATGGTACAGCTGCTACAGAATAGTATGACAGTTCCTCAAAACACTGAAAATGAAACTATCACATGATCCAGCAGTTTTACTTTTGGAAATATATGCAAAGGAATTAACATTGGAGTCTCAAAGAAATATTTGTATAACAATTTTTCTACCAGTATTATTAATGACAGCCAAAAGGTAATGTAACCTGGGAGTACACTGACACATGAATGGATTAAAAAGATATGGTACATACAATATGATGGACTTATTCAGCCTTAAAAAAGGAAGAAATGCTGACAAATTCTAAAACCTGGATGGACCCCAGGATATTATGTGAAATAGGCCAGTCCCGAAAATTCTAATATAATTCCACATACATGAAGACTAATGAGAAGAAAGGAAATGAGAATGCTGACTAATAAGAACTGGGGTAGTAGGGAGGGAAATGGGGAGTAGTTTATGGGATATAGAGTTTCAGTTTTACAAGATCAAAGTTTTGGAGATTGGATACACAACACTGAGAATGTACTTTAACCCTGCTAAACTACACATTTAAAATGATTGAGATGGGGAATATTATGTTATATGTATTTTACTACAATTAAAATGATTTAAAACAGTTCATAAAATAACAATAAGTGTATCCCTGCTTTTACAGAAAACATGTATATATCTGCATGTTTTTATAAAATAGCATTTAATTCTAAATCCCTGTGAATTTCCAGAAGTATTTCCAGGAGAGACATCCATGTGGAAAGATGTGAATTTTCACATTTTTTAGTTGAAAAAACAATTGCATTTTATGATTATTGAATTTTTAATTGAAAATAAATCCAAAGTATAAAACATGTTATTGGTTATTTGATGTTCTTACATAAAAATGGTAGCACAATAGTCATAGACTTGTGGAGTTCCTCTCATTTCTCTCCAACTTTAACTCTTGACTTTGGAAATCATCAACAGCTCGTCAGGTTCATACTTGAATCTTGGAATTAATATCACCTTAAGTAGTGGGTGTACAAACAGTAGGCTACAAAGTCCATATGCACAAGTAACACTCACAAGTGACACTTGGGAGCAACCAACACTACAAACCATTCCAGATATCCTTTAAAGAACTCTTTTTTCCTGTCTTTCAAGGCCGAGGTTCAGTTTTCTCACATTGCATTAGAACATTATTTGGCAAGCATGGGAATCATAGCCCTATCTCATTGTATTCAGGTTAGTGCTAGAGAACTCCCTAGTTACACAGAAGCTAACCCCCAAGATGAAGAGAAGATTGTCATTCCTTTCCTCTCCAAGCAACTTTCTAGTAACCAATTTCATCACCTCTTTTACAAAACTGCCAACTAAATTTTATCTCTAACCTTATTTATTTTGGATAAGCATGATGTATGAGTTCCCCAAACACTGCTAATTTTATGAAGCCTGTCCTGGTAATTCTGTACAGAGAAACTCACTCTGACAGTGTTATAATAGATCCTTGAGCAGTGCGTTGGGAATAGCATTGGAATATAATAAAAAATAAATTCTATTGTTTGTTAGGCTGTTTGTAATGATTGTTCTCCCATTTAATATACACCTGGTCTCAATGAAATTTGATCTTTATGGTGAATGTTGCCCAAGATAATTTAGAATTTTCTACAAATGAAATAAGTGTTAAAGGGGTGAAATCCAAGAGTAAGATTTTAAATTAATTTGAGAGATGGATTTGTTACTCATTTGAACACAGCCTACAAAACACACAAAGTCCTAACAGCTTTGTGACAGTCAGTTTTACCTATGTACCTGGATTGCTGTAGTCAGGGGAAAACAGTGAAATATAGTATTTAAATAGCACTGATAATATTGATGGAGTATTTCCCATGGGCCTTGCTCTAGTTTAGGTGCTAGGCCATAGGGATAAAGAGATCTAGATTCTAAATTCTGCTCTACCATGTGCTCTGGGAGTTGGGGCAGATTTCTAACTTCACTGATGTGCTTATTTCTAAGAATATATATATATATATATATATATATATATATATATATATATATATACACTTGCCTGGCAGGATCCTTGTGATGGTTGAATGCCTGATGAATTTTAAATGTTTAGCAAATGTTTAGCATAGCACCCTGCACTGAGAGTAAACCTTTGGTAGTATTTTAATAACTTCTTGTAGACTGGTCTGAGTATGATTTTTGGTATTCTAGTTTAGGACTCAGCAAATCCAGCTAGTTTACTTTACTTTGGTCAAAGGGTATGTTAATGAACTTTCATTTTCACACCCTCTTTAAGGCAATTAGATTTAACTTTGATTTCTTTCATTCTCACAGTTTCTGTATATTTCTTATTGACTTAGGAGTCATAGTGCCTGGCACCAAGGTGATAAAATTTCCATTTCAAAGTGGAAAAACACATGCAGTTTGCAAAGTGGCTTAAAAAAATAAGCTCTGGATTCTGTTATATCAGGCACAAAAGAATTACTTCTACATACTATGTGTTTTTGATGACTTCTATGTTGCCACACTTTTATAATATAGCTAGCTTATCCTCAAACCCTCTTATTAAAAAAATAGAGATGTTTATTTTGATGAAAAATAAATTAGATAAAACTGTGCATATATAATTTATACATATATAAGTTATTTGTTTATTTATTTTTCAGTACAAGCATATCCAGGAATAGATCAGAAGTGGGAAGATTAACTCGAACCCTCTGATGTCTGTAGTCCCTACCAGAGTGGGTTCTATAAATAGGAAAGGTAAATAGACATCTTTAATCTCAGAAAGAGATGGTGTTATTAAAAAAAGAAGAAGAAGAAGAAGAAGAAGAAGAAGAAGGAGGAGGAGGAGGAGGAGGAGGAGGAGGAGGAGGAGGAGGAGGAGGAGGAAGAAAATCCTTTTCATAATGACCATATTAAGGTTGCTGTAAAACTGTTTTTAGGGCAAGATATCCTGTAAAGAAAACTAGAACTACAATGAGGAAGAAAATATTTATACAACATGCCTAAAAATATTGACATTTTCAATTTTAAATGTGGTGAGGAGAGGGTCAGAGGTGTATTGCAGTCACAATATGGAAGGACTGAGATTAAAGATGTGATAAAGGATGAATGAAAGAATTTCTCATAAAAGCATTCTAATGGATTAGGAATTTTAGTTAGGTATAATTTGTTTTGAATGCTGAAGACAATCTGTGGGAGGGGTTGGGGGGGAGGGAATCTCAGCTGGATACAATTTCTTCTTTTTGGATAAAGATGCTTTGGTTTCTCTGTAGGTTTCACTGACCTCCAAAAACTCTTTTTATGACCAGCAGCTGAGGATTCTACAACTAAGTAAAGTCTGGGACAGCTGAGATATTTGCTTTTATAAATCTGAAGGCCAATTACAGGGTGATGAGTATGGCTGAGTTAAAATTGCTGGTGTTGATTTTCTGTAATCCCTATCACTTTTCAAGTGAAGCAATATTAGGTGTGGGGATTGGTTTTACTCAATTAATTTCATCTATTTGCAACAATACAACGATAATCCTAAAAGCAGATCTCAGGTTCTTATTATTATATAAACATTAATAGCTTAACAGGACAACAGACCACACACAGGCAGAATAGTTTGTAATTGGTGCTAAAGGTATGTTTGAATACATACATGCCTACTGAATATTTGAACACATATGTATTAAAAGCATGTTTGAATAAAAGAATAAATGAACAAATGCCACTGCTACTCAGTTGAATGAGATACAGTATATTGTACTCATGATATGATTCTACTTGTTCTTTTTTAATATTTATTTTTTAGTTTTAGGCGGACACAATATCTTTATTTTATTTTTGTGATGCTGAGGATGGAACTCAGTGCCTCATGCATGCCAGGTGAGGCTACCACTTGAGCCACATCCCTAGGCCTAATTCGACTTGTTTCTGATACACATTAAATAATTTTAATAAAGACCAAACTATATAAGACAGTGTAGAGAGTTGTTCCATTCCCTTCTTTCTGAATTTTTTTAAAAAGTGCATTCGCAAAAACCAAGATAAACATAAAATTCTTTAATTCTGTCCTAATGAATGTCATTTCACCTTTGGATGTCTGTATTTGGAGTCTCCAACCATCTTCTTCCTAATACTAACCCTAAATTTATTTAACCTCTAATTTCAAAGTGCTCAAGTCATGTTTGTATAGATATTGAAAGGTATTGTAAGAATGTGGCTCATGAAAATCTAAAGGGAAAATGATATTGAAGAAAACATAACTTTGAAGAAGATGAGAAAGATAGTGTTCATGTAGTTGGTCCTACAGGACCCAGAAAGAGATAGGACCCTTTTTCAGAGTGATCAGACTGAAATCAGCCATTCAGCCATTCAGTAATAAACAAAAGTGTGCAGGTTTAAATAAAATAATAAAAGTGCAAATTAATTCCAATGGATAGTACTGATAGTTTTTTTTTTTTTTTAAACTGGGGATGTTCTAAAGGCACATTTGATGTATCTTGAATTTCAGTGATAACTGATGAACTAATGGGAAAATTGAAGCATAAGGCTGTATATTTGCTGTTATAACTATGTATCCTAAGGGATAAATGTGTGGTTTAACAAGAGATGACACAACCCCAGGGCAGAGGAAATTGAATGGTGTGAAAACGGCAGTATAGGGAGGCCAGTCTGCCTTTCTGTTGGCTTTGACCTACCTGCCCCTCCCAGAGCAGACAACAATGTTGCAAGTAATACCAGCCTCAGCCCTGAGAGATGCTTTCTGTGATGAATTGGCAGCAGAGTAGCCATGATCACTACATTCTTACTTCTGCCTTTTGTATTCAACTGCACAACCTGGGGACAAGGATTCAGCTTTTTATTTGGATGTGTATTGGGGTTTGCTATGTGAAATGTCTTCATTATTTTCAAATAACTTTTCCCTTGAATATAGAAACTGTCGCCCTCGACAAAACAGAGCAGTCCAAAGAGATCAATATTCAGTCTTCTTTCCAGATGTTGTAAAGAAATGAGTGAGTTCCCAGAATGCTTTAGACTAATTTCACAGTGAGATGTAAGAGGGATAATTATTTTTTTTCTCACCCGAATCAACAATCTGTTAAAGCTCTGAGGCATAAGGCTAGGAATTCCTTGCACAGAGGGTTTTGTTCTATTGCCTATCACGTGCATGCTATTCTTATTCAAGGCAATGATGGAGCCTTGTTTAACCAGCTAACTACTTTTCTCTGCAGAACCTTGAAACTGCTAAAACTTGATGATGAATTTTATACCACTGAGAGGTACTTGCTTTTATATATTTTAAAAATGGTTATAAGTCTGTAAAATATGTGGCAAAATTATAACTTGGTGAGGAAATCTATCTTTTCTTCATCTCTGATTTAATGACATACTGCACCACCCTCTGAGGCACAAGTGGGAATATCTATTGTAGAATTACTCTACACCCAAGATGCCAATGTTGGTGCCAACAATGACCTCAATATCATTCACTGATCATTAATAAAATCTGGAAACCAAGCTATGCCTCTTATATAGCAGTGTTAAATTTAATTATAGACTAAGAATAATCTGATATTATATTTGATTTATTTAATACCACAACAGGTTCCAGGTACTAAATCCCCAAGTCAAGTATTCTTTCTATGATATACCCTCTGTTAACTTAAATCTTGCCACCTAGTCTTTATTTTCAATTTCAGAAGGGGGGGGGGGAGAAAAGAAGAAACCACAATTTTTACTTTTGTGCACACGGTGAATACAATGTTGTATTACATATCACTATACATATCTACACAAATACTCAGAATGACACTACAAGTTATGTTTGACCATCACTGTTTTATTTTTTTATGTTAGAAGTAAAATCTGAATGTCTAATTAAGATTGCCTAATATCCCACAGTTAGTAGGCACCCACAAATCTGCTCTTTGTAGTTCTATTACCCATGTTTGACTGCACAGAAAGGAAAAACCAAGGGATTCCTTTGGTTCTCCTGCAGGCATGACCTGGAGTTCTCTTGTCTAGACTTTGGGAATAAATGCCAGGGTTCTACTTTCTCTTTTCTTATCAATCTCTTCCATAGTTGGTATGCCCATATAGTTCAGGGGAAGAATAAAAAGAAAGTCTTGGCAAAATAGCCACTGAGACAAAGGGTGTTCAGGGATGCTGAAAACTCAAAGCATAAGGCCCTTCCAAATAGGCTATTTAGAATGAAATTCATAATAGTTTTCATGGTAGAGGTCCTTCATCTTCATCTCTTTTTGTTAGATCAATTCCCAAGTTTTCTTTTCTTTGTTTGTTTGTTTTACTTTCTTGGTTTTTTTTCTTGAAGCTCCTGTGAATGGAATCGTTTTCTTAATTTTTCTTTCAGCTGATTCATCAATGGTATCTAGGACTGTAATTGATTTATAGATGTTGATTTTTGTATCCTGCTACTTTCATGAATTTATTTAGGGGTTCTAGAAGTTTTCTGATAGAGTTTTTTGGGTCTTCTAAATATAAGATCATATCATTGACTAATTGAGTCTGAGCTCTTCTTTTCACATTTGTATCCCTTTAGTTTCTTTCTTTTGGCTGATGATCCAGCAAGTTTTAAGGACTCTATTATATAGAAGTAGGGAAAAATGGCATTTCTTTTTTGCTCCAATTTTTAGAGGAAATGCTTTCAGTTTTTTGCTGTTTAGAATAATGTTAGCCTTGGTTTTGACATATGTAGTTTTTATACTGTTGAGGTATGTTCCTACTATCCTTACTTTTTCTAGTGTTTTAAACAAGAATGGATATTGTATTATGTCAAATGCTTTTTATTCTTCCTTTGATATAATCATGTTTTTTGTCTATAAGTGTATTTATGTGGTTAATTGCATCTATTAATTTCTGAAACTACAGCACATTACAGAAAGAAATTGAATAAGAACTTCAAAATGGAAAGAGCTCACACTTTCCTAACATAGGCAGGATTAATATTGTCAAAATGGCCATATTACCAAAAGTGCATACAGATTTAATGCAATTCCTACTAAAACTCCAATGATCTTATTCATAGAAATAGAAAAAGCAGTTATGAAATTCATTTGGAAAAATAAGTATCCCAGAATAGCCAAAGCTGTACTTAGTGAGAAAAGTCAAGCAAGACTCATCACAACATCAGACCTTAAATTATATTGCACTAAGAAAAACAGCATGGTATTGGCATCAAATAGGCATGAAGACCAATTGAACAGTATAGAAGACAAACCTACATAAATACAGTTATCTCCTACTAGACAAGAACACCAAAAACCCACATTGAAGAAAAGATAGCCTCTTCAACAAATGGTGCTGGGAAAACTGGAACTCCATATGTAGTAGAATAAAAATGAACCCCTATCTCTCACCCTGCACAAAGCTCAACTCAAACGGATCAAGGACCTAAGCATTAGATCAGAGATCTAATAGTAGAAAATGTAGGACCAATTTTCCATTATGTCAATTTAGGAACCAACTTCTTCAACAATACCTAAAGTAAAATAAATAAATAAGAAATCAACAGATGGGATGGTATCAAACTAAAAACTTCTTGACAGAAAAGGAAACAATGAAGATTGTGAAGACAGAACCTACAGAATGAGAGAAAATCTTTGCCACTTGTACCTGAGATAATTCATTAATTTCCAGTATATGTAAAGAACACAAAAAGCTTAACACCACGAAAACAAATAACCCAATCAATAAATGGGAAAAGGAACTAAACAGACAGTTCTCAAAATAAGAACTACAGTCAGCAAATATATTAAAAAAAATATTCAACATCTCTAGTAATTGGAAAAATGCAAATTAAAACTGTACTTCAGTCCAGTCAGAATGGCAATTATCAAGAATACAAGGAACCATAAATGTTGGTGAGAATGTAGAGAAAAGGGTAAACTCATACATTGTTGGTGGCAATGCAAATTAGTGCAAACACTCTGGGAAGCAGTATGGAGAATCCTGAAAAACAAACAGGAATGGAATCTCCAATTGAACCAGTTAGTGCACTCCCTGGTATATGTTCAAAGGATTTAGAATCATCAGACTACATTGATGCAGCCACATCAGTATTTATAGCAGCACAATTCACAACAGCTAAGCTATGAATTCAACCTTGGTGCCCCTCAACAGATGAAAGATAAAGAAATTGTGATATATATGTAGACACAATGGAATATTACTTAGCCAAAAGAATAATGACTTTACAACATTCATTGGTGAAAGATAGATCTGGAGACTATCTTGCTAAGTGAAATAAGCCAATCCCAAAAAACTAGAAGTCGAATGTTCTCTCTGATATGTTGATGCTGATCCACAACAAAGGGAGCTACGAAGAATAGAGGTTCAGAGGGTTAGACAAATGGTAATGAAGGAAGGGAGGAGAGATAGGAATAGGAATGACAGTGGAATGAATTGGACACAATTATGAATACAACACAGTGAATCTCAACATTTTGTACATCTACAAGATTGGAATCCTAATTAGACTAGGATATACTCCATGATTATATAACTATGTCAAAATAGAGTCAACTTTCATGTATAACTAAAATAATAATAATAATAATACATTTTTAAAATAAAGTCATAATGATAGTATGGGGCATGGAAGGGGATTGTATCAGGGTCTAGCCTAAAACAGAAAAACAACAATGAATGAAGAGAGTGCAGAAAACTAATAAATGAAATGCTGTAACATCTAGATTGCAATGGGAATTTTAGTGAAAGGATACTACTGCTTCAGATATGGGGAAAATGGTGGTCAAGGGTCAAATAGTTTTTGTTTTCATGGAAGCATGAAACTATTTTATTTTCCAATAATGAAAGAAATTACTCCTAGGTTGCCTTAAATTCCCTGATTATTTTACTTCCCTTTTATGTGCTCTTTCTACTGGTAGTTTTACTTTCTGAGTCATTTATTCTATCTTTTGCTTTGGCTCTGGACTAGACTGACTCCTATAAATGAGTTCATTCCTGTATTGTCAATTTACTTCCTTAGTTTATATATATATTGTTCACAGGTCCTGTTTCAACTGGGATACAGTGTCTTCCAGATTATAAGTATTTAATGATTCCTCACTGGCAATGGTTCTTGTACAATTCATTAAAAAAAAGGTATGATGCCAGCTCATGCAGGTGATGTAAATCAAATTATATATCTCTCTCCTCAGATTTACATTGTCCAAGGGAATTTCTGTTATGCTGATTGTGGCTCTCCTGTCCTGATATGTATTTTTTTATTTTTTTAAATACAGTTTCAACTTTATGTGATCAACAGATAACAGAAGTTCCCCTTGAGCAAAATAGATATTAGTTGGATAAGAACTTTGGTAGTCCCTTGATAATTAGGAGGATTTACATCCTAAATGTGAAGTCAAAGCAAGCAGATATCCATTATTGCAACAATGATGACTTTTCAGTTTTTTTTTTCCTAAATTTTCTTCTAAGCTGAAACATTTGGGTTGATTTTAAACCATATATTTTTGGAGGAAGTTAATACACATTATTTAAAAGATCTTAGAAAAAAATAAGGGTCACTTAAAACTGAGCATATGTTTTAAGGTTCAGGAAGAAGAAAACCATTATCAGTATTCATAGAAAAATACCCATTAAATTAAGGTTATCACCTGCCTTATTTTAATCAGGTTATTTTACAAAGAAAGGTTCATGTTTAGTGTCTGCACTGACTTTATTTCTGAATCAATCTTTCCTCCTGGCTTAAAACCTTAAATCTCACTACATCATTCAGCCACTCTCTCCATCCTTTTCATGCCCAAGTTCAAATAACTTGTAATTTCTCTTTTTTATTATCATAATAAAATTCTAATAGGACTCTGGGGACTTGCCCATAATTTTGTATTCTTTCCATCTAACAAATTCATTACATACTAATCTTTCTAAATTGCTTATATATTCATATTTTTCTTTTCTGTAAATTAATTTTGTTGACTCCAAGTAATTTTTATAAACTATTTCTAAGGGTATTTGAAATATTATAAGGCTCCCTTTGATCTCCTCTATGTCCTTCCCCTGCCCTACATACACCTATAACACGACATTCTTGATCACCTGCAATTCATTACAACTTACATGCAATGCTTTCCTAAAAAATGTTACATGCCTTCTAATGAATTCACACCTGCTACTCCGAGCAAAATGTATAAAAACTGTCTAAATTGATCATAATAACTGCTGAGAGAGAATCTCAGCTCTGCAGCAGATCCTTGCCCTGTAACAAGGAGAATATCACTCCTTTCTCCAAGAGCTTTCCCAATTGGTGACCCAATAGGCCATATGAGGGTAGTGACAATGTGGGTTCATCTCCCCTTTGTTTAATCTCCAGCACTTGTTATAGTGATGGTTACATAGCTAGTAGTTAGTAGTCAAAAAAGAGTGTTCTAATAAAATGACAAATTACCCAGCTTTAATATAACACTTTCCAGTAAATTTTCTTTAGACTATGCAGCTAAATGCAAAATTTTAGTAAAAGATAATGAAGTTTTTCATGGATAGGCTTTTGGCTTGATTGCATACCAGCCCTCTCATTATCAAGACTTCCTTGAAGATAGGTTACACTTATTTCTCTATCCAATGTTGTAGCATGTGGTTTATGTTTGGTTCATATAACCTCTTTCTTCATTTTGTCATATTTTCAGTTCTATCAAGGCTTATGGGATACATAAAAATTGGAAAAGCTCTTGACACACTTTGTGATGTAGAATTTGAATGTGAGAAAAAGAAAATCAAAGAAATGGTTCAGGACTGAAGTGAGCTTATGCCTGGGGCAGAATTTGAAGTCAGGAAATGAGTAGAAACAACTTTTATCAGCAAGAAAAGAGTGGAAAATAATAAATAGTCACCTGTAAGGGGCCATTCTTTCTTTCCTTAATTATATGATGAACTCCTACTCACATTCTGAGCATGTCTGGGTGCTGGAAGAAGGCAGCAATAAACAGAGCAAAATCTCTGTCGTGTTGGAGCTGACACTCTGGTGGAAGAGATTGATGGTTGAGAAATAAGTAAGACATGTAGTATGACAGATACCAAAGATTGCCATTGGAGAAGACAAATAAAATAAACCAAAATAGAGAAAAATGTATTACATTACCAGTGAAAGAAGTAAAATTTTATTTATTTATTTATTTTACATGTGTTCAGACAACTTCTTACTGAAAAGAGGCAATTGGCCAAAGAACACAAAGAAGTGGTTTATTCATGGTGTTAGTCTCTTCTGTAATATCAAATTAATTATTAAATCTCAGGGATGACATAACCAAAGATTATCTCTTGCTGCTATTGCCTGTTGAGTATTGGTAAGGTGCCGTGCTCCACAGGGTCATTAAGCTGATTATAGCTTCACCTGCTCAAGCTAGTCAGGATTATTAGAATATTACTGGGTAGAAATTAGTCTCGGGTGTCTCTGTGTTGTGGGAAAAGTCTAGAAAATAATATATCAGCTTTAAATGCTTTAGTGTCAAACATAAATATTCCTTATGCTCATAGCCTATTGATCAAAACTAATCCTATGGCTCAATCTTACACGAAACAGGTGAACAAGGCTTAAAGCAACACAGTTTTCATATTACAGTTCTGGAGGTCAGAAGTCCCTACATGAGTGTTGGCACCCATACCCTTGCAGAAGCTCAGGGAAATAATTCATTCATGACCTTTTCTAGCTTTTAGAAGCTGTCCTCAAATATTGACTTATGGTTCCACTTCACATAGATTTTCCTTTGTTTTCATTATAACATTGCCTTTTCTCCAACTTTTCCTTCTTGTCTCCCTCTTATGAGATCTCTTGTGATTACACTGGGCTCTCCTGGATAATTCAGAACACTCCTCGTCTCAAGATATTAACACTATGCAAAATATATATTTGCCATGTAAATTAATGTGTACACAGGTTCAGAGTATTAGGATGTGCACATCTTGGGAGAAAGAGCTTTATTCTGTCTATGACACATGTGAAATGACAATCTTTTCTACTGGAATAGAGCCATGTGAATATGTGAATTAAAAAAAAAAAAACAACTATAGGGAGCAACAAATTTAAAAATCTCTGTTTCAGGCAAAGCAAGGAAGACCAGTGTGGATAGACTAAGTTCAAGAGGAAATGATAGTAGACAAAAACAGAAAGGTAAATAAGAAGTAGGTGGAAGATAATGAGGGGCCTCCCTAATAAACCAGGATGAGGATTAGTGCTCTGATCCTAAGTGATATTTGGATCATCTGTAAGGACTGTCCAGATGAACTGAGTAAGGTACTTTGAGAATAGCCTAAAGAGTTAAAATAAAACGCTGAAAGGAGCAAACACAAATGAGTCAAAGAAGAATATTGAAAGTAGTAGCAGGAGCTAAAGGTGAGGTCTTAGGTCTAATCCAGCTAATCCTGTTAACTATTTCATCTGATATATATTATAATTCAAGTTCTTCTCTTAAAGACTGAGTAGACTCTGGCACCAGGGAAATTGTTTATAGGAAGAATTGTGACAGTTTACCTATTCAGCTACTGGGTAGAATATTAGGTCAGATTTATTCTCAAACTTCTGTCAAATAATTAAATATGCCTGATAATTTATGAGAGAATAAGTTTATTTATTGTTCTATGTATATTATTAGTCTAGAAGGTAGATGAAGAAAGGTCAACACAATACTGTCAGAAGAAGGAATTTGTGTATGCTATTTTTATTCACCAGAATCTAACTAATTACAGACAACACCAAAGTTTTATCCTCTTTAACTCAATATTTAAACAATTGAGAAACTATAAAACTGTAAATACCATCAATAACAGAGATGAGTTTGGTGTATGCTAATGTTATCGAGCACATGAAGTGTGGATATATTATGCTAAACAATGAATGTCCGGGGTGGGGGTGGGGGGCTCTTATCAAATTTTTGTAGACAAGAATCTGAATTCAGAGAGATCAAGAACTGTTCTTGCTCTTAACAGCAAATAAATTGCATACCCAGGGTTCGAAAGAGATATTCTGATAACATTATCCCACTTTTGGCCATCATTCTGTGTGTTTTCCATAATCTGAGATCTGCTCCCATTGCAAACAAAAACTATGTATGCATTTTGTAAATTACCAATTATCTAATGAATTAATTCTAAATTAATTGTTCATTGATGTTATAATTATAATATTCACTTGACAATCCTGAGGCTGCAGAAAGGGATTATTCAATGGAGACCATTATAGTTCTTGGAATAAATATCTAGGACTGTAAAGAAACATACTTTATGCAGTTTTCCGGTCATGGAGGCAAACAGTGTTTTCATATTGAAGCTCATTTTAACTTTTTATCCATAATTTTGTCTAAACTCTTTTGGAAGATATTTTCCTTTTTCGGATCTTCAGTCTCTTGGGGGAAACAAGCATCCTAATTTTGCTTTTCACTGTATAAAATTAATAATTTATTTGACCTAATTTTAAAACCATTATGGTATCTTGAGATTTTTGTGATCAAATTTATCTGTATCTCCTTTTTCTCTCATTCTTGATTTTATCCAATTAATCATATCCCCCTGGACTTCTTATTTTCAGTATTCAGATGCCTATGTTTCTTTGAAAAAGTATTGATATTTAATATGTGGGGGAGTATATAGAGAGAAATAGATGCATTTAGCAATGGAAACCTTACATTCCAACACCAGTGTTGTAAAAATGTGGGTTTTTTATTAGTTGTTCAAAACATTACAAAGCTCTTGACATATCATATTTTATACATTTGATTCAAGCAGATTATGAACTCCCATTTTTACCCCGTATACATATTGCAGATTCACATCGGTTCCACATCCACTTTTTGACATATTGCCATACTAGTGTCTGTTGTATTTAAAATGCTTAGAACAAGCCAGGTGCAGTGGCAGGTGCCCGTAATCCCGGTGACTCAGGAGACTGAGGCAGGAGGATGGAAAGTTCAAGTCCTGATTGGGCAATGTAGCAAGTCAAAATAAAGAAATAAAAGGAATGGGGTATAACCCAGTGGTAAAGTGCCCCCAGGTTCAATCACCAGTATGCCCCCTTCCCCAAATGCTTGGATGACATATACACAACAACATGCACATTAATAATGTCAAAAATACTTGAGAGAAACATATCTCTGTGGATGTGATCTTTAATTTAACAGAGTGAATTTTGTACTTTTCTTAAGTGGTCCTTATTTTCTGTCCAAATAAATATTTGGGAAATAATAGATCAAAAAACATGAATAAGAATGTAAGTTTTAATAAGGATGCCTGTAATCCCAGTTACTCAGGAGGTTGAGGCATGAGGATCACAAGTTCAAGACATGCCTGAGCAACACGGAGAGACCTGTCTCAAAATAAAATTAATGAAGAGGGAGTGGGAGTGTTGCTCAGTGGTACATCTGTCCTGGCTTCCCTCCCCAGTACTGAAAAAAAAAAAACAAATATTGTAAAGTCACTTTAAAAATTTACTATATTTTTCAGGATAAAATCATAAATCTATCTTTTATTACATCAGTATTTTCTGTATGTTTGTCTGTCTTGTTTTGTTTTTAGTACCAGGGATTGAACCTAGGGGTATTCAGTCACTGACCACATTCCCTGTCCAGTTTTTACCTTTTCTTAAAAATTTTGCAACAAGGTCTTGCTAAGTTGCTTAGGGCCTCAAAAAGGTTGTCTTCAAACTTGCCATTTTCCTGCCTCAGCATCCTCAGCTGCTGGAATTAGAGGCATACTCCAGTGCACCCAATGGAGAACATTTTGTGACATAGAACCCATCACAATTTCCATTCTGTAGAACTTACTCAAAACTCCCTTTTTTTTTTTTTTTTTTTTTTTTTGGTGCCAGGGATTGAACCCAGGGGTGCTTAACACTGAGCCACATCCCCAGGCCCTTTTGATTTTTATTTTGAGACAGTGTCTTGATAAATTGCTTAAAACCTAAGTTTCTGAGTTCGACTTTGAACTTGTGATCCTCCTGCCTCAGCCTCGGAGCTGCTGGGATTACAAGTGTGTGCCACTGGCTTCAAAACTCCTTCTTAGTATTTTTTTTTTCTTTTGCTTTTGGTGAGCAGTAATCTTCAATCTTAACTGTTTCAGTCTCTATGCCCACTTGGGGTAGTAGCAGCAACGTGGAACTTAGAAAAGCAATTGAATCTTTTGCTGCTAGCCATTGTGTATTGAAGTTAAAGCCTTCCTGTTCTGCAAACTTAAGATTTTCTTATACAAATAAATAAGAAATCATGGAGTCAGACATCTTTTCACCACATGACCAGTATATGTTCCATTCATTGTACAAGTGGAAGAAAAGGGGGTTAATATGTAAAATAGCTCTTCCTACAGCTGTTCATATTAATACATTTTACCTTAAAAAGTAAGAGTTTGAGATAGTTTATTTACTTTTTAAAAACATGTCCAACATTGAATAGAAAGGAATAGTCCAAGCGTGAAAGCAACCAGAGACTGCACATGGACATACCCAAACTACATTTTTAGTATTCAATGTTTTGCCTGTGAGTTATATGACAGAGTGCAGGAATGAAAGGAAGAGGGTTTGCTATGCTTATATAGTAAGGCATCCAGCATCTCCACTTTGGACTTGAGTGACAGTAAGCATGAGTTGGGAAATGAAAACAAAACAATTGCATGCCCCAACTTAACTGTGCAAAGCCCATGGCTGAGGATTAATAAGTTGTATGATGAAAAGCAGAAGAAAATTGCTAAATCTAAATTTAATGTCTATTTTACAAAGGCATAAGAGGAAATAAAAAATAAGCAGGCTGAGGAAGTGAGAGACAATTGCCAAAGTGCTAACTTGAAAGAAAACAAATTCTGTGATAATAAAAACAAGGGTTTGCAGAATGCAGTCTTACAGAGCTCTAGCTGTGCAGATTTGTATAATTTGGGGAATACTTATGTTATAGTAAATTATCTTTTATGGTGTGTAGGGGGAGTGCTATTAAATTGTATATCTGTTATTTAATAAATGTCCTGTAGATTAAAAATTGTAATGGGTTAGAATTTGATTTTGCTATCCATTCATTATTATTCACTGTTTTTACTTTATATTTACTTACCTATCAGTTTATCACCTATATTTAACAGCAAAAAGCAAACCCAATTCTATTGAAAATGTTAAAAGGTTACTGGTTCCCAGAAAACAAACAAAACAAAACAAATTACTGCTTCAGATTTCTGTTTTAAAGTTTTCTAGGTGATAGAATTTTCATTTATTTTCCTACCTACAGAAATGCCTTGACCGGAGCGCGTTTGGAATTTAATACACCCACACATCCATAAAATTGCAATTTTTAAAAACTTCTTACAGATGATCCAGCTGATGGCAGGATGACATTGGTCATCTGTTTTGTTCAAATTATACATTACTCCAGCTGCCACAAGATGTGATGAATAGAGAAGAAAGCTACAAACAATGAACCCCAGGGATATAAAAGCTAAATATCTCTTCAATTGAAGAAGATGCTAATAATGAGCTCACATAATTATGTGGATCATTAATTTGTCATGTAGTATATAGGACCCGAAGCAGTGCTTATATTTTTATTCATATTTCCACATGTATGAATTGCCTAGACAACTGGACAAGAGGTTTCAAAAGAAGATATATTCCTTATTCAAATGCCTAATTTTTGTTGGGAATACACACACAAACACGTTAATACACACACACACACATACTACATACATACATGTATATATATATATTTCGTTCTATATATTAAAAGGACAGACTATCTACAAGGTACTTGAAAGATAAATTATTTTAAAAATAAAAAGATAAATATATACTAATATCTAAGCATATACAACTGCCAAAAGAGGAAAAAAAGATTTGAAGACTCATAAATAATTCAGTTACCACTATGGTGAAACAAACATTGAATGTCCTCCTACATTAAATACTAAAATGTGAAGAAAGAGACACATCAAAGCAGTTGTAAGAAATGCATAATGGCTACAAAAGAAGAGAATGTTGAAATCAAAACTGGAATGAGATCTGAATGGGAGTTCAAGCCTTTGTATATTGTCACCATCTAGTTAAGGCAAGCCTTGGAAAGTAGAAAATGATATCTCTATATTATGCATTGTATTGGTCTGTTCTGTGTTGCCTATGACAAAATACCTGAGGCTGGGTATTAAGTAAAGAAGATTGCTTAGCTTACAGTTCTGGAGGGTTGAGGGCATATGCCTACCTCTGCTCTGCTCTGGGGAGGGACTCATGGCAGATGGCATTACAATAGCAGCAGTACATCTGGAAGACACATACAGAAGAATTCAAGGGAAGGGCTATGTTGTAAGACACATAGAATATCTTCTGGGGTGGTGGCCCAGAAGATATAATTACCTTCTGCTAGACCCTACCTTATACAAGAGACCAACTATTCCACATGGACTTTTGGGGGACAAACTATAGCAAGTATGAATCTATCCAAATACATAGAGCAAAAATATATATAATCACAAGGACAAAACTTCATGAAAAATTATCAAATTCATCATCATGATGAGAAAGAAAATCTCAGAATGGAACAGAATGATTGAATAAAAAAAATGAGTTAAGAACACATATCCATATTAAAAAACAGATATTCTAAAACACAGTACTAACCAGTAAGAGTGAACATTTTTCTTTCTAACTCATACAGGAAGTTTTCCTTTTGGAATGGAACATGTGGTACTCTGTAAAACCTCAATAAATTGTAAGGAACTTGTCATAAGTTTATACTCTCCAGAAGTCAATTGTATAGTCAAAAACCAAGACACAATTTAAATCAGCACTTATATTTGCGAATTTTAAAGTTCCCTTCTTAACATAGGTGTTGGGTTGCATAATAAATACAATAGGTACTTTATAAATATAATGAAAATTAAAAGATAAAATAATACTGTATAGCAAAATATATGAGATTTAACTAAAGAAGGACTTTAAAGAAATTTTATCTTAAGTATTTATTGGATGAATATTCCACTTAAGAAATCAGAAAAAAACAGTAAAAATCACAAACTAGAAATACATAAATATAATATTAAATATTATAAAACATTTATACATTAGAGAGAAAAATAAATCCATGTATGTCATTTGGAAAAAACTACATAGAAAAATCTTGGGCAAATTGGTCAGGAAAAATGAGAAAGGTACTATTATTCCTCATTAGAATGGTCATGTACAGTTAAAATATGAGAGCTAGGAAAGATAAGGATTTTTTTAATCATTTGAAAAGTAGATGAAATAAATGCTAAAGTAAAACAAAAATTGAGTATTGAAGAAGGGAGAGTAGAAAACTCTAGAAAGAACGTTCATTTCTACCACATTGTGATCTGAAGAAGGTGAATCAGTTTTGAAAAAAAGAACGCAAGACTCAGATGATTCCAAGAAGAACTCATTTCAGCATTGTGAAAACTATATCAATGAGTGAAAAGAGTTAAAATTCTTCCCAACTAGTCTTATAAGAACCCTATACCACTATCACACAAGGACAGTATATGTGTCAGAATTCTCTAGAGAAATAAGACTAGTAGGAGATGTATACAGAGGGCAATGTGTCATAAGGAATGGCTCTCCTGATTACATAGATGGACCCATCCCAATATCTGTAGGGTGAGTCATTAACTAGAAGCCCCAAGAGAGGCAATGGAGTACATGCTAATCTGAGTTCAAAGGCCAGAGAACCAGGAAAACTAATGATTTTTCCTATTCTGAAAGATAGTAATCTCAAAAAACAGAAAAGATGATACTCAGTTCAAATTTTCTAAGTATGAAGCATCCACTGTCCCAGTTGGAAGGCCGTCAGGAAAGAGGAATCTCTATTATGGGGTTGGGGGAGAGGGGTGAGCCACATCTTTTTGTTCTAATACCACCACAAACTTATTGAACAATGCCCACCCACACCAGGGAGGACAATCTGTTTTCTTCAACCTACCAACTTAAATGTTAATTTCATTCAAAAATACTCTCACAAAAAAACACCCAGAATAATGTTTTTTTCAAATGTGGGCAACCATAGGCACAGTCAAATTGACACATATAATTAGGCATCACAAAATAGAAAAGAATATTCATTAACACTCTTGCTTATGAATATACATGCAGAAAACCCTCAATTAAGTGTCGAATCACATCTAACAATGCATATGATTTTATATTTATCTGTACCTAAGATGCAGGTATAATTTCATTTAAGCAAATTTAATTTAACATTAGAAAGTATTTTCATTGTAAAATATGAAGAAAAAATGGTAGCATTTATTCAACAGTTATATATAAAACTGTTTTAAAAATTAAATTAGAAGAAAATGTACACAACCTGATGGATTCTAAAATTAGCAATTTCTATCTTTTTGATGAAATTATAAGTGAATTTTCTTTAGGAATCATCAAAAAGACAATAATAGCCAATATCAATGCTTTCTTTAAAACTGGTATCTATCAAACTACACATTATTTTAGTGAACTGAAACAAGAAAAATAAATAAAATATTTAAAGATTAGAGGAAAATTCCTTGTATTCCAATATCCTTGTCCATGTGCACAATGATTATCTCTAAAAATTTAAACTAATAAGAGAAAGTAGCAATTTTGAGGATATAATTAGAATGTAAAATTATGTTTTAAAAGATTTAAAAATATGTAATTTGCTTCAAAGTTAAAGTAATCATAAATCTATTTAATATAAACTTGAATATAGTTATGGAGAAAATTAACACTATTGAAAAGGAATGAAGATTAAAGGACCCATATACTAAATTCATTAGTAGGATGATTACATCTTATAAATGTCAATTCTTCATAATTTCTCAATGATTCAATATGACTGCCACCAAAGGAAACTGAAAAGATAGTTCTAAATGATGTGTAAAAGAATAAAATGCTAATAATAAACTGACCTTGGATAAAAACAGTGTCTGTCCTACATAAATATCAGGCTGGGCATGGTGGTATATGCCTGTAATCCCAGGGCCTCAGGAGGCTGAGGCAGGAGGATCGCCAGTTCAAAGCCAGCCTCAGCAAAAGTGAGACCCTAAGCATATCAGTAAGACCCTGTCTCTAAATCAAACACAAAATAGGGCTAGGGGTGTGGCTCAGTAGTCGAGTGCCCCTGAGCTCAATGCCAGGTACCCCCCCATACCCAAAAGAAAAAAAAATATTATTATTATTTTTCCTTTTAGTGAATGAATTCAAAGTACGGCAGAAGTTGTAGAACAATGTATATTCACACAAACTGCTGAAGTGCAGGCAGCTGCCAGCTTTCTAGGGCACAAATGGGAGACACGTAGCAACATTGAGGCCTGCAGACTCTATGGCCTGCAATTTTGTTCCAAGGTATAAACTTAGAGATATCCTCATAAACAAAGTAAACTGATCATTCTTGGTACTGTGTGCCCTAGCATGGCTTCATTTTTTTGTAATATTTTATCTTTTAATCTGTACAATAGGTTTGTATAAACAGTGTAGTATTTTTACGCCTTTTTGCATTCTAAGTATTGGATTAGGTTGTGTTGAAAAAAAAAAAAACAGGCAATAAACAGCACATTCATGAGAAATCAAGGCATGTAACAGTACCCTCCGAGTGGCCTATTCTTCAAACAAAGGTCACTTTTCTTTTCAGGGATGCTGTTCTAAATAACTGTGTGTGTTCTTTGGATTCCTCAATTAGATAAAATAACCATCCTAGGGACAAAAATGCACATTTAATCATATATATTTTCCTTCTGAATCATTGCTGAAATCTGTCTACTTCTCTTCAAGTGTGTCATCATCAGCTGCCATGATATCTTTACCTGGAAAACTGCAAAATGCTGTTATCTGGTCTCCATGAACCTATTTATATTTCTTTTCAATCTATTTTTCTACACTGCTTTGGAGCTGAGAAAATGTTAGTTTGAAAGTTCATCTTTGGATTCTTATATGGTTTTCTATTGCACTAACAATGAAGATGAAACATGTGATTTGATCTCAAAATTTTGTATGATCATGATTAACTCTTTTTCACAACACCCTAGTTAAACCTGGGAGTGTTTTAATTTTAAAGTCTGACATGATCCCTCTTTAATCAGGACCTTTACATGTGCTTTTCCCTGTATTTCAAACAAGCTTTTATTCACCCTTTGTTTAATGAACTTTTCCTGCTTGCTAACTTTTCGGCTCAGATTCACTACTGAGGGAACCTTCTTTGAATCCCCTGACTCTATCTGCCCCACTGTAATAGGTTTTTGTGGTTCCTTATTACTCTTCTTCCTGGTGCCAATCTCAGGTTTAATAGTGATCCAAATGCATAATTGATCATTTGATCAGTGTCTCTCTTTCGCACTATGTTGAGCAATCATTATGTCTTCTATGAGCCTCCTAGTAGCAGTATTTGGTAGTTCTACATTGACATAGAGCTGGTGCTCAATAAAAATTACTGTGTAGGAAATGATAAAATTGGCCCATGATAATTCCATTTAGAGAAAGCTCTGCATTAGAAACAAAATTAGAAAAACTTGGTGACTGTCTTAAAATAGAAGCTTAATATTCTTGGAGGGTGCCTGAACATAGAAAATTGTTTTTGTAGGACAAGAAGAAGAGAGGGCAGAGGAGATGGAGGAGTGGGAAAAGTGAGAGGAGGAAAAGGGGAAGGAGACAGAAGATAAAGGAAAAGATAAGACATGGGAAGGGGAAGGATTTTTAACACGATAAAAAGTCCAGGGGAAAAAAGAAATCTTTAATCTTCCTGTATCTTACTTTTTTGCATTTAATATTTCTTGCTTCAGTTCATTGAAGGAATATCTTGAATTATAAGAATGAGGTTTTTTAGCATTAATAATGGCCATTAATATCTTATTTCTGATTCTTCTGGAAAACACACTTAAGGTTTCATCATAAAGGCAAAAATTGCTGAGGTGCTGACATGACATAACCAGCAAGAGACTACAACAACTTGGGGTTAAAGGTTGAGTGGATTGGAAGAGAGAATTTTTAAAAATTAATTTTATCCACTTGCAGAAAAATAATATTCAAATTCAATAATGCCAAATGCACTAAATCTAAATACCCTTGTATACAGGCCTCAGACCTTTTCAACTTTGTATATCCATCTTTGAGCGACAGAAACATCTTAATCTGCCATATGACTACCAGAGTACCATAGATTTTACTAGCACTAACCTTTGTCTGGTTTTCAAAAATCCACTGTGCATTTCTATGGCCTCAAGGTGGTCTTCTCGTTGCACTCCTCCACTTGTAATTCCTTATAATGCTCACATGAAGCCTCACTTTCCCCATTTAGTAGTAAATGGCAGGACTGGAGTGCAAACCTCAGTGCGTGTGTGCAGTTCTGTGTCTTCAGCCTCCATGTACATTTCCAGAGTTCGCTCTTTCCCGTTCACTTAGAATATCTGTTCGTTCCTTTGCTTACTGAAATCAAAACTGCTGAATTCATTCTAATGTCAAGGTAGCATGTGATTGCATTGTCTAGTATTGTGAACAGACAGGCAGCAACCACCTTAAGTCATTGAGCTCCTTGAGGGAAGACATTGTTTCTTATTTCTATTTACATCCCCAGAATTGTCAGGGCCCTTGTGGAATTGTGTTCTAATCTGCATGGAAGCTCAGGCACAGGAAACATTGGTGGTGGATTTTAACAGCAATAAGCCTGGGAGAAGGTCGCACAGAGATTGTGACATTTAAGCCGCAAATATGAACAAGGAAAGATACCATAAAGCTCTTTAGCTGGACGAAAGTGTTGAGCCCCAATTGGTCCATTTTTTTTTTCTCCCAGGGATGTAGGTTAAGAACTCCAAAACCATCTTATTTGTATACTACAGTTGCATAAATATAGAAATACAAAGAAAACCGGGTTCCTTGGTGCTAGAGATTTTGCAACAAAAGAAAAAGTGGAAGCTAGAACAAATCCTGTGGTGTTAGATTAAAGATAAAGGGACAGATTTAGATTTAAAATATATACATACACACACACACACACACACACACACACACACACAGTAGTGCCCCAAATATACACACACATTTTTATTTTCCTTTGAAAAATATCATACAAAAGGATTTCAGGCATCTCCTTGGGGATTTGAAGCATATTTTCTATGTATGAGGGGGACTCCTGTACACACACACACTGATGGATACAAAAAAATCTAGAGGTTGTCCATGTGTATATTAATACAATATTGTGTACAATAATGCACAATATACCTGTATATATATATATATATATATATATGATATATAAACCAACTGTATATACATATACCCCTATACTTATATAATGGTTATATCCATTGTGTGAAAATAGAAGCAATGATATCTAGTAGCAGTGAGTATATCCTGCACTCATATCTTATAAGGCCATTATTTATTATAAGAATTATTCAATACAAGAGTTTCTTAATGAAGTGACTGGTTCAAGGGCTTTGAAAGGGAAAATAAAGACAATCCTGGGATATCCAGTGAGGTAAGAAAATAAGAAAGTACCTAAATCCCATGTGTGGTAATGGTAATGGAAACTTGAAGAGATGGGGCCTAGTGAGAGGTATGCCGCAAAGGGACATGTAAGACTGGTCTCTTTCTTTCTCTTTCTCTTTCCCACCATAATATGACTAGCTTTGCTCCAAAATGTTTCTGCCATCATGGACCTTGACACAGGTCCAAAGCAGTTTCATGGACTGAAACTTCTAAACTGTGAGCCCAAATAAACTTTTTTTCTATATTAGTTGATCATCACAGGTATTATTTACAATAATGGAAAGCCGGCAAACACAGTTTAAAAAGTAAATAAATATTCTATTTTAAGTGGTTAAAAAAGGGAAATTAGATCAAGAGTATGTGGGACCTCTTTGTACTACATTTATAAATGTTTGCCCATGGTAAAGATTATAGCTAAGAACTGTAGGCCCCAGGTAATCCACTTTATCTTTAAAAGATATTAAGGAAGCATGGGCAAGCATCTCCAGGGAATAAAAACAGGGAAATGGGAACATATTTACTGCTCAGAAATCTTTATAAGTTATACATGGCAGTAGAGTCCATTTTCATAAAATTATACAAGCATGTAATATCTTATTCTAATCAGGACCCCATTCTTGTGGATGTACACTATGGTAAGATTCCCTGTGGTATATTCACATAAATACATAGAAAAATTTTGTCAGATTCATTCTCTGGTCTTCCTATTCCTAACCCTTCATTCATCTTTGTCTAATCTGTTGGATTTCTATTCTTCCCCTCATTCCCTTTATTGTGGGTTAGCTTCCACATATCAGAGAAAACATTTAACCTTTAGTTTTTTGGGATTGGCTTATGTTAACACAGCATGATAATATATAGATCCATCTGTTTACTGGCAAATGTCAAAAAGTCATTCTTTTTAATGGTTGAGTGATACTCCATTTTATATATACTCCACAATTTCTTTATTCATTCATGTGTTGAAGGGAACCTAGGATGACTCAATAGATTAGCTGTTGTGAATTGTGCTGCTAAAAACATTGATGTGGCTACACTAGTGTAGTATGATGATTTTAAATCCTTTGAGTACATACCAATGAGTGGGATAAGTGAGTCAAATGACGGTTCCATTCCTAGTATTTTTGAGGAATCTCCATATGCTTTAAAGAGTGATTGCATAAGTACTTTTAATGACACAGAAAAGTAACCAATGCAATGTTACAAGAAAACAAAAATAAAATAGACATCATACCTTAATAATGGTATGAAAAATAAACCTATGTCGATGAAGGTTTCAAGAATTAGAGCGACTCAGTGTTTCAGTGTACATCTAGGTGATAGGAACAGGTGATTTGATTTTCGTGTTTCAACTGTGTATTTTATTTATACCATCATCTTGTTCTCCCCCCAAAAGATTTAAGGTATCTTGGTCTCAATTGTCCATTAATAAACATGGCTTTTTAACAACCCAAAGACTAGATAGAGGGTTTTTGAGACAAAGGGAGGCATGTCAAACAAATGAAACTTCATGAACAAGAACTTGGATCCATACACAGGGTAAATAAAAATAATAGATAATGGGCTCACAATATAGATTGACAAAAATTATAATATAACTCCCATGGATAGTTTGAAGAGTACCTAGAGAAGTAATTAGCATAAATTTAGAGTAGAGAAGAGACAGAGTATATATTTTAGAAATGAAAACTGGAGTGGGGGAGAGAATGAATCATATCCAGTGGAGGATATGCCCCATATCATATCCCCTAGGAGAGGGTAAGAGATGTGGTGACCTTAGCATGCCCTCTGCGACCTAGAATTCTTGCATGAGTTAGGACTTATTAGTGTGAAGTAAATGTTTCAGTCTAATACACTTAGATGTCAAGCTGGAAAATATCTGATAAACGAATTTACCTAAGAGTTTTCTTGTATTCATTACAGTAAAACTAGTGTTGCCATTTACAAGGATGTGATATTAGACAAACACCAATACCAGGATAGCTTCACAAAATCCGGCTTAAAAATATGAGAACATAAGTTGTTAACACTGACAAGAGGACATTTGAAAAAATTACCATGATTCTTAGTGGAGACATGTAATAAAATTATCATTTTCTTTTTAATTTGGAAAGATGCGAACTAACTGTTTTTATTTTGCAGACTAGCCATAAAAATTGCCTCTGATACATTGCAGCATTTAATTATGGGGGAAAAAACATTAGTAAGAGGTTTTAATAATAGCTACTTATTTTAAGTATCAAGTCTAAATGAAAGCAATCTGCCATCACTGAAAAAAAAATATGACTAATGACAGGAAAATATATGACTTGTAAAAGGAATTAAGAAGAGAATTAGCATGGTGCTATGTTTTTTACATTAAAAACATACTGGTGATGAATTGAGGTCAATATCTTATGTTTTATGTATTTGAAGTAGCTCGTTTGCATAAATCAGAACCCTCCGCCTCTATATCTGCTGGAAATAAAATAAAATTCACTTTCATAAAGGATGAATTGATGTACTGTCTACATACATTAGGGAGAAGGGTTTCTCCCCCTGGAGCTAAAATATACTGTTCCTACAAAGATAATCCAAAACCAGAATAAAATAAAAGTCAAATTATATTTTCCCCTAAGAAAGGAGGGCAGATTTAGGGAAATGAAGTACCAGACCTAAGATATATTTCGCTAGGCTATCTCTGGTTATGGATCTAGGCACACTAAGCATTAGTCTTGGTGTGAGAAGGATTTAGAGCATAGTTAGAAGCTTTTATTAGAACTCAAATAAGAGCCTACAGTGGCATGGACAAGAAAGTGTACTAGGGTAATTCTCAGAAGTAGTAGAAGTGAATACTTCAGGATTTTCTGAAGAATTGTGAAATATGAAATAAAATAAATAATGAACCATTATCAAATGAATTTGATTAAATTAAGATAATTATTTCTTGAATAAATAATCTATAAAGAGATCTAAAATATAGGTTCTTTCTAAATGTCAAAATTATTAAAACTTTTCTTCTACAATAGTGGGTGAGATTTTTTTTTCTTAAGTATACTCATTAAGAGTAAAAGGTAGACACAGAAATTAGACTCTTGCTAATTCAAATTTTTACTTAAGTCTGGCATGATCAAACATTATATACACCTTAGAAAATTAATTAATTATGAAAATAAGTTTCAAGTATTCAATTCCAAATGTTGAAAATGTTAAAATATTATTATAAAGAGACATTTGGGTTATTTTATGTTTAATTACCATTCATAATTTATTGTTATTTATTTATTTTTTATTTTTTAATTTATTCTGATTTGTTATACATGATGATAGAATGCAAATCATTGCATATTACACATATAGAGCACAATTTTTCAAGACACTGATTATACACAAAGTATTTGTGTCTTCACACATGTACTAGGGGTAATGATGTCTAACTCATTACACCATCATTCCTGCCCCCTTACCCCTTCCTTTTCCCTCCTCCCCTTTGCCCTATCTAAAGTTCCTCCATTCCTCCCATGCCCCACCACCACCACCAATAGCCATTATGTGTCTGCATCCTCATATTTAGCTTTTAGTTTTTTGGAATTGGCTTGCTTCAATTAGCATTATATTCTCCAACTTCATCCATTTACCTGCAAATGCCATATTTTATTTCTTTTTAATACTGAGTAATGTCCCATTGTGTATATATATGAAAGTTTCCCTAACCATTTGTCTACTGAAGGACATCTAGATTGGTTTCATAATTTAGCTATTGTGAATTGTGCTGCTATAAACATTGATGTGGCTATGTCCCTGTAGTGCGCTGTTTTTAAGTCCTTTGGGTATAAACCAAGGAGTGGGATAGCTGGGTCAAATGGTGGCTCCATTACAAGTTTTCCAAGGACTCTCCATACTGCTTTCCATATTGGCTGCATCAATTTGCAGTCCTACCAGCAATGCATGAGTGTGCCTTTCCCCCCACATCCTCACCAACACTTAGTGTTGTCTGTACTCTTAAAAGCTGTCATTCTGACTGGAGTGAGATGAAATTTTAATGTAGTTTTGATTTGCATTTCTCTAATTGCTAGAGATGTTGAACATTTTTCATATGTTTGTTGATTGATTGTATATCCTCTTCTGAGAAGTGTCTGTTCAGTTCCTCGGTCCATTTATTGATGGGGTTATTTGTTTTGTTTTGTTTTGTTTTTGATGTTAAGGTTTTTGAGTGCTTTATATATCCTAGAGATTAGTGCTCTATATAGTGTTCTTAATAAAACTCCTGTAGCACAAAAATTAAAACCAAGAACCTAAATAATGGGATGGACTCAAATTAAAAAGCTTCTCAGCAAAAGAAAAAATCAGTGAGGTGAATAGATAGCCTACAGAATTATTATTTATTTCTCAGTCATTATTTTCTTCCTAAGTTTTATCTTGAGTCTGACTCTCTGTTTCTTATTTCATAAAGTTCTTTACTCATTTTGCCTTACAGAATTTACTGTTCAGTTTGTTTTCTGGAAAATTCATCTTGGTATCCTTCAGGATCTACTCTGTCTCTACTTTTACTCAATTCTCTTGATATTGTATTTTTTTTCTCTTTCATAATGACAAAGATTAAGTGTTTTGCGTACATTCTTTTTGGTATTATGTACAGTGGGTTCTTAATAAATATTTGCTGAATTAAAAATCAGTGAATACTCAGAAATCCTCTAAGTGTAATGGTATAGGCAGCAGAATGTGTTCACATAGGATCTCTGAAAGTGCCTTTTAAGACTGTACTCAAAATATGGAAAAAAGATGTGCTGCCTTTCATTCCTACCCTCCTAGACCCTCCGGGGTCTTGTATGCACTCTGATTGGGGTCTTTTGTCTTTGACACCTCTGACAGCAGACACTTCTTCTAGATATTCAACTACTACCCATAAACTGAATCCATCCAAATCTCCATCTCTAGCCCTGACCTCAGAACCACAGCAATTCGTTTATCAGTATTTGGATATTCTTAATAGTGTTTGATAGGCAGCTTCAAAAACGATCCCTACTTCATGATATATTCATTCTGTATACTACTCTTCAAAATTGTATCAAGATTGGTGTTTGTGGATCAATAGGATATGGCAAAAGTCATGGCATATCATTTCTTGAAAGCAGTTCATTTAAAATGGGTCTTCTCTTGAGTCAGTGCTCCCCACTTTCTCTGATCACTTGGTCTAGAAGAAGCTGTGTGACGAATAGTGTGATTGAAAGCCCTTGATAAGGACATGAAGCCTCTTTCCAATAGCAACATGAGTGAGGTTGGAACTGATCCTACTTGATATGAATGCAAACCCAGCCCACAGCCTCTCTACAATTATATTAGAGATGCTGAGCCCACTTTCCTATGCCTTCCTAGATTCCTTGTTCTCATTAAAAGGTGAATTTAAAACAAAACAAAACAAAACATTGTTTTAAAGTGCAAATATTTGGAATAATTTGATTTGTAGAAATAAATAATAAATATAGCATCTTATTTCTTAAATCTGTTTGCTACTATTGCTTTAAGACTCAAGATTGAACTATGTGATATACCAAAAAAATTCTCATCATATTAATAATTCTAAACCTACTGTTCTATTTTGAAAGTTAGATGAGATTGTTTCTCATGGTTCTTCATTTTTTAAATTAAAATAATTAATTTTCTGAATTTAAGATATACTTAAATACTAGATACACTTTATGTATTCCATGACTTTTCAGGATAAGAAATTCTGAAAATTTAAAAATTAGAATATTTATGTTATAAATTATATCTTACACTCATGCAATATTCCATAATATGCTTTTTATATAGATAGTTCTATGTTTTAAGCTGGCTTTATTAAGCACATTTTGTTACCTTAAGGAGACCAAATTTCAATTAACAGATGCAGGTAACATAAAAATAACTTTCTAGTAACTCATGCCGGTATCTAATAATCAATATTTTTTTAAACATAAGAAATATACAATGTAAGTTCTCAAAAAGCATATTTGTCTCATAGTATTTTCTATACTATTTTTTGTCTAGAGAATTTCCTGGTATACAGGAATTAAATATTTGTTGGATGAATTATTGCTCAATATAATTGTACCTAGATGAAAACTTACTTTTGGACAATAGATCTTGCTCAGTTCTTTGCAAGTAAGAAATACAAAACAGGATTCTCAAGAAAATTGAATTGATCTTGGAGAGAATAAATTGTCTTGCTGTTTCCAACCCACTCTGACCCTTGTATAAGTCACTGAGCCTCAGATAAGAAAATATTCAGAAGTCACCTTGGCAGGACCACTTCACTAGAGATTCGCCCAACTCACACATACAGAGTAAAACACAAAATGAAACAATAACCTTGAAAGAAATTCATTTCTAAATACTTGAACACAAGGCCACAAGATGGGGATATAAGGAAGGGACACAGAATGTGGAAAGTAAGGTCTCTCGGGGTACCAGATGAGTAACAATCGTTTTTCCATTTTCTTTCAAAGTCATCAACTTGAAACAGTTCTCCATTCCTTCAATGTGAACTTACAAAGGTTTATGTTTCTATATTTGCATTGGTTTATTTATCATATGCTCTAAATCACCTTCTCTTTTCTTACCTAGTCCATGACTCTGTCTGAGGCTCCTAGTCCAAATTTAGGCATCTTACACCAAATTTTACAAATAGCAAGATGAGATGTTCCATTATTATTATTATTTTTTTTTTGGTTCTTCATTGCCTGAAACAGGCTGTGTGCATGAACCCCTTAAAAGGCTTAATATCTTTCTCATTATTTAGTTAAATTAGGAATGTAAGAAATGGCTGCTTTAATCCAAAAGTACTGTCAAAGCCAAGACATCAGCAGTCATCCCCAGTGTAGAGCTACTCACTCCCTCTCCTGGGCTGCATGAGGAGCCCCTATAGATAATTGCCAGGAGCAAGCATTACGATGTTCAGATGTTCCAGAATGATCAGTACATAGCTCAGGTCATCAATTCTCTGGACATTGGTTTAAATTGTGTTTAATATGCTTCAGATGTGGTCATTCCCTCCATATAAAGAGTGCAATACACATTTATGCATTTCACAGGTGTAGAATAACATGGGGTGTTAGAATCATATCATCTGCTGATTTATTGTCCAGCACTGCCCCCTTGCTAGCCTATGACTGGCCATAAGCAAATGAACTGCCTTCTCTGTATCTATTCCTGTATTTTCTGATGTACGTCAGGGAATGGCAGAAAATCAGGTGTCATTCTGGATTCCTTAGGGTGAATGGAAAAGAGGGAAGAAGAGAAACTCTGGGGCAAATGAGAAGAAAAGATGTTATCAAGAGATCACCTTGAAACTTGCATGAAGTGGCATATTGGCAAGACATAAACAGGTCATGATTAATCTGAACCTTTTGAAAATCTAAAGGCTTTCCCGACATGGACTGGGTTTTTTGTTGTTGTTGTTTGTTTGTTTTGTTGTTGTTGTTGTATTGGTAAGGAGGGAGTGGACAAGGCAATGCCATGAGTAGCTGACATGGATTTCTCAGTACAGTCTCATATTGCAAGGCAGTAATCTACCTCGGCACATCCGCCCACAAACATACCCAATCTGAATGACTACCCAGGCTATTGCTAATGATTTCTATAGGGAAGAATGGCCTGCGATAGCTTTTCTACGACCCCTCACCACCACCAATAAGTGGTAAAATCTGAACTGAAAAACTTTCCTCCAAACTCTCCTTTCACTGGTTTCTGCACCCACCATCTCCCCACCTCTCTCTTGAAACACTAAGCCAGAAGAGCCATCAGACTTCTTATTATTCGTTTTTCCCATTGTTGATCAAGTGCACGTTTCTCCTTTGCTTCTTTATTTTTCCAGGGCTTGATTGAAGAAGCAGCCGTCAGTCAATAACCTGTACAATTTCTTCATCTCAAAAGAAAGGGCAAGAGGCTCTCCTAATTTCATGCACACACTGCCCTGTTTTTCTTATTTGACTCGTCTTCCTTTTGCTTTGCAAATTGCTTGCTGCTCATGTGTGCATCTCGGGTCATTTGTGACAGAGCCTCAGAGAGTTTTTCTTACTGCATATAGAATAAGTCTGTTTTTGCTTTTGCTTCATATTGCCATCCTTTCTTCACATGCATGTGGCTGGGATTACGAAGATTTCTTATTTACCCTTGTATCTTGAACTCCAAGCACACAGCTGGCTCCTGATGTATTTACTAAGTGTTACTAATGTGAATTTGAAAGGAAATAAGATATACAAAAGCATTGATGGAAAAAGTTGGACTAAAATCCAGGTCTTTTGACTAGCCCATATATCACTAATTTTAGAATCCAAAATTCAATCTTTAAACAATATCAGTTCCCTTGTAGGGGATATACACCAAGAGCCTTAAGAGCACTTGAGTATGAATGGGCAAGCTGTGCCACACAGTTTAATTTGATAGAGCATCTTTAATATAAACAAGTGTTCTGAAGATCTTTAATAACTTACATGTAATGAAATTAGAAGTGTAAATAAATTGCTACAGTAGGGATGAAGACATTAAAAAAATAGCAACCTAGATGAAGAGGGCAGAGGTAACTGGCTTGACATTTCAAATTAAACAAATATTGGAGAGGTAAATGGGACCCAGGGTCTTATAAAGGTCATTACTGAGTAGAAAGAGAGTAAAAGGCCAGCACTCTACGTATGGAGAAAAATTGTGGGTAGATGGAAAAAGTTGAGGATAAAGAGACAAAGTAATAAATATGCTTAGAACGCAAAGTCAGTGTAATCTTAATTTTTTTTATATTTTTAAATCAATTTTAATATCAAGTATTGGGAAATGAATTTATGCATTAAAAAACAGATTTTTTTTCCAAATTGGTTAGATTGAAGAACAATGTAAACAGGTTCCTGTAAAATCAAGAAAATAGGAAGTAGGCAATGCTTTCCACGAACTCTTATCCAGGATAAGAGGTGGTCTCACTCTTCTGAGCCTTGGTCACTCCCAGTTTACTATTAATAATGAAGAACTTACAGATTTAGTTTTATCAGTCCCTGATGGGTCCTCATATTAAGCTGGTCAAGAAATGGCTAAAGATTATCTATTAGACACAGGGTCTCTAGTTTTATTCCTAAGTCCTTGATTCGTTTTGAGTTGAGTTTTGTGCATGGTGAGAGATAAGGGTTTAATTTCATTTTGTTGTATTTGGATTTCCAGTTTTCCCAGCACCATTTGTTGAAGAGGCTATATTTTCTCCAATGCATGTTCTTGGCTCCTTTGTCTAATATAAGATAATTGTAGTTTTGTGGGTTAGTCTCTGTGTCCTCTATTTTGTACATCCTTACCTTACAGGTGAAGGTGTTGAAGTGTGGAGACTGAAAGGGTTTTGCACAATCTTGCACTGAGAAATAATTTTGGTGTAACTTGGTCTATTGACATTCTGCATTGAATTTGCTCATATAATGTTATGGTTTAGATATGGTGTCCCCCAAATTCTCATGGGTGAGACAATGCAAGAAGGTTTGGAAGAGAACTGATTGAGTTACAGCCTTCACCTAATCAGTAAATCAATCCATGATGGGATTAACTGAGTGGTGATGGAGGCAGGTGGAGTGTGGCTGAAGGAAGTAGTTCTTTGGTATCTGGAGAGTGGAGTCTTTCTCTGCTTCCTGAACTCATGTGAGATGCTTTCCCTCTGCCACACTCATCAGCTATGATATTCTGACTCACCTTGAGCCCCCAGGAATGAAGCCAGTCACCTATGGACTCAGACCTCTGAAACTGTGAGCCCTCAAATTTTTCTCCTTTACACTTGTTCTGAGTCCTTTTAGTCACAGCAGTGAGAAAGCTGACCAGAACACATAATACCAGTTCACCTTTTTACATATTTGAACTTTGATGAAATAGATGTTCAGTGGTGAAAACTATACCCAGGGACAGGTATTCAGTTCTAAAAGTCATGTTGAGGGATAAATACCAAAAGTAGTCAGTTAAATTTGGGAAAACGGAGATCTGAAAGCATTAAGTGACTTAACCCTAGATTTATAGCCAGTTATAGTCAGTATAGAGTAGTCTAGAACTCAGATCTGCTGGTTTACAATTATGTTTCTTATCTTTAAACAATACTAATTCCTGTGTCCTGATGAATGAAAGTATAATTAAAGGGATAAAATACCCCAGTAACCTGACAAAGCTGAAATTTATCCAGGCACATAGGCATGATATGACTGGTGCCAAAAGATCCTTCCATCACTGAAATGAAATTAAACAAATTATAAAATAAAATCTATAAAATAACTATATCTGTAACCTCCTTTGTGTTTTTTAGACTTAAAAGAACTACTTTAAAAATATTCCCTATGGAATAAAGCTTTTTTTTTTTTTTTTAATCAAGGGATTGAACCTAACCACTGAGCATATGGCCAATCCTTTTTTGTATTTTATTTAGAGACAGGATCTCATTGAGTTTCTTAGGGCCTTGCTAAGTTGCTGAGGCTGGCTTTGAACTCTTGATATTCCTGCCTCAACCTCCTGAGCCACTGGAATTACAGGTGTGTGCCACTATGCCCATCAAAGAAAACATTTTTTAAATAAAGAGAACCCACTAATAATTTAGAAAATTTATCAGATCTTAGCCACTTTCCTTAAGAAATTTGAAGAAAATGAGATGTAGCATTTGATGGAGAAATGAAATGTCATTAAAAAATCAGGGTATGAAGCATTGTGAAACAAACATTTTAATGTTGGCAAAGGATTGTGATGTTTCTCCTACTTATGTGGTTAATAGACCAAATAGTTTGATTTCTTTGTCACATTATTAAGTTATCTAAATAGCAATATTCTGGTTTTATTCATGGTAATATTAATAATATCTTGAATATCTTGCATTTATAAATCTTTCATGAATCTTGTATCCTCTACTGTATGTGGAAAGCTGTTACATGGGTAAATGAAGCAGCCAACTTTAAAGACGGTCGGAGGTCATGCCATCTCCTGTTTTTCATAATCTCCACTTGTACTCTGCAAGGTAGGTCCATGTGGCCAATAACACATGGAAGAAGTAAAGGCATTACTGAGGTTTGATTATAAAAGAGTTTAGGTTTAGTCTTGCAGTCCTGTGTCTCCTCATCTCTTCCTTTCTTTATTCTTCAGATTTCCTCCCTCCTCTTCTGCATTGTTCCAAACATTCACATTGAAGAAAACGGCTGCCATACTTTGAGGATACTCAGGAAATTCTGTTGGGAGGTCTATATAGAGATGTACTGAGACTTCTAGCCAATAACCATTGAAGAATCATGGCCCCCTGAATGGCCATCTTGGAAGCAAATGTTACCTCAAGTAACAATTTTAGAGATGGTATAGCTCTAGCCAAGCCCTTGAATAAAACGCCAAAGGATCTTTGATCAAGAACCACCCAGACTGATTCCTGATGCTCAGAAATTATTAGTGTATATATGTATATATATTTTGTTTTTGCCATTATGATTAGGAGTAATTTTTCATGGAGTAATAGTTAACCACTACATAGGTATTGTGAAATCAAGGAAATCATTATTATCACATCATTCTTTACTTAAATAAACATGTTTACAAGACTGTTGATTGGTCCAGGAAATCTATGGTACCCTTGATCTATAGTAATAAAATTATAGCTGAAACATAAATGCGATGGACTAAATATTTGCAATAAGTTCACATTTTGATATCTTTTTTATATTCTAGTAATGATGTTTTTTTTTAATTTAGTATTTGTTCTTTTTAGTTATACATAACAGTAGAATGTATTTTGACATATCATACATACCTGGAATATAACTTCTCATTTTTGTGGTTGTACATGATGTGCAGTTTCACTGGCCATACATTCATATATGGACATAGGAAAATTAGCCTGATTCATTCTACTGTTTTTTTCCCATTCACATTCCCCTCTCATCCCACCACTCCCCAGTCCAATCCAGTGAACTTCCACTCCCCAACCCCATTATGGATCAGCATCTGCATATCAGAGAAAATATTCAGCCTTTGGTTTGGGGGGATTATCTTATTCACTTAACTAATTCCATTTACCAGCAAATGCCATAATTTAATTCTTATTTAAGGCTGTGTAATATTCCATTGTGTATATGTACCACATTTCTTTACACATTCATTTGTTGAAGGGCATCATTGGTTCCATAGCTTAGCTATTGTGAATTGTGCTGCAACAAACATTGGTGTGGCCATATCACTACTATTGTATGCTGATTTTAAGTCTTTTGGGTATATGCTAAGGAGTGAGATACCTTGGTCAAATGGTGGTCCGTTCTTAGTTTTCTGAGGAATCTCCATATTTTTTCCAGAATGGTTGCACTGATTTTCAGTGCCACCAGTAATGTATGACTGTAACTTTTTTCTCACATCCTTGCCAACATTCATTGCTACTTGTATTCTTCATAATTCCTGTTCTGACTAGAGTGAGTTGAAATCTCAGTGTAGTTTTAATTTGAATTTCTCTAATTGTTAGTGACGTTGAGCATTTTTAGAATGTATTTGTTGACTGATTATATTTCTTCTTCTGTGAAGGAACACAGCTTCTTTGCTCATTTATTGATTGGGTTATTTGGAGGGGTTTTTTAGTGTTAATTTTTTGAATTTTCTATAAATCCTGCAGATCAATGCTCTGAGATGCAGGTGGCACCTGTAGGCTCTTCCTTTGTGTTCTAGATTTTTTCCTTTGCTGTAAAGAAGATTTTTTAGTTTGATAACATCTCATTTATTAATTCTTGGTTTTGCTTTTTGTGCTTTGTTGAGGAAGTCAGTTCCTAAGCCCCCATAATGAAGATTTAGGCCTAATTTTTCTTCTAATAAGTGCAGGGTCTCTGGTCTAATGTCTAGATCCTTGATTCACTTGTATTTTGTGCAGGGTGAGAGATAGGGGTCCAATTTCACTTTGTTACATATGAATTTTCAGTTTTCCCAGCACCATTTGTTGAAGAGGCTATCTTTTCTCCAAAGTATGTTTAAGGCGCCTTTGTCTAGTATGAGATAACTATTTATTTGTGTTTGTGTCTTCTATTCTGTACCGTTTGGCTTAATGTCTGTATGTTGAACCAACCTTACATCCCTAGTATAAATGCCCCCCAATCAACTTTTAATATGTTTTGTATGCAATTTGCAAGTATTTTGTTAAGAATTTTTGCGTCTATATTCATCAGAGATATTGGTCTGATATCAAGATGTTTCTTTGTCTAGTTTTGGTATCAGGATGATACTAGCACCATAGAATGAGTTTGGATGGGTTTCCTCCTTAGAGGAGGATTGGTGTTTGTTCTTCTTTGAAGGTCTGATAGAACTTGGCTGAGAATCAGTCTGGTTCTGGGCTTTTCTTTCTTAGTAGGATTTTGATGACATTTTCAATTTTATTGCTTGATATTGATCTATTTAAATTGTCAGTGTTTTCCTAATTCAATTTGGGTAGGCCACATAGCTCTAGAAATTGGTTGATGTCGTCATAATTTTTTATTTTATTAGAGTAAAATTTTCAAAATAGTTTGTGATTATGATCTGTACTTTATTACCATCCTTTGTGATATTTTCTTTTTAATCACGAATTTTAGTATTTTGAGTTTTGTCTCTTTGTTAACTTGGCTAGGGTTTATTATTTTATTTATTTTCTCAAAGAACCAACTTTTTGCTCTGTTGATTTCCAGATTGTTTCTCTTGTTTCAATTTCAATGATTTCAGCCTTGATTGTAATTATTTCCTGTCTTCTACTATTTTTTGTATTGATTTGTTCTTCTTTTTCTAGAGCTTTGGGATGTAATATTAGGTAATTTTTTTTTTTTTGCTTTATGTTCTTTTTAAGGAATGAGCTCAATGCAATCAACTTTCCTCTTAGAACTGCCTTCACAGTGTCCAAGAAATTTTGATATATTGTATTGTTAGTCTCATTTACTTCTAAGTATTTTTTTTAAATTTCATCCCTGATTTCTTCTGCTATCCTTTAGTCATTCAATAGCATATTATTTAGTCTCCAGGTGTTAGGGTACCTCTATTTTTTATCATTTATTTCTTACTTCACTCCATTATGATTTGATAGAATACAAGGTATTATCTCTACTTTTTGTATTTGCAATAGAAAATATCTTATTGAGTATGCTTTGTAATAGGTTTTCTAATTGTGAAATTTTTTTAACTTTTGTGTATCATGGAAGGTTTTTATTTCATTGTCAATTCTGAAGCTTAATTTGCTGGTTATAATATTCCTGCCTGGCAGCCATTTTCTTTCAGAATATGGTATATATTATTCCAAGATTTCCTAGCTTTGAGGCTCTGGGTTAAGTTCTCAGATGAAGTCTGGGTTGGTTTCCCTCTAAATGTTACCTCGTTTTTCTCAGGCAGTGTTTTAAATTCTATCCTTTTTCTGCACGTTAGGCATTTTTGTAATAATGTGCCTTGGTGTGGGTCTGTTGTAATTTGGTATTTATGGGTTCCTGTATACCTCCTGCATTTGATTTCAGTTTCTGAGACCAACTGTCTCCTGTGTCAACCTCTCTGTACACTGATTTTCTCCTGGTCTCTTAGGCACGCTCTGCTGTGAAGCATGGGTTTCCCAGGCCTGTGTTTGGGCAAAACTCTGGTTTGCTGGGAATCAGACCCTCATTTGCCACTCCCCTCATTAGAGATGCAAGATGGTTCCTCTCTCTGTCTGCAAGCTACTGGGAGAGATGTGGTTTCTTTCCCTCCCAAGGATATTGTGCAGTGTGCCTTTCAGTTTAGTTGGGCCGTGTCTTTGATCTCTAAGCTCTCTGAACCCAGACATGCCTCAGGCTTCCTAAAAACACTGCAGGTTGCTTTGATTCCCTTATCCCTCCACTTTTCTCATGAAGGGACCACTCTGGCTTGCACGTGTGCCTGCAGCAGAGGCTGTAGCACTGAGGATTTCTTCATTATATTATATTATTATATTCAACCTCCTGAGTTCCTGATCTGCTTTAATTGCACAGTTTTAAATTTCACTAAAGCCCCCCCACACACACACTTTCTTTGTTCACCCACATTGCTGAGAAGCTGCTGTCTGCTTTCTTGATTTCATGACACAGATCAGTCAATAAAGTGACCCTCTCTCTTTAGCCATCTTGAAAACTCTCCATATTTTGAAATTTTAACCCACAAGATGGTATTAGGCATTGAAGCCTTTAGGAGGTATCAGGTCTTTAGGGTGGGACCTTATTAATGTCCCTAAAAAGGACAGCAGAGAAATCTCTAATCTTCTCTCATCTTGAGGACACGAGAATTCAGCACTTTGCAGCCCAGTAGTGTTTTCTTATCAGAGCCAAACATGGTGGCAGGCTTTTCTCAGATTTATGGCCTATAGAGCTGTTAAAAATAAATGGGTATTGTTTATAAGCTACCCAGTCTGTGGTACTTTCCAGTGGCAGCTCAAACTAACTAAAACAATGATTTCCCAGAAAAGACCACTTCCTTGACTTTTCCTACATTTAGATTTGGTATTTGAATAACTGTTGGTCAATGGTAATATAACCAGACAAAATGTTGTAACTGTGACTAGACTGTTGGCGCTAAGTTGTAGAGGCTCATTTAGAAGAAAATTGAGGTGAATTTCTATTCTTTTTTTTTTAAGTTTCTTTTTTGGTGGAGGTGGGAAAATGGGTGGGTAGTGTATTTTTTATCATACTTAATGACAAACAGTATAAACCAATTGTGTTAGTCAGCTTTTCATTGACATGACTAAAATACCTGACATGAGCAACTTAAAGAAGAAAATAAATTTTTCTTTTTCTTTTTTCTTTTCTTTTTTTTTTTTTTTTTTTTTTGGCTTACAGTTTCAGAGTTCCCTGGTTAGCTGGCTCCAATGCTTTGGGTATTGGTGAGGCAGAACATCATGATAGCACATGGAAGACAGATGTCAGCTCATGGCAGCTGGGAAGAAGATTGTGGGAAAGGGCTGGGGCAAGAAATACCATCCATGGCATGTCCCCAGTGTCATACTTCCCCACACCCCAACTGCCTTTGGTTTCCACTACTCTCTAGTAGTCCATCCAGCTATCAATGGATTAATCAAAAAATGAGGTCAGAGCCCTCCTGATCCAATCCCTTCCCCAAAGCCTCACCTCTGTGCATTTCTGTATTTGTGACCTAGTTTTCAACAGATGAGCCTCTGGGGGTTTATTCCAGATCCAAACCATAGTATATAAAGAAAAGGAATAAAATAAAAGGACAAAAATGATAACAATTTGAGGTGCTGTAGATGGATAGTAAAAGGCACAATTTTATATAGTAACACAGACTGGCATTTTGTCCTCAGTAATGTCTGCAGTCCGAAGGTCTGTCTATCAGGGAAATAACCACATGGTTCATTTTATCCCTGTATTCAAATACTACTGAATTTTCCTCGTTGGTTGACCCAGTGGAAACCAAGTCTCCAGTTGTTACTGACAAGCAATATGTACTGGATTTATGATTGCTTTTAAAGTTTTTCTTTATAGAATAACCCTCTACTTCTCTGGCTCATTTGTAATGCAAGAGCAACCTTCATCTTGTTCAGTAAGACCTGATATTTGTCCTTTTCCTTGCCTTATCAGCAAGATAGGACACAATGACTCCAGAGAGTGGCACACACCTACAGGTTCTGTTCATGTGCACCTTTATTGAGAATCATTGTTATAGGTATTCTGGTCAGTTCAATTCCACAGGTAATCATGAGCATCCTGGACTAGGATAGCTCCTTTCTTTCATAGCTAGCCCATTTTTTTGTGCTTTGGTACAAAGTGTCCAAACTCTGTGAAGTTTGTCCAGACTTTCCACTTTTCTCAGTTGTTTCTCTCTTGCCTTTGATAAGGTCCCTCCCAATGGTTGGATAGTATACTTCATGAGCTCTATGTTGTCCTTTATTAATTTCTCATTAATTCTATGCTCCAAGATAACAACCTCTTCTCCCCACATGCAACTTTCTTTATGTCAGGCTTTAAAGAGAGTTGACTGGGGAAAAAAAAAATAACAGATAGGATATGGCAACAGTGTCAACTGGTTTTTGTTCATATGGAAGAAGAGTATTAATGAGAATTTTTTTTAAAATGTAGCTACTGGCTGTGATTTCTAAGACGAAAGTCAACAGGTCCCAGGCATTGTATTTAGGAAGTGAGACCATGGGATGGTATCTGTCTAACTAAGCAGATATTCTTAGAACCTCAGGAAAGTGCTCACATTGCTTTTTCCTGAGAACTGGGTGACACAGTTCTTTCAGCTGAAATGATACATAGTATTTGTCTGAACTCTTATAAGCTCTGTCATATTTGAGTGTGCTCTATCTGCTCTCTGACACTCCTACCCAGAACCATGAACGCTTATACCTTCACTAATTCTCTTTACGCTGATAACTGCTTTAAATTTGACTTCCAAATTTATACAGTATGAATCACAGGCCCATCAAAAATTCTACCCTTACATATGTGAGCATTGAATATATACATTTGATCTCTTTGATTAGGGAAAAAAGGTTAGCTATGGCTCAATCAAGTCATAGTCTAACACTGGGGGCTACAGAGCCTCAAAGGCGCATTATTCACCCAAAAGGAAACTGAACTTGACTTTGAGATTATTTACATTCCTTATCTTATAAAAATGATGTGTCATCTAAACAGGTGATCATAATGTAAAAAAATCATTTTAATTAAGTGCACATTAAAATAATTCTTATGGGATAAGATCTCAGATGCCAGCTTATTCCATGAATGGTGGCAGTGGTGTTCAGCCACAAACCACTCTTGTCTTTAGCTGCAGCTTATTTTTTCAAAACTCTCTCTAACTAGACTCTTGAAATGAGACCCCACAAACAAACTCTAAATTGCATTTGACAAATGAGAGAATAAGTTCCAAATATTATGCATGTTCTAATACACAGCAGAGAGTCCATAGAAACATGACTAGCATAGCAAGTGATAGCTGGGAACATGATCAGAATGCATAATGCACAATCCATACTCCAGTGCTTAGCTTTTTTGTTTTTCTTTTATAATTAATGAATACTGCAAAATTCTGTTTGTGAAGAAGTTGGATTAAAATCATAAATTATTATTGAAGCAGTCAGGTATGGGCTTGGCATTATTATGCACAGTGAGAGGTAAGAATTGAACTATTTGAGGTGCTATCAGCAAGTTAACTTAATGTGAATTCTTTACATTGTCAAGGTCCAGATAAACTCAAGTATTTGGTGGAATGTATTTTCCTTAATCATTTTCAAATGCAATGCCTATTATACTTAGAATCAGCTCCAAGGATTCTTTCTTCTGAGACTAGGGTTAGAAGTCCTAGGGTTCTGCCCATAATCAATAACTACTTTAATATTGGAATTGTTGAGACAATTTAAGGTGGTTTGCCAAGCAAACAGTGGATGTTTCAGGCCTGGAATTAACATGGTTGATGTAGAATTTTACGCATGTTTCATTTTATCTGATGTAAACAGATTCCTCACTCATTTATTCTTTTAAAGGAAAAATATTACCTGGATTATGTGATTTTTTTAAATTTTTGGTATAACTTTTAAGGCAATTACTTAATAGAGTATTGACTAATAAAAGAACATCACTAAAATTTTTAAAGCAGTATTTTGGAGCATTCAAAGTCTCTCTTTTCACGAATATTATTACATTCTTATTACATGCCATCCCGTGTTCTCTGAACCAGGAATGAAGTAGTGAACAAGATAGGCCAAGGCCTTCTTCCCATGCAACTTAGGTTGTGGAGGGTGAAACAGATGATAAATAAGTAAATAAAAGTCCTGGTTCTCCTAAATGGTATTAAAAATAGAACAGTTAAGAAAAAGAAGTAAGGAGAGTCTTTTTTATAGGTGGTTGACAGAGAAGATCTTGTAGAATTCATACTTAACAAGTGGACTTATAAATGAAAGGGGGCACTCCATAAAATTTAACAGTTGTGGACACTGTGCAGTCATTTTCTTTACTTAGCCACTTTCTAAACACTTTGCACAAATAAGATCATTAAATCCTCACTCTTGGATATAGATACAAATATTATGCTGTTTGACAGATAGACTGAAAATCATGGACACTAGTAACTTTCCAAGTTTATTCACTTAGTTGGTCTCAGCCTTGAAACCAGCAAATCAGGATTCAGGATCCATGATATTAACCAGTTCACTGCCTTGCTGAGAGAAAATGTGTAGACAGTAAGAACAGCAGGTGAAATCTATAAGAATATCAGAGTCATAAAATTCAAGGGACCCAATGAGCAACAAGCATCTGAATATGTCTGTGAGGAAGAGGAGAATGATGTCAGATGAAATCAGAGAGGTCTGCAGGAGCTTGTGACAGGCTACATTTGGGGGTTTATCTTAAGCACATTGAGAAACCTTGTAGGATTTTAGGTAGGTAGACAAACAACACTACTCTTTTAGTTGTTGAGAAAGCCATTTGGACTGTTTCCTGGTAGATGGATTTTGGATACTGTGTCTGAAAACAGAACAATAAGAAGTCTGCTGGCTCAGTCCCATGATGATGGTTAGCGTTGGGTCTTGTGCAGCAGTGTTAGAAGCTGTGAAATGGGATGGAACTGGGATATATCGAAAGACTGAGTTGTCATAATTTCACAGATGATGTGAAAGGAAGGAGGTAAGAAAACCATCAAAGCAGAGTGTCTTAGGCATGTTGAATATGCCAATTAAAATTAAGACCATGTGCTAAATTGATCCATTAGTATATTTTAAAAGGCATAGTTACAAAAGTTCCCACACAAATATTAAGACATCATATTTTATCAACTACAACCTGCATAATTTTTAATTCTATAGGAAATTGCTATTCCTCTTGTTCTTGATAACACTTTAGGTTTAATAAAATGTTATTAATTGAAATTCTCTTTCTCATGGGAGAAATGATTAGCATTTGGTAGATTTACTAAGTCATACTTTCCTTGATATTTCCACATTAAAGTTTCTCTTCCCAAGAAGTCTGTACCAGAATATTTAGCATTTCAGTAAACTCTTTTACATTGTTTTTTTTTTAAGCATACATTGTTATGTCTGTCATGTTTTCAATACTAGAGCACAAACAGCTTAAGAGCTGGTGCTTAACTTCTGTGCATTTTTGATATTCCATAGAGTACTCAGCCCAGAGGTAGAAATGAAGTAACAAGCCCAATAAATTACTCCTGAATTGACTTGACAGGTGTCAGTGAGGTGCAACGCCATCCAGAATTTCATTTTGTGATGGTGAAATTCAGTTAAATGTCTGTTTCTTCAGCCTATTATTTTATTTTATTTCTTTTGGTGGGGGGAGGTGATTGGCTTGGATAGTAAACAGAAATATCTGTATAATCAAAACTTTACCGGGACAGAAAGAAAGAAAGAAGGGGGAATAGTCTTTGAGAAAATGATGAATGAAGACTGAAGAAGTTACTAGAGAAAAAGGCATCAAGTTTTAGTAGATCATTACAGCATGAGCTACCTAAATAACTTCTGTTATTATGGTTTTCTAGGTGAGCTTTTTCCTTTACCATTTTCTTTTAACATGAATTTATTGTGTAACATAACTAAAGAGATAAAAGAGAACCAAAAAAAATAAGAGCACATTAAAAACACTCACATAAATGAGTTAAAAATACATTTGAAATTTAAATGTGTAAAGCAAACTTAGGAAGCTGTCATCTTGACAGTGTTGTTCTGAATATATAAAATATACATACTTACTTAAATATACAAAAATTAAGTAAGTATTGCTCTAACTATAGTATCCGTATAATAAAATCAGCACTAGAAAGGAGAACTTTTGGGAAGTGAGTACCTAATTTTCCCACAATAGCAGGGCAACCAATTAAAGTGATTTGGTGAGGAGTTGGGATAGATACAAATTAATAAGTCAAGAAAGGCCAGACTCTAGTCACAGGGAAATAGCAGTAAAAAATTTATAGGCATGAAACAACAACAGAGTTCATTAGTCTGCATACTTAGCAAGTTGGTTTAAAAATTTAGACTCTCCAACTTTCATCCACAGTAGTGTCTTCGTCCTTCCTGGGCAATCAAAGGTAGCAATTCCTAAGTACCTTTTGCACCCAGGAAATAACATAGTTGAAACCCAGGTTTTTCTTTTAAAGTAGTCCTGTCCACATATACATTCATCTATCTAACGTGGATAAAAATCAGATGAATTAACTAAAAATAACAGGCACAACTTCTGTAAGTAAAATGCAAGAAGTAATGTTAGACTCACTTCACATGGTCATTCATACCTCTTCAATCAATTCGTCTTTGGCTCAAAGACCATTTTGAAATTGCAAAACTGCCAAGCACAACATATTAAGTACTATTTAAGGTAAGTTATAAAATAGAGTATATTGTTTGTGTAAGCATATGATATGGAGTATTTCAATGTGAATAATAAATGTGTGACATGATTCAAAGAAAAAGGCATAAGTGGTATACATTGTGAGTCACTCTGTTTTTTCTTGTTCAGAATTTGTCCTTCGAACTCTCAACAAAGACACAAATCAACCTAAAGCATAGAATGTCTGAAATTTTTCTTGTATATTGATGTAAGTCTCAGTTTATTCCCTAAATTATTGCGTAGAACCAAATATGAACTAAATGGCGAGCCACACTGCACAGAGCTCTAAAAGTTTGGGACTGTGCATCGAAGGAATTTTGTGAAGGCCATCTAGCTCGGCATCAGTAGGACAGCTGGCTGAATCTAGTCTTAAAGTGGATGCTCAAGAGTAACTGAGCAGAGATAAATGTATCCTGACACTCCAAAAAAGAGGCTTGTGTGAAAACTTTTAAAGAAATGCCATCCAAAAAAGAACCATGCTTGGCTAAAGTATTTCAAAATTTCAAAAAGATATCTTTTATGATATTTAAACTATCTCCATTTTTAAAAATGAAAGAAAAATAGTTTCTAATTTGCATTTTATGAAAATGCTTGAACTTAATAAACCATAAGCCCAGTGATATTAATGCAGTATCTGACAAAAAGTAGCCAAAAATATTAGCATTCATTTCTAATGAAAATCAAAGTAGTAAATCCATAGTGATGACCATGGAATTGGAGAACATGTTGCCGTGATAAGATACTTGATTTAAAAAACTTAAAAGGAAGAAAGTTTTGCTTGGCTCACATTTTGCAGGTTTTGTGGTCACTGGATCTCATTGATTTCATACCTGTAATGAGGCAATACGTCATGGTGGCAGTGCATGCTAGAGAAGGTCACCAAATGGGGACCATGAAGCAAAAGAGGGAGAGAGAGGTAGGGACCAAGGTCCCAATATTCCATTCAAGGGCACGCTCCTAATAACCTAACTTCTTTCCACTGCCCTGTCTTCTAAAAATTCCTCGCAGTGGGACACAAGCTGGTGACTTGTCTTTGGTATATAAACCTTTGGGGAACATTTTAGATCCAAACCATAATATAAGGGTAGTCTTTTTCATTAAACACACACACACACACACACACACACACACACACACAATTTGGTTAAAAGAAAATCTTCATCCAAGTAGAAGGAGAAGAATTACTACCAGTCAGGTATAGGTGTCTGCTGTCATTAATACCCCTTAATATTATTTTGGAAGAACAATCAGAGGTAAGTAAAATATATTTAAAAGTGTTAATTATTTATTGATAACCATCTATCCATCTTTGAAAAACCTGATACAATCAACTAATGCTACTTATAAAATTAATGTGAATATTTTTATCAGTATTATATATATTCAACTGCTCTTTAATAATAAAATTAAAATGTCATTTTTATACTAACAATAATGATATAAAATTCTTATAATTTTTACAAAGAAATATATGTACACAAGTTATATAACACTTTAATGACCATAAAAAGAGACTTGAATGGAGAGTCACAATTTGTTCTTGAAAAGTGCCCAATAACACACAGCCCTGGGTTCAATGCCCAGTACCACTAAAAGAAAAGAAAAGTATCCAATAATCAAAGCCTTGCTAGTATAGATTGTAGTTTATTTGAACTCATTTGTAGTGTGATAACTTCCAAAAAATCCTACTCTGTGTTGAAGAGGTAGGTAGTTTAGTGATACAAGGAAATGATCAATAATATAATCACCTTGTATTATTTTATAATCTAATTACTGGGATTGAATACAGGGATGTTTGGGCACTGAGCTACAACTCCAGCCCTTTTTGTTTATTTTATTTTTTAATTTTGAGACAGGGTCTCACTAAGTTGTTGGGACTTGTCTGGGTCTTGAAATTTTCCTGTCTCTCGAGTTGCTGGAATTAGAGGCACATGCCACAGCACTTGACAATAATGTAAATATTTTTAAGACAAATAATGCAAAAATCAACAAATGTTGAACAAACTTTTATCTCTTAATCTGTTTCCAGTGTGTGTGTGTGTGTGTGCATATGCATATATATATATATATATATATATATATATATAGTTGTTCTTGTTCTTGTTGTTGTTGTTCTAGGCATTGGACTTCTGCTTAACCAATGAGCCATATCCTCAGCGCTTTTTTTTTTTTTTTAATTTAGAGACAGGGTCTTGCTAAGTTGCTTAGGACCTTGCTAAATTGCTGAGGCTGGCTTTGGACTTGTGATCCTCCTGCCTCAGCCTCCTGAGCCACTGAGATTATAGGTTTGCATCACCATGCCTGGCAAACTTTTAATTTTTAAAGAAAACAAAAAAAAATTCATCTTACATATATGTTTAATAAAGATTGACTTTCTATAATCATGGGTGGGAATTTAAGTCACTTTCCCATTCCTATGAAAATCTTATTTTTACTTATTATATTCATTTTCAGCTGTGATCACTAGTTTTCTACACTAATCCATTGCTCCCTCTTTTTAAAAGCCAAAAAAGGAAATTATTAAGTGATAATTTTATTTTTCCATTTTTAGCCTTTCAATGTTGTAAGTTGTATATTTATGTTTATAATTTTAGGACTGAATATTTCTACATTTTGTTCTATAATCAAAATTAAATGCTGTAACTTTCGTCTGTAGTTTATTTTAAAAGAACAAAATCACCAATCTGTACTTCTGGTTTTGAAATTCTGCTAATGCTGTTTATGATAGTCCAGGATAAAACTCTAACTTCCTCTCGTATCTTGGCCAGCATTTGATGTTTTTCCCTACCATGTTCATTGACTTGTTTTCTTTTCTGCATAACTGAACTTTTTCAAAATTCTCAAATAACTTTCTACATCATGGTATGACATATGTCCATGATATCTCTCCTACCGTTGGTCACTCTCCACAAGCCTCTATGTGAGGTTCTCAAATTCATCTGTGGAGATGACATCTTAAGTCTTAATTTATCCTTCAAAGTAATTCTTTGCTTGGAAAACATTCAATCATCTTTTAAAAATATCTATACTCCCTTCTTCCTATGACTTTCTAAGCACAGTTATCTATTAGGTAAACTTTTTCTGAGATTTTGTATATGAATGCATGTCATTATATTGTTCTTACACTGACAATGTGAAAGGGCATGCAATTGTAGGTAGAACATCTTTCCTCTTAAATTTGTAAGGAAAGTTCTACCCTGTTTGATTCTAACAACTAAGGTAGTCAATCATATATCTGATCTCTGTCTTCATTTTATTTGTATTTTTATTAAGCTGTCCTATTTTTCTCAGTGTGTGTAATTTTTTCAACATACCTAAGCCTAAAATGTGGGTCTTTTATCATGTTCCCTATTTGAAACCTGGTTAGATTTTTCTTTTTTCATATACATGTTCATTCCACTTTGGAAAATAATCTTATATTATTTCATTGATAATTTTTTCTTGTTTTTTCTCTTTCTGAATTCCTTGAAGCAAATTATGAGTATCCTGAATTAATGTACATTTTATATTTTATTCTTCTATTGTTTACATCCCTTGTTAGTCCACATTTTGAGTATTCCCATGTTTACATTGCAGTCATGTAGGCTTATAATTATGATTATTTTGTAGGTTATACTCAACCTTGTAATAACTTTTTTTTTTTTACTTTGGTCATTCATTGTATGTTTTTCTAGTTTCTCTGAAGGCAGAATCAGAAGATTAAAAATTGATCTTTCTTCTCTCAGTTATCTGTTTATTTTGAAGAATTTAATTTACCTTGGTTTTGCTCTGTCAAATGTCAGGTTATACACAAATACTTATTAATTCATAATTATTTGTTTTTCCACAAAAATGATACAATAGAAATTCAGAATGGGGAATGGCCTGACAAATGACTGTATTTTAAGGTGAAAAAGGAGAAATAAAGCATCATATGTATTTCTACAAATTCCAGAAAATAAAAGATTTTACTCTGAGGCTTACAAAGTGACTTGGTATCAGAAATAATTCCTGAAATTTATGTGAAACTATTTTTTTGCCATTTATCTCATAGATTAAATACTATGTATTGTGTTTGTGTTGTTTGTCATGTGCTAGTTTCTATTCTAGATAATTGCTGATAGGGTTTACAACATAAATAGGCAAAATCTGCTCTCCTAAAAAGAAGAGCATTTATAGTCCATTTGCTATGTCAAAGTTGATGAAGCAGAAAAGGGGATAAGAAATGTATATGCATCTGAGCTCTGCGAATCAAGGTACCTGCTTTAGTTCGTTGTTACTTTGCTTTCTCATTTTGTCTTAAGAGAATTTTTGCTAAGAGTCAGTATTTGACCTTAGAAATTTCTGCCTGAGGTGGAGGTGGACCAATTTCTTTTAAAATAGATCTTTGCTGTATAATAAATGACAGTACTAAAAATAACTAGCCCCTAGAATTCTCATTTAGATGTAAAATTAATAAACTAACGTCTATGTAAAATTTTCTTATTACTCATTAAAACCGTGATGTGAGGTACTATTTATTACTATTTTTTAAATAAGATGAATGTTAGTGAAAACTAAGGTAAGGATAAGACTTGTGTACTATACATTTTTAGTTCTTCCTTACAATTAAGAAAAAAATAACTCATCCTCATATTAATTTATAAATTGCATATCTACGGTGCTATAATTAATCCAAACATTAGATGTTCCTAGTTTTCTTAGATAATAAATGTAATAGAAGACTTTTTTCCTCTCTTCATTAAGTCCACTTGGTTACTTTGCATACATAAACTGCCACTATTCAAAGAAGAAGAAATATGTTCCAGAAAAAGTAAAATTAAGAGGATCCCTGTAATTAGGAGAGTAGTTTCAGCTGTATCCTGAAGAATTACTGGGATTTCAATGCATGGAGATGAGCAAAATGCTTTTTTACATTTCAAATGTATCAGCAAAACACCAGGAGGTAGAAAAATCTAAAAATCATTTGAGAACACTGTGTTAACCTTCTTACAGAAGAGAAGGGAGGGAGAAACCCCCACAAACAGATGAGGATCATATTATTGAAGTTTCAACTCGAGGATATGTGGACCTTATCCTTTAACAATGGGATTTAAAGAAATGTTTGAAAATGGATAACTAAGGGCTGAGATAGTAATTTTAAAATGCCACCTCATTTTTCCATAGTAAAATCAGCACAATTATAAAACAACAGGATAGAAAGAGATCTTAATTTTTTCTTCTCAGAAAAGTAGCAGAAGCACATTTTAGATACCCTGTGATAGACTCCCTTCCTCTCTTTACTGTACCTCTCCTAATAGTTTTCTTTAGTAACTCCAAAGTAAAAATATTTATAATCTATATGTCAAGAGCCGTGTAAGGTTTTGAACAACCAATAAAAAAAATAAAAAATAAAAAAATAAAAAATAAAAAAAAAATATTTATAATCTATGCAAAATTGCTAAATGATGGGAAGATGTGCCCAGACCATTGTAGTTAGTGAGGACACAGCCTCTAAGTCAGGTTTTCTGACTCCCAATGCTTGACTTTACACTTGCTATTCCCAATTTTCTACATTATGGAGTTATTAATGCCTATGACCAGCTTAATACATAATAATGAAACAGACATTTACACACTCATCAACTATCTCAATAAACAGAAATTTAACTACTATAGGATCTCCCTGGATGCCCCTCACATGTTAATTTCATTCATCCTTGAGAGGAATTATAACCCTGATATTTTAAAAAATTAATAAATCTTATTTTAGTCAGCTTTGTGTAACTGTGACCAAAAGATCCAGTAGTAACAATTTAGAGAAGAAAAAGTTTATTTTGGCTCATGGTTTAATAAGTTCAGTATATGGTTGCCTGCCTTCCTAGATCTGGGGCCAAAGTGAAGCTGAATATCATGGTGGAACAGTGGGCTAGAAGGTAAGCTGCTCAGTTCAGGACAGTCAGGAAGCAGAGAGAGAGAGGGGGAGAGAAAGAGTTGTGCAAGTGACAAAATATAACCTCCAAAGGCATGCCTCCAATGACCTACTTTATCTAGCCACAACCTACCTTCCTATAATGACCACCCAATTAATCCATTCAAGTGGATTAATCTACTGATCAAGTCACAGCTCTCCTAAGCCAATCATTTTACCTCTGAACATTCTTCCATTGTCTCACCACATGAGCTTTGGGGAATAAATGGTATCTTCAAACCATAAAAACAATGTGAAGAGCTTATGGTTTTATTTTACAATTTTAGTCCATATGTATTTTGGAAATTTTAAATCATAATGCATTGTCTCTTTTATATATTACTACAAGCAGTTTGCTAGTTTTAATATTCTTCCATATTCATGACTTTCTTTTGCTTGTACTACTATATAGGGTTTTGATGTTAATGGTGTAATGGTATCATGATATAAATGGGTGAATAGTGGTTTTCATTTCTGTCCTATTCTTTGTAGGAGTTTGCTTACATTTGGAATTACCTGTGAATGGTTATAACTAACTATAAAACAACTGGGCCCTGTAGTTGGTTATGAGTGGTATTTTCTTTTTGTCTCTGTGTCTCTATCTTCTTGTGTCTGTGGAATTAAGTTGTATTTTTTTCTTGAAATGTATTCATTTTTATTAAGTTTTCAAATGATCAGCATAATTTTTTAAATATTATTTTTAGTTCTTCTAATAGTGTATGCCTAAGTTAATATTGTTTTGCCTAAATTAATCTACCTGATTCCTATCAATTTTATTTTTGTTTTTGTGACAGGAGATTCTTGAATGTGTCAATTCCTCATTGGATTTCTATTTCAGTAAGTTCTGTAGACAAATCTCTTTTTTTTCTGTTTCAGTCCTTCCTTGTTTCCTCTCTCCCATCCATTCTTTCTTTCTTCCTTTGAAACAATTCAGAAACTTTTTGGTTTCACATACAAAATTGGTTGAGAATTTTCCTCATTTGAATTCTTTGTCATTTTAATATAATACTTGAGACCATGAATTTCATCTAATTGATACCTTTCATTATCCCTAAATTTTAAATATATTAATTCCTTATACCATTATAAATAGTTTTAATATTAGTTTTAGTCTTATTAAATTCATAACTTGATTATGTTAAGAAATTCTGACCATAATTACTATTTTTATAATTATTAATCAAATTACATTTTGTTTTGACTCCTAGCCTATAGAATTTTGAACCATAGAAATCCATAAGATGTGGTATATGGCCTACGATACTTTAGATTTTAACAAGTTCCATGTATTCTCTGATCAATGGTTGCAATTTTCATATGTTCACACTAAATTAATTAAGAAAGTAATTTAAATATTTTAAATTTTCCTTGCATTTTATATGTCAAATCTCTTAATTATGAAATGAGGTAAAAGATTTCATACTATCAATTTTTCAGTTTTTGTTCAGCTTTACATAATCCTGGAAAGTTGAAGATTTTAATACTAGGACTAATATTCCTTTTATCTAGTATTTAGATAGGTTAAAATAGATTTTATTTGATTTTAATAATTCTTCAAGTACATTAACTTTGTTCAGATTAATATTTGTCTGATTTATACTTCTTATTCTCTCTTTTTATATTTCTCTGTTCCTCAGTAAATTCCACTTGAAAGCACAAAACAGGATTTTTTTAGAATGTCCTCTGCTATTCTTGTCTTTTAAGCTAAGATTTACTCCATTCTTATTACCAGTTAATGAAGACAATCACAATATAGTGTTTGAGAAAATGAACACTAGAGGCAGAAGCCTTGGGTTTGAATTTTAGCTGTCTCTTCTTAGCAAATGCATAACCCTGAGCAAGTCGTTAAAATTTTCCCTGCCCCCTCATTGTTTGGCAATTTATACTTAAATAGAATTTTTCTCATAGGATATGATGAAATTAAGTGTGTGAATATTTTTAATTCTTTCCAAAATTGTTTGAAATATAGTAGGCACTATAAAATTATTTGCTATTATTGTATTTAAATTTATTTTCTAACTTTTGAAATTTTGTTCAGCATTAGCATTATTATACTTCACAATATTTTATTTACTCCAACATTTTTTCTCCTTTTTACCTTTTATTAATTCATCATAAATCTTTTAATTACTGCATTTTTAAAACCTCTTCTTGCTTAAACTTTGTCATGGTTTTCCCAGAAAAAGAGTAAAAAAGAGTCTATTTATGAAATGTCTTCAACAAATGAAATGAGAAATCAACTAAATTATTCATTAAAGTCCAACATTATCCCCAGTTAACAGATATCTTTTTTCGCAATTTCCAGCTAAGAATATATGTATAATTAATTGTTGTACTAAAATTCAATGTGACTTTTCCTTCAACTTACTATTGGTATAAACACTTAAAATATAAACATGAGAAAGTGAAAAAAATCATACTTTACTATGGGTGGGGGAGGATGATTTCAGGCAAAGTTGATTGTCAATTATTTTTTTTTAAAATGTACAGAACAAAGTGGTAGTATAGTTGCCTGTTGTGCTCTCACTCCTTCCTGTTGACAAAATGGGAATATCACAAAGTATAGACACCTATATTTCAATGGACTGACTGAGGAAATACGCTGAGGAGTAGCAGTGAAATGCTAAGATACCTGCAAAGTGTGAAATCCCAAGGTAGCACCAGAGAGGGGAGGAGAGTGAGGCATCCTGCCCCTCCCACACCACCCAGCCCAAAATCTTCTTATGGGGAAAGGTGAGCTGGGGAGTCCCCAGTGGTCCCCATTGCCATTGTAATTGTCTCTAGTCCTTACTACAGGAGATTCTTGATCTTCTCAGGTCCCAAACACAGTCTGGGGGAGTTATATAGACTATAAGCTCACATTGTACATCTCCTATGACCTAATTGGCCACATCTTAGACCCACTGGATCTGAAGATGATGCTATGTCCCTAACTCTTGCTAGAGTCTAACTTTCCTGGGAGATAGTGGTTACAGATATCTCCTTCTGAAGATCACACCATTATTCCACTATGTTGACATTGGTAATTCTAGCACCATATTTCTAGCTGTTCAGAATCTAGACTGAACAGAAAAACTAACACCTTGGTTTTCAAATCTATGTGATGCTCCACCCTCCCAGGGAATAGGCAGAATTTCCTAAATGGAAAGTAAATACGTATGTTTTTTCTCCAATGTATATTTTTGATGCCTTTGTCTAGTATGAGATAACTGTATTTATGTAGGTTTGTCTCTATGTTTTCTATTCTGTACCCTTGGTCTACATATCTTTTTTGGTGTCAATACCATGCCACTTTTGTTATTATGGCTCTATAGTATAGTTTAAGATCTGGTAGTATGATGCCTCTTGCTTCAATTTTCATGCTAAAGATTTCTTTGGCTATTTTAGGTTTCTTATTTTTCCAAATGAATTTCCTGAGTGCTTTTTCTACTTCTATGAAGAATGTCTATGGGGTTTTTAATAGGAATTGCATGAAATCTGTATAATGCTTTTGGAAGTATGGCTATTTTGATGATATTAATTCTGACTATCCAAGAGCATGGGAGATCTTTCCATTTTCTAAGGTCTCCTTCAATTTCTTTCTTTAGTGTTCTATAGTTTTCATTGTAGAGGCCTTATATCTATTTTTTTAGATTGATTTCCAATTATTTTATGTTTTTGAGGCAATTGTAAATGGGTTAGTTTTACAAATTTCTCTTTCAGTGGATTCATCCCTGATGTATAGAATACATTTGATTTATGGGTGTTGATTTTATATTCTGCTACTTTGCTGAATTCATTTATTAGTTCTAGAAGTTTCTTGTATCCTCTAAATATAGAATCATGTCATCTACAAATAATGATACTTTGAGTTCTTCTTTTCCTATTTGTATCCCTTTAATTTTCTTCTTCTAATTGCTCTGACTAGAGTTTCAAGGGCAATATTGAATGTAAGTGGTGAAGGAGGGCATCCTTATCTTGTTCCAGTTCTTAGAGGGAATGCTTTCAGTTTTCTCTATTTAGAATATTGTTGGCCTTGGGTTTAGCATTTGCAGTTTTACAATGTTGAAGTATGTTCCTACTATCCCTAGTTTTGCTAACAAAAAAAAAAAAAAACTAAACAAACAAAAAACGAATACATAGCTGGAGCTCTAACATGTCCACATAAATATGTGCCTCCTCAACAGCCAGATATATATTCATTCCATCTCACCAGCCAGTGAGCTTTCAGATCCTGAGTGTACCCTGGTCTGGCACAACTACCCGCCAGGAAGCAGCTCTGCTCTGCTTGGGAGCATAATACCCAACTGGCCAACCCACAGCACCTTCTTGCACAGGGGCTCATAAGAGAGCCTTCTACACAGTTCATCTGCAGCAACTTTAAATGTTTATGCCTGTCCCATTAGCTAGCTGGCAGCACCCTCACCAACAAAAACATAGCAGCCACAAAGATTCCCAATTGTGCTCATTGAGAGAACCACAATCACTGACCAGGATTAGAGTTGAAGGAGCAGGACAGACACTATACTCCTGAGCCAATACAGAATCAAATCTAATATACAATGTCCAAGTGACACTTGTAGTTATCTGCAGGTCCACACCTGTAATCTCAGAAGCTGAGGCAGGAGGATCACAAGTTGGGGGCTTGCCTCAGCAACTTAGCACAACTTTGTATCAAATAAGAATTTAAAAGTGCTGGAGATGTAGCTCAGTGGTAAAGTGCCCCTGGGTTCAGTCCTCAGTACTGGTGGGGGTGGGGCAGAGATCCATGCAAACAGAAGAAAATAGTGAGTGGGAGTAGCTATACTCATATCAGATAAAACTGACGTTAAATCAAAAACTGTAAGAAGAGATAATAAAGTCCTTACATATTAAAATTCAATTCATCAATAGGACAAAATAATTGTAAATATATAGGCACTCAAGAGCAGATCACATATAAAGCTAGAAAGAATAAGAGTTTTATCTGTTGCATCAAAGATGTTAAGTGTCATTCCTGAAGAACACCATTCAGGAATGACATATTTGAAATATGATGGACATATTTCTCATTTGGCAATATTGCTATTTTTTGGACACTGACATATTGATTACTATGTTTTGTTTGTTTTCTGGGGGTGATTATTATAGATAACTTTGCTTTCTGACTAGATTGTAGCTACTGAGAAGGATCAGATATTGTCAACATTTTTCATATACAGTAGCACAAAATCCCTTCTCAAATTGATAACTAATCCCACTACTAACACTTATTAGAAATTTTTGCTGAATAATTCATCCATGGAGAAGCAACCGTACAGACAATTTTTTTGAGAAATGAAAACCAGTGGAAATGGATAGTAATGCTGCAAATTCTGGTGACAGAGGGATCAGCCACACTCTTTCAGGGAGCTCTGCAGAAATTGCCTTTAATGATATTTTTCTATATGGAGATACTTAATAGCAGATGAACCAAGACTTAAAAGAAGAGAGCATGATAGGCCCACTTTATAAGTTATAAACGCAGGATTCTGGTTATAAAACCAGAAGTTTCAGTTCAGTTCTTTTCTGTAAAAATGATAATAAAAATTCCCATTTGAAAAAAAATTATTTTATTCTGCTTATTTCCCTTCCCCAGCGGAATGCATTACAATAATTATTACACATATAGAGTACAAGTTTTCATATCTCTTGTTGTATACAAAGTACATTCACACTAATTTGTGTCTTCATACCTATACTTTTGGTAATAATGATCATCACCATCATTTTTAACCTCATGTCTCCTACTTTCTCCTCCAACCCCTATGCCCTATCATCTATTCCTCCTATGCTCCCTCTCCCTATTCCACTATGAATCAGCCTCCTTATATTAAAAAAAAAAAAATTGGCATTGGGTTATTTGGGATTCGCTAACTTCACTTAGCATTATTTTCTCTAACTCCATCCATTTACCTGCAAATGCCATGATTTTTTTCTGTTTTATTGCTGAGTATTAGAAAAAGCAATCATGAAATTCATCTGGAAAAATAAGAGACCCAGAATAACTAGAGCAATCCTTAGCAGGAAGAGTGAAGCAGGTGTACTTTCTAAACACTAATTCTTGTTTTTAAGTTTATCTTATCATTAATCAGTTCTCTTAGAACTATAGAATATATGAGGAAAAAAAACAAGTAGATTCACTTAGTTTCAAAGGATGAGTCATTGATAATTTTTCTTGAAGAAAGCATGAAAGGCAGGAGGGTACTCTGGAAGCTGCCAGAGAAAAATGATTATTTAAGCCAAGATTAGTTTGTCATATGGATGACAAAAACAGATGAGTTTCTAAATCTCAGTGACTCAAAAAAAAAAAAGACTTATTTTTTTGTTCCTGGTTAGTTCACTTTGCATTCAGCCAGTTGTCCAGGGCAGCTTGTCCACATTCCATGTCCACACCAATCTATGTTTCCATAGTCCCTGCAGTCCTTGCATTAAGTGTTTAGACCTGGAATTGTCTTATGACATTTTACTGGTTGAAACAAGTCATATGATCATAACTAACTTGGAGCTGGTGGGGGAGTCCTATGTTCCTGTGCACTGAAAGGGGGGAACACAGTCGATAAACAACATCTTTCTAATAAAGATGTATGTATATCACTGACGTTATGTTTGCTCAAATTAAAGTAAGAGATGAAGGTAAATAGTGTTCTCTTCAGAGGTAACTAAGGCCCTAGCATAATTAGAAAATAATTTATCTTTTTCCGTGTACCAAATTGTTTTCGAAACACAAAAGATGGCCTCTTGTTTCTTATCTTATTTCATGACATGTTCCTTGAAATTAAAGGTTACTCCATAAATGTCAAGGTCAAAGACTCTTGGTCTTTCCTGAGTCTGGAAACTCTGAACTATTTAGAAAATGATAAAGTGGTTTCTTGGAAATTTCTTCACTAATGTAGTTTCTCAGTTTTTCTAATGCAATATCACAAGCTAGAGATCAATTAACTACTAGAGATCACATGAAATAGTGATGGTTTTAAAGTATTTGTGCTTTTGACCCATAGCCCCTGAATTTAAAAGGTTGGCAAAAAATACAAAATAAAATAAAATATGGGTATTTTAATATTTAATATTCACTTTTACATACTATCATGTTTAAAGAAGTAGTATGACTCATCTGGTAATAATGCAGTGAATATTACAACAAATTATTTTAAAAATGAAACCCATAATGCATCTGGATTTTTTATTTTTTTAGTTTTTCTTCATTTTACCCAGGTTTTCCTCATTACTTTGCCACTTGTGGTCTTCATGTGGGACTAAACACTCTTTATGTTCTCAAATACAGATATAAGACCCATGCAATATTAAAATATTTTAGAGGTTTCCTTATTTGTACCAATAATAGAATGTTTTAGAGTTACTCTTATTCCTATTTAATTCACAGTATAGATTAGCATGAGTCGTATATGGAATACTCACAAAGCAGTATGTGAAATTTGAAGATCAGAGGAACTGGAGTTAGAATTTAAAGTAAGATTTCTTAAATATGAACTTGGAAAATTTGTGTTTAGGTAACCCCTTTCATCCTTTAATTCTTTTCCCTGTTACTTTTCCAATACTGAAATATGATACTTTCTCTTAAAAAAATCTATAAACCTTAAAAAATATTTTCCTTGTCCAAAAGGTTATTTTTTGAATTGCATTAATCTCAGTTCTCTTTTCTTTAAAATAAAAGTAGTTTCCTTTCATTCCATGCTAGGAATAAAGGTTTTTCAAAGGACATGCAAAAGAAATAGGTATAATATTAATTTATCTCTTCAAACTCCCATTTGAAACTATCAGGGCTTTTTAGTTTGTGAAATAAAATATCTTTAAAGTACTAAAATTCTCTATCCATTTGAATAATTTTCCTAAATTACCATAACATAATAACTTCTTTCAGATAGTATATTGTATTTTCTTCAATTAATAAAAATAGAATATCGAGTTTATTTACTTGCTATAATCTAATCAGCATATACCAAAGCGATTAAAGAAATTTAAGTCATTAAAGTAATTTAAGTAATTAAAAAGGCCCTGAGTTTAATTTGAGGATATTATATGAACAGAAAATATCATGGCTATTTTGGGACCACAAGGGAAACGAACATGAACATTGCTTTATAAGGTTATTTTGTGTATTCTTTTGAGAAAAAAGACTCCAGGGGCAGAACTTATTTATGTATTTGAAATTGCATCTTATTTCTCACCTCAGGTATCTCTCCATAGGTGCCAAGTGTAATACATCAATAGCTGAACAGCTCACTGACCTAAACTCTTCTTGCTCATGCCTGGCTGAGCTACCCAAGAAGCTGCTCAAATTTCAGGCCCTTGTAGATCACTGGTCATGGCAGATGTTAAAATTTGGTTTTCTCTCAGCTCCTGATTTCTTCTATCAAAGGATCACTCTTAGTTGGTTCAACAGGAGCTGGTGAATCAGATAATTAACAAACTTCACTGTCTGCATAAAGCCAAAGGGGGAGAAAAGATTTATTATTTCATCATTGAAACCTCTAACAGAAAAACTCAGGGGACCATTCCTTCAAATGAGGATGGTAAGTAATTTTATGGACATTGAGAAAATTTATTAAAAAAAAGTATCAATGTAATGTCTCATTACATTATATTATCGACAGAAGATCCCCAATAAATTATGCTTTGTTATTTTCTGATCCACTTCTTATGCCTAGTTGACTTAGAAAAGTCCAGTCCAGAAAGTCCCCTGGCCATACTTGCTCTGTGTGTGGCAGTCATATGTGTTGACTACCATCCTACCAAGGAAGCGATATAACTCATTTGCAAATAGAAGCTCTAAGAGCTGAATGCAATTCATCTTCTTTCCTGCTCTTCATTGAATATTAAAGGAATATTTCAACATGGAGCCTCCGATGTACTAGAATTCTAGAGCAACTACCATGAGCAAAACCCCCAGTTGATCTAAAGTAGGTGTGAGTATACATGAGAAGTATATTTCTTTATGTTCATTCACTACAATTTTTCCCTGCTTACCTCATCTTAGCATCTATCTTCAGATATACTGTGTTCTCTGAGAGTGAGCTCAATTAAAAAAAAATTAGTTGAAGAGTCATGAAGATGCAATTGAACTGTACGAAAATGGAGTGTGAATCACATTTTATTAATGCGAACTTAAATTCAGAGAAATGAGTTGTTGCCACTAGCAAACTGTTCCTTATTAACCAGCTAATTGATATTAAGAACCCAAAGCATGCTTGCTAGACAGAAAGCCAGACAATCTGTTAAATATTCATGCTGCTCCTAGCTTCTCCAAGTGCCCCCATTTCTCTGACCATTCTTTCTCATGAAAATCTTGACGGAATTAGGGCCTATGTATCCCCTACTCTAGCAACACTGTTCTTTTCCTGATGGTGCTCAGTCGTTCCAATACTGCTCCCTGGACTCTCACTTCTGCATGACCTTGGCTGTCTCATCTCAAGCAGCCTCTTTTAGGGGTGTAGCTCTCTCTTGATCTCTTAGTATACATTTCCTTTTATTCCATGAGAAACTTAAATGTAATTTTAAGACAGCTCATTCGGGCCCCAGGTTGGCTGGGTCCAAATGTTTGTCTGTATTTTGCTAACTTTAGGGCAATGAAAAATTTAGTTAAAATTTTCTAATTTTCATCCTCAGAAGAGAATAAGCAAACAGTACTTTCTAATTCACAGGAGGGCTATGTTAAAGATTAAATGAAATAATCAGCATTAACAGTCTTACCCAGTAAGTGCTATAATTACCTCCTAAACCAACAGTTTAGAATATATGAAATTCACTACTGTCTTCCCATGGCATTGTGGGAGAATCCACAGTAGTCCAAATACCCATCAATTTATCTCTTTTATAAAATTTAAGAAAGAGCTTCTTAATGATAACAAATAGGACTTTTCAATTCTACTTTCTGGCCTTTATCATAAAGGCCCTTTTCCATAATTTACTGACTATAGGTCAGACTGGCCCAGAACACCTTTGATTCTAGTTCTTCCAGTGTGATATATGTTATAGGCTGTTTTATTCAGAAAATTTAGACTTACATGCATAATCATCCTTTGGTTGGCCAGCTTTTAAATAATTAAATGAAAGTCAATTATTTCATTATATTCTTAAGATCTTTGGCACTGGCAGAATAATATCTTCAAATCTTTGGTTATCTAATCACTCTTCTCTGGTACACTGCAGATAAGGGAACTTGGTCTATACTACTACAAGGCTTATGAAAGAAATTTAATAGAATAATTTCCAATAGAATAATTTTCCAAGGGAAATGTGCATGGGCTTTGTTTTCTGTTGTTTTTTTAAATTTTATTTCAAATCTTAATTCATTAATTTTTGAATTTTGGATGTATTAATTTATTACTGTTCAGTTCACAGTCTTATTGAATTAGGGCAGTGGCACAGTTTAACCAAAGACCAAAGAAAGTACCCTGGGATGTCATATGAGACATAGGTTTATTGACCTAGATAGATTGCACCTCTGTTCCTCACAGTGCTTTGAAAATAGCACCTCTGTCCCCCTTTATGTATTTTCTGGTGATAGTTGGGAAATGAGTGACACTTGTCTTCTCCACTGTGCCCTCTGCAGTTCCACACCAGTTAATACAAGGGAAAAGCTTTCTGAGTAAGGCTATGGAAGCAGTGACATCATTAGATTGCTTTGTTCCTTATATAACCAGCATTCCAAGGAGTAGGTGTCCTGGTGGGCACTCAGGAAAGGAGTTTGTACATATAATACTAGTCTGCCCTGTTTGCAATATATGTGGAAAAGAGAGTCAGTGTTCTTCAAGATAGTATTTATCTGGACATTGCAGTTTGGGCCCACCCTTGTTCCCTTGCGTTGGATGGGTTCTTGGGACATTTCAGGAACCAGGAACAAAGTGCTTTACCATAGTCTTCTGTTTTTTTTTTTTTTTAACAATTTACTATGGAGATATTCTGTCTAATTGAACACTATTCAGTTCTCTGCTTTGGAATGGAATACAATCAAAAGTTTAGAAAAGATTTCGTACTGATCTTATGATTGACTTCAAAGATACTATTCTCTAAATGGTTTGACTTAAAATTCTTCTGTACCTGATGTATAGAAAACATTTCTCTTGCTTTAAATAAAATTTGAGTTTTATATATAGCATAAAATGATGCTAAAATATATAAAAAAAATAGGAGACATTGACAATACACAGGAATTCTGACATAAATTTTGGAAACCTTTTGTGTAAGAAAGGATTCTTTGATTTAGCAGATACTTTTAAAATACAAAACTACATTCCATTCAGAAGAAAATTATAATGAAGTTACATAAATAGTCTTGTGTCAAAATCAAAGTTTCGATTTTAAATTGCTGGACTCCCATGTCCCATTATATTTTTAAGAGGAAATGATGATGTGCAAGTAACAAAATCTACCTGAAGTAAAAACAGTGTCTAGAATATTTTCTTTATCCAACTGGTGAAATGCTTGACAGCCTTTGAATTATAATTATTGTGTAAAAAAAAAAAAAGAACACAAACTGAAAAGGTTGTGATCATTGGCAGTGTGTCTTTTTCCTAGCTCTGGAGATTATGTGTCAGCTTAATTCTGTGTAATATGTGATCTAGCTACAGCTTCAGTTTAAACAAACTCTCATAAGACAATGTCTGATTTTTTTTTCATTTGCAAAACTACCAGGCCAAGATTAAGCAGAAAGCAGAAGTAAACCACTCTTTTTGTCCCCTTTTCTGGTCTTTCTTTGCCATTACTAAAGAAAGGCTGAGAGACTGTATCTTTAAAACATAATATGACATGGGTACAGAAGTTGGGGTCCAAGGCACACCTATGTGTAATCCTGGTAAAACCTTCACATTTTGAGTAGAGATAAAAAAAAAAATCTTACATCTTTAGAATCAGGATTAAACGACACTAACTAGCATTTGTACAAACTGCAAAACATTATCCCATAATATAGGGTACCCTATATACAGCTCAATCCCCAAACCTGGGTGAAGATACTCTTTAAGTCTTTAGTATATTATGCATAAGTAATAATTCTTCAAAAAACAAAAATATGCTATCACAAATTTTTACATACTACCCAAAATAACCAAGGAAATAGAGAGATAAGATATCATGAGCAAGAATTATCACTTGCAGTAGAAAATAACTACCAGCAGTCTGAAATTGGATCTATCATACACAACTTGAAACAACTATGCTCACTATGTTTACAAAATAAAACACATGATCAAAGCAGTTTTTAAGGAAATGTAAACTATTTTTAGAAGACTTTAAAAAGAGTGAGAGGATTTCTAGAATAGCCACAACCAAGATTGTAACAGTTGATTAAATATAAATTATTAGAAATCTTTGTAGAGGGATCAGTGAAGTAGAATATATATGAGGTATAAATATCCAAAATAAAGACAAAAGAAACAAGGGCAAATAACAGAAGAATGTTAAGTTAATAAGATATATAACAGGGAGGTCAAAATTCTAATTATTTGGAATGGTAAAAGAAAAAGAGAATAAGAAGAAATATCTAAAATTTCTTGAAGAAATCTAAGTGTAATTTCAAATCAAATGAAACAGGACAAAAACAACCAAGGACAACAAGTATAAAGAAATCATATGCAAAATATATCACTTTAACATTGTGGAACATTTAAGAAAAAAAGCTTCTACTTTAAAAAGCTAGAAGAAAACTGAGACTCTCTTTAAAGTATAAATATTTGGACTGTCCAATAACTTTATAACAGAGAAAATAAAACATGAATCCTCAGTGTGCTGAAAGAAAATCACTACCAACCTGCCCCAAGCAGCCCTGTGACCTTAGCAAGTATGTCTTTCAAGAACACAGGTGTCACACAGAAGTTAACAAGATGTAGCCACAAGAAGTAAACATTGTGAAAGGAAATAAAAGTTGCTCTTCAAAAGGCAGAAAACTGTCATCGTATGGAAGTTTAGGGATGAGGGATAAAATTGACAATATGAATGTAAATATGATTATTATAATACTTGCATATACATACATATATGTGTGTGTAAAATATATATGTATGTGAATAAACAGACATATTTTACACACATTTTTGTTTATTTGAACACTATTCAGAATATCAAAAGTATTCTTGGAAATATGTATATGTGTGTATGTGTTTGGGTGTGTCAGCATAAGTCTTCATGTAGGTATGCAAACTCACTTACTGTGGGACAGATCCACTAAATAAATTTACACTTGCAGAAAGTAAGGTAAGAGAGTTTAGGAAAGAGAATAAAATTGCATTTGATTTCCTATGATTGAGTTTGTAGTTTTTATGCAATTTTTTTCAATACTTCTATTGAAATCTAAATGTAAAGTAATTAAAATTTAACAACAAAAATAATCACAGTAACCATATTTCAAGTATGGGGCTTGTGGCTACTATATTAGGCAACACAAATATATTTCTGTATGGCAAAATTTTATGCAAAACATTGAATAAGAATAAATAACAAAATTGTATTATATACTAAATAACTAAGAAAACATGGATTAATTTTAAAACATAAACACACAAGGGTTGTTGTTCAGTATTAGGACATGTTTTGCCATTATTAAAATAAGTAAAAGATGAATAAACTAATAAAGGAACGAGTATTTCTAGTTCTTTTATTGGTGTGGTCTCAGGGCAAACAACTGTGTCCAAATTTGCAAAAACTAAAAGATGAATGCAGAGCCTCATGGCTTTTTGAAACAGAAATCCAGGAACACAAAACTACATGGGAACCAGTATTCAGGTAGGAAAACCTAAACTGTAACTGATAATTGTGGGAACTCAGTAACAAGCCTGAAAGATAAGAACTCCAGGGAGACCTAGTTATTGTTAGCCCTTGCCATTTTGTGATTTTACCTCCAGCAGCCGGACTAGCTTCCCACCATGATTATCAGAGAAAAATTCCTTTGTGCTCCCAAAGGACTAGGGCAAAGGGAATTATTTTAAACATCCCAGGTCATTCTGTTCTTAACAAGGTCTGCTCTCGGGAGAAACTGTCCAGAACTTAACCTGTGAGGTTTTGTCAGAGTCTAATATACCTAGGAAAAGGGAAATGGCCCAAGTTAAGACAGCTGTAACAGAAATACCCAAACACCAACTCACTCTGTTCATCCTGTCTCACCTCAGAGGATAAGTAAGTAAACCTGGGAAGCACATGTGAAGCTCACATCCCAGAGATTCAGGCTCAATTAAAGTCTGAGCTGTAGGTTTGGGACTAAAGAATGCTTCTCCTTGCACACTATTCCACCATATCACTAAGTTCTTATTTACAGCCATCCTTTTTTAAAAAAATTTGTTATTATTATTAGTTGCTCAAGACAATACAATGATCTTGACATATCATACATTTGATTCAAATGGGGTATGAATTTTCATTTTTCCACGTGTACAGATTGCAGGATCACATTGGTTATATAGCCACGTATATACATACAGCAATACTAGTGTCTGTTGTATTCTGCTGCCCTCCCTATCCCCTGCTCCCCTCCCCTCCCCTCCCATCACCTCTCTCAACTCAATCTACTGTGACACATTTCTCTCTCTCTTTTTTTTTTCCTTCCCCCTCACACCATCATATATGTATTCTGTATAACAATGAGGGTCTCCTTCCATCTTCCATTCAATTCCCCTTCTCCCGCCTATTCCTCTCTTCCCTGTTTAGTGGTAATCTTCTTCTCATGCTCTTCCTCCCTACTCTGTTTTGAGTCACCTCCCTTATATCAGAGCAATCATCCTTTTTTATCGTGAACATCATGAGCAGCTATCAGGGAAAAAATATGCGACATATTAAAGGCAGACAAACAAACACACACACACAGTTTAAAGAGAGAAAGCGATAGTACAAGCCTGAGGATCAGTCTCAGATGGAGGCAGAGGTGTTAGAATTATCATACCTGGAAATTAAAATAATCATGATTACTTTGTTAAAGGCTGTAACGGATAAAGTAGCTGATTTGCAACAGAGTTGGAAATTCTAAGAATCAAAAATAAATGTCAGAATTAAAAAGCTCAGATGGAGAAATGAAGACTGTCTCTTATCGATTTAATGGCAAAATAGAAAAGGCTGAGGAAAGAATCCCTGAATTGGAGAATATCTCAGAAGAAAGTGCCAAGATTGAAATGTAAGGGGAAAAAAAGGAAAAAGAAAAAGGAAGGAAGGAAAAGAAGGAAGGATATCCGAGAATTGTGGGACAACTATAAAAGATTTATGTCTATAGAATGGAAATTCCAGAAAGAGTTTTTCCAAATGAATATCAGACACTCAATTGCTGACGCAGAAATCCCAGAGAAACTCCAAGGAGGATACATAGAAAACAAAACAAAACAACAAAAAATTCAAAACACGCAGGCATATGATTTTTAAACTATGGAAATTCAAAGACAAAATATCCTGAAAGACGTCAGAAGGGAAACCACCTTACCTATAGAGGAACAAAGGTAAAATTAAACCTAATTTCTACTCAGAAACAATGTATGCAAGAATAGTAAAAAAATAAATATATGGAGAGATAATCCATGCTAAAACAAAGAAAAGAAAGCAGGAGTAGCTATAATAAGTTCAGAGAGAATAGACTTGAGATCAAAGAATGTTATCAGGAACAAAGATAAGTATGACATATGAGAATGGGATCAATTATCCTTTGTATGTATCCTAACATGGATGCACCTAACAACAAAATCTCAAAATACATGAGAAACCAACTGATGGAATTACAAGAAGAAATAGATGAATACACTGGTTACAGTTAGAGATTTTAATAAGTTTCTTTCAGAAATGGACACAGCAGGCAGAAATCAGTAGGAGCATACTTAAAACACAGTACCTCCATTAATCAACTGGATATAATTGACGTCTATAGACTACTTCATTAAATAGCATCAGAATACATGTTCCTCTTAAGCTCACATGGGATATTCGGCAAGATAGAACACATTCTCGGCCATAAGGCATATCTAAAACAATTTAAACAATTTAAAGGAATGAATAGCACACAATTTCTGTTCTCAGAGCCTAATGGAATTAAGGGAGAAATCAATAACAGAAAGGTAAATTTAAAAATCCTCAAATACTTGGAGAGTGAATAATACTTCTAAACATCTGCATGCAAGGAAAAGAAAAAGAAAGAAATTTTAAAAATACCTGAAACTAAATGAAAATAAAAACACAGCTTATTAAAGTTTCTGGGTTGCAGAGAAAGAATGCTCAGAAAATTTATAGCATTTGAATGTACATGTTAGAAAAAAATATATATAAGTAAAGTCAATAACCTATGGTTCCACCTTAAAAAATTAGAAGAGAACAAAAAATTAAATACAAGGTAAGCAGAAGAATAGAAAGACCATTAGAACATAAACCAGTGAAATTGTAAACAGGAAATCAATGGGGGAAATTACTGACAGTGCAATCTAGTTCTTTGAAAAGATTAATAAAATTGACCTTAACAACAACTGCAACAATGACAGTAACAAGTTGTTGTAACAACATCACAAGAGGAGAAATTACTAATGTCATAAATGAAAGTGGGGTCATCCTGGCAGGTCTCATGATTGTTAAAAAGATATTATAGAAATACTAAGAAAAACTCTGAACATAAATTTTATAACCTACATAAAATGAAACAATTCAACAAACAAAAGTTAAGTAAGATGAGATAGAAGATCATATGTGGTTTCTATCTACTAAATACATTGAATCAACATTTAAATGCCTTTGTTAGTGGTACCTACCAGACCAATGTTCGACCAAACAATTTAGAAAGGAACTATATCAATTTGCAGCGATTTTTAAAATAATAGAAGCAGAGGGGATACTTACTTCCCAATCCTTTATAAGAAGACAACATTACTTTATTACCAAAACCAAGCAATACCCAAAGATTTGGAAAGTACAGACTGATGTCCATCATAAACATCAATGTCAAATACCAGACAAAGCATTAACAAACCGAATCCAATACAGTGTAAAAAATTTAAACACTGTGACCAAATGAGATTACTTTATTTATGGAAAGTTGGTATTCCAAAAATCAATTAACGGGCCTTAGGATGTAACTCAGTGATACAGTGCTGGCCTTCACACACACAACCCTGAATTTGGTCCCCAGGATCACATACACACACAGTTTATCAATTAAACTCTCACATTTATTGATTTACCTAAACTAAGCATAGAGATAGGAACATGCTCAAACACACAGTCATATTGACAAATGTAGAAAAGCATTTCTCAAAATCCAATGCTGCCCCAAAATAAAAACTATCAGTATAAAAAGGGAAAAAGGGTAATTCCACTAACTTTCTAAAGAATATCTACAAAAACCAATAGCTTAAGATCATACAGGTTGAATATACCTTTTTCAAAATATTTAGACACAGTTTTTGAACATGCTCAAACACACAGTCATATTGACAAATGTAGAAAAGCATTTATCAAAGTCCAATGGTGCCCCAAAATAAAATAAAAACTGTCAGTATAAAAAGGGAAAGAGGGTAATTCCACCAATTTTCTAAAGAATAACTACAAAAACCAATAGCTTAAGATCATACAGGTTGACTATCCCTTTTTCAAAATGCTTAGACACAGTTTTTCTGGTTTGAGAATTTTGGGGGGGCAATTTGGAATATTTATGTTACATAATTAGATGTCTTCATGATGAGAACTAAGTCAAAAAATAAAATACTTTTGTATTTTGTATATAAACAGCCTGAAGTTCATTTTGTACACATTTTTAATAATTCTGTGCATGAAACTGAATTTATGTACATTGATTTATCAGAAGCAACGATGTCACTATCCACCATCCGTGTCCTGTATAGTCTGTGGTGATTTGCAAACACCATCATTATTGACTCTCTATTTGCTACCAATAAGCAATAATTTACTTCTACCTATTCACACGTAAATACTTAATCAGGAAAATATGGCATATATGTTAGCTCTTCTGCACTGTGACCAAATCACCTGACAAGAACAAGTTAGAGGAGGGAGAGTTTGTTTTGGTTCATGATTTCAGAGTTCATGGTAATCCCAAACCATTGCTCTAGGCCCAGGAGGAGGCAGAACATCATGGCAGAAGAGTGTTGCTCCATTCACACCAGTTGGGAAGCAGAGGTGTGAGGTGTGGAAAGAACAACAGGAAAGAAAACCCATCACTGGCACAACCCCAGTGATCCAACTTCTCCAGACAACTTCTCCCACCTTCCTACTATTATCATCCTGTTAGTTCATTCAAACTAGAATGGACAAAGTAAGTTACAGATCTCTTAATTCAATCATTTTCCCTCTGAATATTCTTGTATTAGCACAGGAGCTTTTGGGAGATGCCACATATCCAACTCATCACAGCATGTCAGTAACCCAGTGAGAAAATAGTTAAGTATTCAGCATCGTAACAGTGCAGTACAGTAGCATTACCAGAGCGCCCCTACCAGATATTAAGCAACAGCAGCAGCAAATGATAAAAACCCTCAGTCCTCACCTTTGAAGTTGTATTCATATTAAAAGGTTACTGTAAACTTTATTTTATTTTTTTAGGTAGGAAACAGAAAAAGTCAGGAGACAAGGAAGCAAGAAAGAAATTTCCCTAGGGATGAGGAGGCATTCTGCTGGATGGCTTTTTTTTTTTTTTTTTAATTGGTCGTTCATAACATTACATAGTTCTTAATACATCATATTACACGGTTTGATTCAAGTGGATTATGAACTCCCGCTTTTACCCCATATACAAATTGCTGTATCACATCAGTTACCCTTCCATTGATTGACATATTGCCTTTCTAGTGTCTGATGTATTCTGCTGTCTGTCCTATTGTCTATTATCCCCCCTCCCCTCCCCTCCCCTTTTCTCTCTCTACCCCTTCTACTGTAAATCATTTCTTCCATTTGTATTCTCTTGTCTTACCCCTCCTTTCCTCTTATATGACATTTTGTATAACCCTGAGGATCGCCTTCCATTTCCATGCAATTTCCCTTCTCACTCCCTTTCCCTCCCACCTCTCATCCCTGTTTACTGTAAATATTCTTCTCAAGCTCTTCGTACCTACCCTGTCCTTGTTTTCACCCCTTATATCAAAGGAGTCATTTGGTATTTGTTTTTTAAAGATTGACTAGCTTCACTTAGCATAATCTGCTCTAATGCCATCCATTTCCCTCCAAATTCTATGATTTTGTCATTTTTTAATGCAGAGTAATACTCCATAGTGTATAAATGCCACATTTTTTTTATCCATTCATCTATTGAAGGGCATCTAGGCTGGTTCCACAGTCTTGCTATCGTGAATTGAGCTGCTATGAACATCGATGTAGCAGTGTCCCTGTAGCATGCTCTTGTTAGGGCTTTAGGGAATAGACCGAGAAGGGGAATAGCTGGGTCAAATGGTGGTTCCATTCCCAGCTTTCCGAGAAATCTCCATACTGCTTTCCAAATTGGCTGCACCAATTTGCAGTCCCACCAGCAATGAACAAGAGTGCCCTTTTCCCCGCATCCTCTCCAGCACTTATTGTTGTTTGACTTCCTAATGGCTGCCAGTCTTACTGGAGTGAGATGGTATCTTAGGGTAGTTTTGATTTGCATTTCTCTGACTGCTAGCGATGGTGAGCATTGTTTCATGTACTTGTTGATTGATTGTATGTCCTCCTCTGAGAAGTGTCTGTTCAGGTCCTTGGCCCATTTATTGATTGGGTTATTTGTTATCTTATTGTCTAATTTTTTGAGTTCTTTGTATATTCTGGTTATTAGGGCTCTATCTGAAGTGTGTGGAGTAAAGATTTGTTCCCAGGATGTAGGCTCCCTGTTTATCTCTCTTATTGTTTCTTTTGCTGAGAAAAAACTTTTTAGTTTGAGTAAGTCCCATTTGTTGATTCTATTTGTTAACTCTAGCACTATGGGTGTCCTATTGAGGAATTTGGAGCCCGATCCCACAGCATGTAGATCATAACCAACTTTTTCTTCTATCAGATGCCGTGTCTCTGATTTAGTATCAAGCTCCTTGATCCATTTTGAGTTAACTTTTGTGCACGGCGAGAGATAGGGATTCAGATTCATTTTGGTGCAAGTGGATTTCCAGTTTTCCCAGCACCATTTGTTGAAGATGCTATCCTTCTTCCATTGCATGCTTTTAGCCCCTTTATCAAATATAAGATAGTTGTAGTTTTGTGGATTGGTTACTGTGTCCTCTATTCTGTACCACTGGTCCACCCGCCTGTTTTGGTACCAGTACCATGCTGTTTTTGTTACTATTGCTCTGTAGTATAGTTTGAAGTCTGGTATCGCTATACCGCCTGATTCACATTTCCTGCTTAGTATTGTTTTTGCTATTCTGGGTCTTTTATTATTCCATATGAATTTCATGATTCTTTTATCTATTTCTACAAGATATGCTGTTGGGATTTTGATTGGCATTGCATTGAACTTATAGAGAACTTTTGGTAATATCGCCATTTTGATGATGTTAGTTCTGCCTATCCATGAGCAGGGTATGTTTTTCCATCTTCTAAGGTCTTCTTCTATGTCTTTCTTTAGGGTTCTGTAATTTTCATTGTATAAATCTTTCACCTCTTTTGTTAGGTTGATTCCCAAGTATTTTATTTTTTGGGGGGATATTGTGAATGGAGTAGTTGTCCTCATTTCCGTTTCAGAGGGTTTGTCGCTGATATACAGGAATGCCTTTGATTTATGCGTGTTGATCTTATATCCTGCCACTTTGCTGAATTCATTTATTAGCTCTAATAGCTTCTTTGTAGACCCTTTTGGGTCTGCTAGGTATAGAATCATATCATCTGCAAATAGTGATAATTTAAGTTCTTCTTTTCCTATTTTAATGCCTTTAATTTCTTTTGACTGTCTAATTGCTCTGGCCAGTGTTTCGAGGACTATGTTGAACAGAAGTGGTGAGAGAGGGCATCCCTGTCTTGTACCAGATCTTAGAGGGAATGCCTTCAATTTTTCTCCATTCAGAATGATGCTGGCCTGTGGCTTATCATAGATTGCTTTTACAATGTTAAGGTATGATCCTGTTATCCCTAATTTTTCTAGCATTTTGAACATAAAGGGATGCTGTACTTTGTCGAATGCTTTTTCTGCATCTATTGAGATGATCATATGGTTCTTATTTTTAAGTCTATTGATGTGGTGAATAACATTTATTGATTTCCGTATATTAAACCAGCCTTGCATCCCAGGGATGAATCCTACTTGATCATGATGTATAATTTTTTTGATATGTATTTGAATCCGATTCGCCAGAATTTTATTGAGGATTTTTGCGTCAAGGTTCATTAGAGATATTGGTCTGTAGTTTTCCTTCTTTGATGTGTCTTTGTCTGGTTTCGGAATCAGGGTGATGTTGGCCTCGTAGAATGAATTTGGAAGTTCTCCCTCTTTTTCTATTTCCTGAAATAGCTTGAAAAGTATTGGTGTTAGTTCCTCTTTAAAGGTTTTGTAAAACTCTGCTGTATACCCATCCGGTCCTGGGCTTTTCTTAGTTGGTAGTCTTTTGATGGTTTCTTCTATTTCCTCTATTGTTATTGGTCTGTTTAGGTTGTCTATATCCTCCTGGCTCAATCTGGGCAGATCATAGGACTCAAGGAATTTATCTATGCCTTCACTATCTTCTATTTTATTGGAGTATAAGGATTCAAAGTAATTTCTGATTATCTTCTGTATTTCTGAAGTGTCTGTTGTGATATTGCCTTTTTCATCCCGTATGCTAGTAATTTGGGTTCTCTCTCTTCTTCTCTTTGTTAGCATGGCTAAGGGTCTGTCAATTTTATTTATTTTTTCAAAGAACCAGCTTTTAGTTTTGTCAATTTTTTCAATTGTTTCTTTTGTTTCAATTTCATTAATTTCAGCTCTGATTTTAATTATTTCTTGCCTTCTACTTCTTTTGCTGTTGTTTTGCTCTTCTTTTTCTAGGATTTTGAGATGAAGTATGAGATCATTTATTTGTTGGTTTTTTTCTTTTTTTGAGGAATGAACTCCAAGCAATGAATTTTCCTCTTAGAACTGCTTTCAATGTGTCCCAAAGATTCCGATATGTTGTGTCTGTGTTTTCATTTAACTCTAGGAATTTTTTAATTTCCTCCTTGATGTCTTCTAAAACCCATTGATCACTCAGCAACCTATTGTTCATTCTCCAGGTGATGCTTGATTTTTCCTTTCTTCTTTTATCATTGATTTTCAGTTTCATTCCATTATGATCAGATAAGATGCATGGTATTATCTCTACCCCTTTGTATTGTCTAAGAGTTGCCCTGTGACATAGTATATGGTCTATTTTTGAGAAGGTTCCATGTGCTGCTGAGAAAAAAGTGTAGCTACTTGATGTTGGGTGGTATAGTCTATATATGTCAATTAAGTCTAGGTTGTTAATTGTGTTATTGAGTTCTATAGTTTCCTTATTTAACTTTTGTTTGGAAGATCTGTCCAGTGGTGAGAGAGGTGTGTTGAAGTCTCCCATGATTATTGTATGTTGGTCTATTAGACTCTTGAACTTGAGAAGAGTTTGCTTGATGAACACAGCTGCACCATTATTTGGGGCATATATATTTATGATTGTTATGTCTTGTTGGTGTATGGTTCCCTTGAGCAGTATGAAGTGTCCTTCTATATCCCTTTTGATTAGCTTTGGCTTGAAATCTATTTTATTAGATATGAGTATGGACACTCCTGCTTGTTTCCGCGGTCCATATGAGTGATATGATTTTTCCCAACCTTTCACCTTCAGTCTATGTATATCTTTTCCTATCAAATGCGTCTCCTGTAGACAGCATATTGTTGGGTCTTGTTTTTTGATCCATTCTACTAGCCTGTGTCTCTTAATTGGTGAGTTTAAGCCATTGACATTTAGGGTTATTATTGAGATATGGTTTGTTCTTCTATCCATATTTGTTTATTGATGTTACTAAACCTGATTTGTTATCCTCTTTGACTACTTTCCCCCCTTTACTGTCCTACCTCCCATTGTTGGTTTTCAATGTTATTTTCCATTTCCTCTTCCTGTAATGTTTTGCCAAGGATTTTTTGAAGAGATGGTTTTCTAGCTGCAAATTCTTTTAACTTTTGTTTATTGTGGAAGGTTTTAATTTCATCTTCTAACCTGAAGCTTAATTTCGCCGGATACACGATTCTTGGTTGGAGCCCATTGTCTTTCAGTGTTTGAAATATGTTATTCCAGGATCTTCTAGCTTTCAGAGTCTGTGTTGAGAGATCAGCTGTTATCCTGATTGGTTTACCCCTAAATGTAATCTGCTTTCTTTCTCTTGCAGCTTTTAAGATTCTCTCCTTATTCTGTATGTTGGACATCTTCATTATAATGTGTCTAGGTGTGGATCTCTTATGATTTTGCACATTCGGCGTCCTGTAGGCTTCTAGGATTTGGGATTCTGTCTCAATCTTCAATTCTGGGAAGTTTTCTCGTATTATTTCACTGAATAGACTGTGTATTCCTTTGGAATGGAGCTCTGTGCCTTCCTGTATCCCAATGACTCTTAAATTTGGTCTTTTGATATTGTCCCATAATTCTTGGATGTTCTGCTCATGGTTTCTTAGCAGACTTGCTGAGCTGTCTATGTTCTTTTCCAGTTGAAATACTTTGTCTTCATTGTCTGATGTTCTCTCTTCTAAGTGATCTACTCTGCTGGTAGTATTCTCAATTGAGTTTTTAAGTTGGTTTATTGTTTCCTGCATTTCTAGAATTTCAATTTGTTTGTTTTTTATTACCTCTATCTCCCTGTGAAATTGATCTTTTACTTCCTGGATTTGTTTGTCAATGTGATCTTTCATTGTCTGATTTTGCTGTCTCATGTCTTCCTTGAGACTCCAGATCATCTGAAGCATATATATCCTGAACTCTTTATCTGATATTCCATCTGTTGCAGCTATTACCTCTTCTAAAGTTGAGTTGACCTGCATTGCTTGTGGTCCTTTCTTTCCTTGTCTTTTCATACTGCTCGCGTTTCTTTCTGCTTGGTGCAACTGTTGTGTTTTGAAATTTACCCCCTATTTATTTATGTTGCTCTTGTATACTTGAAAAGTCTCCCTTGCAGGTGCGGGCGGCGGCTGTGCCCCTACTCCAATTGGGGTGACGTGTCTACCACGCTGGCGGCTCTCTGGGCCTGTTCCGGGAGTGGAAGGCGGCTCTGCTCTGTCCCTATTCCAATTGGGGTGTCGTGACTACAATGCTGGCAGGTCGCTGGGCCTGTTCCGGGCATGTGCGGTGGGCTTGGCTGGCGGGATTCCACCTAATGGCAGTCTCTAACCTCCCTGCTTGCTAATTAATGGCTTCTCTGAGGCGCCACGCCTTCTGTAGCTGCGGGGCAGGCCGCGCGAATCAGTTGGCCTGGATCTCCGGGGTCCTGCTGCTGGCTGTTTTGATGTTGCAAGCTGTTGGAGAGTGGTGGTGTATTCTTCAGCTTTCCCGGATGGTGGCCGCTGACTGCCTGGATGGAGTGTCCGCTGTTTTGATGTTGCACTCTGAAGGAGAGTGGCGGTGTATCCTTCAGCTTTCCCGGATGGTGGCCGCTGACTGCCTCGGTGGAGTGTCCACTGTGGGGGATGGGACTGTACAGCTTCCTTCCCCTTCTGAGATCCCGTGCTCGGCCCAAGGGTCCGTGTGGGCTTGGCTGGTGGGATTCCACCTAATGGCCTTCCCTAACCTCCCTGCTTGCTAATTAATGGCTTCACTGAGGCGCCACGCCTTCTGTAGCCGCAGGGCAGGCCACGCGAATCAGTTGGCCTGGATCTCCGGGGCCCTGCTGCAGGCTGCTGGGATCCCTGGCACTCTCTGCTGGATGGCTTTTTAAAATGTTTCCTACAAAATTCTCTGCCTCATTAACAACTGTTTTTGTCAGGAAAGTCTCCCTTTGATTTTATAAATGAACATGATTTCTCATTCTTTAATGAATGCACGCTGCTCCATCAATAAACCCATCACACGTTTTCACCATGTCATTTATAGGCATTTTTTTCTGAAGTGTCAACAATGCCATATTCATCTTCACTAATATTATGATCACCTCAATTCAGAACCATTTCAGTTATTTCACCATGGGCAATGAATGAACTGGAGCCTCATTATTAATGGTAAAATTGTCAATATGCACTACTTCGTGCTTATTAATGAATTCTAAGGGCATATGCTTTTTGCATATATAAAGAGGTCAGATAATTTTTTTCTCATTTGACATACAGAATTCTTCAGTCATCACCACCTTGTCCATCATCATGGCTGAATATAACTCCAGACCATTCACACACAATTATGCTTAGTCTGTATGTTCTAAGAAACGACAGCAACATATTTCAACAAACTGCATGATAAGGTCGTTTTACAAACCTTCCAGGCCTACACATCTGTTTACTGCTATAACAAGCTGTTCAAGAAAGTGTTTTTATATTTACTCTTCATTGATCTAAGGATACCCTGCCTGAATGAATACATGGCTGAATTAATAAAGTCACATTTGGGGGAAAGTATATGGTATAAACATGACTCTTGGAGAGACGTTTTGCTAAAGGATGAATCGAACAGTTGTCAAGGAATAATAAAATCTTGGAGTTGCCATCCAATTTAGCTTTTCTGCAGGGAGCACAAGCCACCAATACTAAATCCTGGTGAAAGTAATCAGAAACCATGTACTGGGTAACCTAGGCCTATTCATTAGGATAATATTGAACTGGTAAGAAAATCATTTTTACAATAGTGTGGACACCAGCTCTTGCGTATCACATCAAATTAACATAATGTTTACCTGCTGCATTGGCACATCACAGTTATTCTACCCTGGGCTTCCTATAAGATTTCTTAATTCCTTTAAGATCTGTCTCATCAACCATATTCTATGTCATTCTGGGGCAATAATGGCAAAACTGTAATATTTGATCAGCTCAACAGATTCACTTTCTGGTGAGAGATTTTCATCAGATAACTGATGCAAACTTATCAGTGAATTTATCCATTGCTTTGTGATTAGTAGATGCCTTATCACAAAAAAAATTTTAAAGATTTAATGTTGCATCTTACTTTAAACTACAACAAGCTGTATATGTGTAGTTCTCTCAAATGTTTTGTTTATCATGATAGCAATTTGCTTGCTTCACGATCAGTTCACTATTAAGTGGTGTGTGTTCACTGCAGTGCTGATAGATTGACCTTATAAATGTATATAATATTCATTTTTAGCTTTATACTGTCTTATTTTATTTTTTAATTAAATTTTTTTTAAAAAAATTATTTGTTCTTTTTACATACACATGGGAGTAGAGTATATTTTGACATTATACATACATGGAGTATAACATCCTAATTAGAATTGTATTCTGTACATGATGTAGAGTTTCACTGTTCATAAACTCACACATAAACATTAGAAAGTTATGGCCAATTCATTCTACTATCTTTCTAATCAAATCTCTCCTCCCTTCCCTTCATTCCCTTTGTCTAATCCAATACACTTGTATTCTCTCCCCCACCCCAGTTTACTGTGTGTTAGAATCCATGTCAGAGAGAATATTTGGCCTTCATTGGAACTGGCTTATTTCACATAGCATAATAGTCTCCAGCACTATCCATTTATTGGCAAATGTCATAATTTCATTTTCTTTATAGCTGGGTAATATTCCATTGTATATGTGTACCACATTTTTTTAATCCATTTATCTGTTGAGGGGCATCTACGTTGGTTCCATAATTTAGCTATTGTAAATTGAGCTATTCTAAACATTGATGTGACTGTGTCACTGTAGTATGCAGATTTTAAAAACTTTGGGTATATACTGAGGAGTGGTATAACTGGCACAAAGGGTAGTTACTTTCCAACTTTTCTGAGGAATCCCCATATTACTTTCCAGAGTGGTTGTACAATTTACAGTTTCTTCTTCAGCAAATGGATAAGTACATCTTTATTCCCTACATCCTTAACAACATTTATTTTTACATATATTCTTGATAATTGCCATTCTGATTGGAGTGAGAAATCTCAGTATAGTTTTAATTTGCATTCCTTTACTTTCTAGAGATGTTGAATATTTTGAATCTTTTATCCAATGTATGCCTATGGTGTCTTTGTCTAGTATGAAATAACTGTATATATGTGGGTTTGTCTTTTTGCCATCTATTTTGCTCCATTAGTCTTCATGTCTGTTTTTGTGCCAATACAACACGGTTTTTAGGACTCATAAATGAACTCAACAAAGTAGCAGATTTAAAATTAATACCCATAATTCAATGCATTTTTATACACTGATGATGAATCAGCTGAAAGTGAAATTAGGAAAACTGTTCCATTCACAGTACCCTCAAAAATTTAAAATACTTGAGAATCAATCTAACAAAAGAGGTGAATGACCTCCGTGATCAAAACTACAGAACACTAAAGAAAGAAATTGAAGAAGACCTTAGAAGATGGAAAGATCTACCATGTTCTTGAATAGGCAGTATTAACATTGTCAAATGGCCATACTAACAAAAGGACTATACAGATTTAATGCAATTCCTATTAAAATTCTAGTGGCATTCTTCATAGAAATAGAAAAGGCATTCATGAAATTCATTTGTACCCCTCCAGAATAGCCAAAGAATCCTTAGTGAAAAAAAGTGAAGCAGGAGGCCTCACAGAACTTTTCATTCACTTCTGATTGGCAATTTTAGTATACGGCATCAGGATTTATTTTCTGTTTCTTTAGGTCATGTATACTGGTCATTCAAACATGGTGCTCTTTTAAAAGACACGTCACTGTTAAACCAGTGTCCAGTTTCCCTAAAATCTTTATATTCTTGCTACAGATAAATGTAAATGCTTCTGTTTTTCTTATCACTGCCAACTGCAGGGATGTCTTCAGTCCTTTTTGATATGCACAACTATATTATTATACTTCAGAGCAAAGAATGAGGGAAAAAGGCAAAGTTAGTAATGCAGTACATCACACACTTTTGAGGAGTAATCTGATGAAGCAACTGTTGGAGTATCTGGCTTGCACATGTGCTCTTGTATTACCCTTTGTTCTTGTGTGAGGGAACCTGGGTTTGCATGGAAAATATGTATCACAAATGAAGGGGATGGGAAGTTTGTTTATTTTTCCCCTTAGAGATCCTAAACAAGCAATATATGATGCACCTGTTTTGACTGCAACCTGTCATGTGAGGTCAAGTGTAAAATTTTATGCCTATGGTGTCACATTATTGCTCAAAAATTTTAGATTCTGGAACATTTCAGATTGACAGATTTTGGATTAGGGATTCTCAACTTGTACTTCATCATGATCTATTTACCAAAACATAGATGTTAGTTTACAGGAACTGCTTGAAGTCACAGTCATGGTGGATGTAGGAACGTGACTAATCTTCACTCTGTTCTCCCCTCAAGAATTTGCATCTATTTTGAAAGCATGTGTCTTTGCCATTCTCAGCCAAGGAATCTCTGTACATTAATGACAATGATGAGATTTTTGTGTTTGGACTGAACTACAGTAATTGTCTGACAAGTGGAAATAACCAGATCACACTTGTAACTGAGACACTAAAATCCTTAAATGGAAAGATTAAAATCCTTGGTTATGGAATTGGCCCCCATGTTTTCCTCAGCACTGAAGATGGAGTGGTCTATGCCTAAGGTCACATGGATACATCCAGCTGGGGAAAGGAATCGCCAACCAGGGGATTGCTCTCATCCATGTCTGCACCAATCTTTTGATCAAGCAGGTGTTGAAGTAGCTTGAGGATCAGATAACAATGACTCTACCAGCTGATGGAAAGGTGTTTGTTTCAGGCTATATCAATGGTAACCAGGTGTAATTAGGATCTACAGCAAATCAACTAACTCCTCAAAAGCGTACCAACTGTTTATTAAGAGGGTAATTGGTATTTGATTGCCTATGGTCAGATCTGGTCTATGATAGTCGTGGACAGTGTGAGGTGCTTGGATGGGATTATAATGGCAATGGTCAGCTAGATTTAGGAAACATCAGCAACCAGCTGAGGCCTGTGAGATTGGTAACCTTATAGATCATGTGTGTAAAACAAATTGTGGCTATGCACGTACTCTAGCATGAATAGATAAGGGCTTGCACTATTCCTGGGGAGCTTACATAGATGTGTGGTTGGAAACTGGTAATAAAAATAACCTAACTCCAGCACCAATCATGGTGGAATATAAAGGGTAGTGGGATTACTGCCTGTCATTCCATCCACATGTCTACTGACAAGGCCCAGGGCATGCAGATGTCCATGTGGGGCCTGTGTTGGAGGCCAATCAGTAATCCTTCTCTATCTCACCAACTTCTGCAAGGATAAAGTGGGCTTTCTAGTACTACCTTCTATCTGTAGAACATGGAGACTTTATAGCAGTAGTAAGAGTCACTGAATAAATACATTTTAAAGTGCTTCTGGGAATCAATATCAAAGGCTTCATGTAATGAAGAAAGACTCTGATAGACCGAAAACTGCCTATCTAAAATGTTTAATTCATGTCCATAAAGTTGTTTTGAAAATCAGGTGAATACTTTTCAATTCATGTTCCACTTATATTAGAATATGAATTCATGGAGGACATGATAGAAATAGACCATTTTTTGTACCTCATGTATCATGCCTTTGACCAGTTACTCTGCAGAGACACACTGGATCTGTCACCTAAAGATGTCATAGGTCTTCTAAATGTGGTGACATCTTATTGTGAAAACAGACTGAAAAAACTTTGCCACCACATTATCAAGTAAGGAATCACTGTAGAAAATCATATTATTCTCCACTGCATAAGATTTATAAGATAAGATTTAGAAGACTTCTGCTTTAAGTTTTGCATCTATCATTTAAGGAAGATACACAGATGGTAACATTTTGACAAATGCATGGTCCACTGTTAAAGGAGTTAATTTATAAAGCCAGTAAGGGTGGAGCTTCAAGAAAATCAATCTAACAAAAGAGATGAAAGACCTCTATAATAAAAACTACAAAACACTAAGAAAGAAATTGAAGAAAATCTTAAGAAATAGAGATCCCATGTTGTTTGATTAATATTAATATTGTCAAAATGAATTAATATTGTCAAATGGTCATACTACCAAAAGCATTATACAGATTTAATGCAATTCCTATTAAAATTCCAATGATGCTCTTCATAGAAATAGAAGAAGCAGTTGTGAAATTAATTTGGAAAATAAATAGGCCCAAAATAACCAAAGCAATTCTTAGTGAGAAAAGTGAATCTGGTTGCATCTCAATACCAGACTTTAAATTATACTATAGAGATATGATAACAAAAACAGTATGGTATAAGAACCAAAACAGGCATGAAAACTATGGAACAACATAGAAGACACAGAGACAACCCCAAATAAATACAAGTAATTCACACTAGAATAGGCACCATAAATGTACATTGGATAAAAGATAGCCTCTTCAACAAATGGTGCTGGGAAAACTGGAAATCCATATGCAATAGAATGCAATTGAATCCCTAATCTCACCCTGCACAAAATTCACCTCGAAATGGATCAAAGACCTAGGGATTAGACCATAAACCCTACATCTACTAGAAGAAAATGTAGACCAAACTCTCCATCATGTTGGAACTGACTTCCTCAACAACACTCCTAAAGCACAAGAAATAAAACCAGAAATCAATACACGGGAGGATAAAAGACAAAAAAGCTTCTTTACACCAAATAATAACATTAACAGAGGGCCTACATAATGGGAGAAAATCTTTGCCACCTGCCACTCAGATAAAGCATTCATCTGAAGGATATATAAAGAATGCAAAATACTTAACACCAAAAATCAAATAACTCAACTAAAAAATGGGCAAAGGAACTGAACAGGCACTTCACAGAGAAGATATACAAATAGTCAACAAATATATGAAAATATCTTCAACATCCCTAGAAATTAGAGAAATGCAAATTAAAACTACACTGAGATTTCATCTCACTCCAGTAAGATGGCAACAATCAAGAATACAAGTAAAATAAATATTGGTAAGGATGTGGAGGAAAGGATACAATCATACATTGGTAGTAGGACTGTAAATTGGTGCAACTACTATGGAATACATTATGGCAGGTTTTCAAAAACTTTGTAATGGAATCACCATTTGACTCAGTTATCCCATTCCTCAGTATATACCAAAATGACTTACAATCTACATACTACAATGACACAACCACATAAATGTTTATAGTAGCTCAATTTGCTATAGCTAAGCCATGGAACCAATGTAGATGCCCTTCAACCGATGAATGGATTAAGAAAATATGGTATACATAGACAATGGAATATTAACTCAGCCATAAAGAAGAATAAAATTATGACATTTCCAATAAATTGATAGATCTGGAGAATAGTATGCTATGTGAAATAAGCCAGTCTCAAAAACTATAAGCTGCATGTTCTCTCTGATATGGGGATGTTAACACACAATAAGTGGGGTAGGGGGAGAATGGAAGTCCACTGTATTGAACAAGGGAGAATGAATGGAAGGAAGGGAGAACAGGAATAGAAATCTGACATAAAGTTTTCCTATATACATACTTAAACACAACACAGTGAATCTCCATATCCCTTTCAACCAGAAGACTGGTATCTTAATTAGAATAAGATGTATTCCATATGTTATGGTTTGGGTGTGGAGTATCCCCCAAAAGCCCACATGTGAAACAATGCAAGAAAATTTGAAGGAGAAATGATTGGGTTATAGCCTTCATCTAATCAGTGGATTTATCCTGGATGGGATTAACTGAATGGTAATTGGAGACAGATGGGGTGTGGCTGGATGAAGTGGTTCACTGGGGACATGGCTTTGGAGTATATATTTTGTATCTAGAGAGTAGATTATCTCTCTCTTTGCTTTCTGATCTCCATGTGAGCTGCTTCTCTCTGCCACAGTCTTCTGCCAAGATGTTGTGCCTTACCTCGAGCTTTGGGGAATGGAGCTTTTATGAATTAAGACCTCTGAAACCATGAGTCTTCAAATAAACTTTTCTTCCCTAACATTGTTCTGGTCAGATCTTTTAGACACAGCAAAAAAAGCTGACTAAAAACACCATGTTTGTATAAATATGTCATAATATACTGTCATATATAATTAAATAGAAATTTAAAAAGTTTTTTTTAAGGTTTTTTTTTTTTTTTTTTTTTTTTTTTTTTTTTTTTTTTTTTTTTTTTTACAAGGCTGCTGGCTATGGGCAAGCATTCTAAGTCTCTGTTGGTGATGTGCCCAGCTTGTACTCTACAGGTGATGTGATTCTGCAGGTAAAAACCTTCAGGTTGTTTTTTGCACATTTGTATTCTCTGTAGGAATACTGAAGGATGTTCAACTTTCCCTGAGGCCATTTTGAACAGCTCTCGTTTTAGATATGTGTATTTTAAATGTGACCTTCCTTATGTTTAGGCTGGAACATTTTGAATGTTTAGCTGTTTTTGGTTTTGTTTCTGATTAGAGGAACTTCTGAATTTGTAAAAAAAGGAAGTTGTTGACAACTGTCCTGGGTCAAATAATACAAATTATTGATGCCACAAGCTGTCACAGTTTGTGAATTGTGAAATGAACCTAGTGACCCACCAGAAACTAAGAATGCTATCCTGGAGGTGGGTTAGGTGAAGTACTGCTGTTAGTTGCTAGTTGGTACAATACCTTGCTGGAAAGGACCGTTAGGATTGTTTGAGGCTTTTGTAGGCTTGTATTTGTAATTGATGGATTTTAAGCTATAAGGTACATCAAAGGTGTGTTCTTTTAACATAAGTTAAAATGATAATTGAGTAAAAGTAAAATTCTAGGCTTACAAAATTTTTATATGGATTTAAGCACATAAACAGTAGCCATGTAGAACTGTCCATGGAAAACTGAAACTTTGGATAAAGGTGAATGTTTACTATATTAGAATTTCCACTGCTTATTCAGTGGTCTTTTATCTCATTAATATTCAATTTGTAAAATAAAATTTATGTTACCCTCTCACATTTAAATATTATAAATTCTAACTAATAAAGAAAAACAAAGTCATATATAGTAGACCCTTTCCTTTCCTGCTATGACTGCTATAACGTCAGATCTGCTACATCATGACTCGAAGAAGTGGTATTACAAACACCTTTCTTATAGGACTTAATGGAATTTGCTTTGTCTACATTATCTAGGCCAAATTCCATCAAAGACTTACTGATTGGAAATGTAGTCACCTTTCATGTTGTGTTTTTTCCTCTTTTGGTTGCACTAAATCTACTGTTTAGCAGACCTTCACCTTGCAAAGGGATTCTAAAACCGTAGTTTTCCTGGAAAGGCTCTATTTAAAATGTAGCTATTGTTTTGGTCTGGTTAAGAAATATGACTCTGGGATATAAGATTTTTATCAGTTTTATCACGTGTGTCTATTGAGTTTGCATTAAGAACAAACTCTGCCCTGTTCTCTGGTCTATTAACTCATTTCCATTCCTATGAGTTATATTAGTATGTTGTTTCCTATTTAGAATGACTCCTTCTGAACTGAGATCCTGAATCCACTTTTCACAACCACATTTACAAGAAGCACAAAATATGTTGCAGCTACAATTTTAGCAATGTACTTAATTGTGTGTGTATTGGGGTGGATAGAGAGTGAGACTCCAAAGATAAAAATTATTGATAGGCAAAGTTATCAACTCATAGAAGTCACATGCCCCCTTTATTGATCAAACCACAAGTGATCCAGGCCCAATAGATTACTTAAAATTAGTTCTGCTCCATGGTAGAAGTTTTTGGTTTTTGCTATGTTGATAAATGCACATTAATTTAGACATAAAGGGGAGTATTTTACAATTATTGTTCTATAGGCTTGCAATCTGGGAAAAAAGGAGAATTTTGTATGTTTATTACTGCTTTAGTTGAAAAAAATTTCTTCAAAAAACACAACATAGTATATTCATATCTATAAAGAGTTTATTCACCAAATATTTACTCAGTTTCTAATATAAGTGAAGAACCACTTCTCATATTGGATAACTGAGTAATTTGTTATAACTGAGTTAATTTGACTATGTACAGTAGTGATGAGAACAAGTTCAAGAATTGGGTAATTTTAAAAATATATTCAATTTTCTTTTTTATTTCATTTTTAATTATAATGAAAATCAAAACTTTAAGTTGACTTTTCATTTGATATGCATATGGAAGTCAAAGTATTCACATTTCTTAAAATTTCCCCAAATATACTCTTGAACTTCTTATTGGAACAATGTTTGTGATATGCTAGTATATAAATTGTATTTTTGTAATATTTAGAATAAAATGTTAATAAGTAACCTGGTAAAAATTTTAAAAAAATCTAAGAAAATGTGTACAAGATCTCTATGAGGAAAACTATAAAACTCTTATAAAATAAATAAATTAAATAAATAAATGCTCATGCATAGAATAAAAATATTATCAAGCCATCTCTTCTTCCCAACTTTACTCATAGTACATCATAATCCCAATTAAAATCCAAAAATAAATGTTATTATTTATAAATAATAATAATATTTATTTATTATTAATAAATAATAACATAATAATATATAATTAATAAATTAATAAATAATATTATTATTTATTAATTATATTTTAATATAATATATATACAGACTCAAAATGACCAACACAACATTGAAGTACAACAAGACATACTGTCAGCTTCAGCAGTCAAGAGAGTATACTTTTGGTGGAAGACTAGACAAATAGATCAAAATAATATAATATCCAAAAATAGACCCACATACACATGTAATCAAATAATTTTTAATAAAGACAAAATAACAATGCAAAGGGCACAAAGAAGTCTTTGCTACAAATAGTGCTAGAATTACTTAACATCCACATGAAAAACAAATGACTCAACACATAAAAATAAACTCAAAATAGATAACAAATATAAAATGAAACAAACTTATAAAACTGATAGAAATAAATGATAATATCTAAGTATCCTTGTATTTGGTAGTCACTTTTTACAAGCAACATCACAAGCATGACCTATGCAAGACAGAATTGATAGGCTGGTAACCATTAAAATTAAAAATGCCTGCCATTTGAAAGATACTGTCCAGAGAATGAAAAAAAAAAAGATTGGGAGAAAATATTTGTAACAGGCAACAAAAGATTATTATACACAATATACAATGAGTTGTTAAAACTATACAATACAACACAACCTGATTAAATAATATACCAAAAATCTTAACAGACATCTCACCAAGAAAGTTATACAGGCAACATCATATAAAAACTTTTTCCACATCATGTATCTTAAGAAAAATGCAAATTAAACCAATAATGAGAAAACATCACATGTCTATTAGATTGCCCAAATTCCACAACATTTACAACATCAAATACTGGTAAAAATGTAGTGAAACAGGCTTTTGTTCAGTGAAGGTGGGAACTGGAAATGTACAGCCATTTCAGAGAAATTTTTGGCAATTTTTTACAAAGCTAAATATACTTTAACATATGATCCAGCAATCAACACTCCTTGGAACTCATCCAAAAAAACTGAAGCCAGCTAAGATGGCACATGCTCATAATCCCAGCAACTGAGGAGGCTGAAGCAGGAGGATAACGACAAATTCAAGGCAACCCTGAGCAATTTAGCAAGACCTAGTCTCAAAAATAAAAAGAACAGGAATGTGGATCAGTGGTAGAGCACTCCTGGATTCAATCCTCAATACAGTAACAACAACAACAAAGAGTTGAAAACCTATGTTTACATAAAAATCTATGTATAGATACTTATGGAAGTATTTATAATTGTCAAAACTTTGAAGTGATATGTATTTCAAAATGAATTCCAAGAAGTGAATGAGTAAAGAAACTGGTACATTCTGACAGTAGAATATTATTTGCTACTAAAATGAAAAGACATTGAGCAAATTTAAAGGCATGTTACTGAGTGAAAGAAGCTCATCTTAAATGGTTATATGCTGTATAATACCAACTCTATGGCATTCTATAAAAGATAAAACTACAGAGACAGTAAAGCAATCAATGGTTGCCAGGACCTGAGGGAAAGGAGGATGAATAAGTGGAACACAGAGGATTTTTAGGGCAGTAAAACTACTCTGTATACTGTAAGAGTGGGTACATATTTGTATATTTTGGTCCAAAAAAGGAAAATAAATAAATAAAAACAGATTTAGCTATATGTCTAATAAAGTAATATTAAGGAGTAAAGGACTACTACAGATAAGGAGAGACTCTTAAATTCTATCAAAGTTAAAGTTAAATTAAAGCTGAAAATTTTAGATACAAATACACATTAAATTAAAATAGATAAAATATATCTTCAAGAACCAAAATATACATGTAAAAGAGACAAATTTCAAATAGACAATTTAAACATGTCTCTTAGTGACTGTTAGAACAAACAAAAAAAATATATCAGAATAGTTACAGAAGATTTAAATCATTCAAACTAATAGTAAAATTCAGAAGACCAGGCCTATAAATGCAGATGAATAGTAATTTTATAAACATAGAGAACATTTACAAAAAATTCCCATGGAATGAAACATAAGTAATCATCACACATTTCAAAAAACTTAAACCACAGAGAATTTTCTCTGATAATAACACCATAACACCAGAAATCATTTTTCAACTTTCCCTACCATCCTTACAGGTTTAGAAGTTAAGATATTTACACACACATGCATACACAAAGACAGACCAAAAAAATACCACAATATAAACTTGTTACCATTACTATATAAAGCTAGTATCACACTTTCCATTATGGTTAGAGAATCTAAAATGATCAATAAGAAAAGAGAAGATATGAACAACACTCACTATTGGCCCAAATGTACCTAAAAGATTTAGATATCACATTTTATCCAACATCAGAATACACATTATTTTCAAGTGCTTATGCTATGTGCTTCAGCAATGATTGCATGTGAGTTCATTAAAAATTTAAGAAGACTGAAATCATGACAGTCGTCTTTTCTGACTGAATTGTAATCCAACTAGGAATGAAGTGTGGAAGAAAAACTGGAAAGTTCACAAATAATGTGGAAATGAAACGACTCCTTTGAACAATTCAAAGAATAAATAAAAAATAAATGAGAAAAATCTCAAGACAATGAATAAAATGACAAATATATATGATATTTACCTAATAAAATCATACAGAAAAATATAGTCCTATCAAAATTTAATAGCCATGTATAACTCAATTGGCATCTTCTAAGAGCTGATTTATTACAGAAGATTTTTTTTTAATTATCTGTTCAAGAACATTCACAATGCTACCATCTATATCAGCTAACATACACATTGGAAAGTGTGGGTAGGCTGAGGAAAGAGGGTTGGACAGAGGATGATGGATATTACTATCCACTCTCCACCCACTTTCTTCCTCTTCTTGGTAATTACCTTTAAAATGTCGCTTTCTTCTTCATGAACAGTATGAGGATGTGGGAAGCTAATATTAACCCTCTACCACTGTAGTGCCGAATCGATAGGTTGACTCCATTGGTGAATCTTGTTTTCCTTATCACAGTCATTCATTCTCTTACCTTGAGATTTGCTGGTCAACACAACATTTCCCTGGCAGGGATTGGTTCAGGTATGGAGATGGAACCTTACTCACATCCAAGAAATATGAGGGGATTTTAAAAAAATAAGCTTCACAAAAGGAAATTGTGTGGGACACAGGAGAAAACCATCAGATGAGACAAGATTGTTTTGAATACTGTGGAGTTCTAAAGCCATTTATTCCCCAGGAAGGAATCCAACCTCAACATAAATTAAGCCAAAAGAGAATTCAAAAGTGGGCATCTCAGGAAAATATCAGGAGAGACACTGGATTGAGTGTTGCCTGAATGTCAATCACCCTCTAGACTCACATTGTAAGAATCTACATGTTTCCTTATGGTTTTACACATTTGGATGGAGTGACCAGCTTCTTGCATGTAATACTATCCAAACCAAGGAAATCAGTTCTCTATTCTTAGCCTTTTGTCAACACATGTCTCCAATGGCAATATAAGTTCTCCAAAAATTGTTAAGAAAGTTATCAGGATTGTGTGAAGAGAAACATAGAATTGACACTGCCGCTAATGTCTCCTGAATCTTCATTTCTGATAACCAGTTGCTCAAAACACCAAATGAGTTGTGTTTTTGTGTATGTGTTTATGTGTGTAATTTATAAACCTGTCATTTACTATAGACATCTTTAAAGAGAAATTGTATTCATTTTTCAGTAAATTATTTCAGTGAAGTCCTGTACTCTAGGTTGATTTTCCAATGTTTATTAGGGTGAAATGGAGTAAACTGGGTGGAACATGTGGGTTTCTGAATAGGACCTGCTCTCTAGCATTTGTATTCTATTCAGCTGTGGCCATATTAATCTGTTTCTTCTTCTAAAACATGAGCTTGTGATTACTTTATGATTTTTTTCTAAGTATTAGAAATAATTCAGGTAAACTATTTAAGGCAATTTCCTCAATAAGCTTTTGGTAAAATGGTTTTGTGATTGTTTTTACTGCTTCTGTTGTTGTTATTAAAGATGGTCATGAAGTTTTAAATAGTTGCCAGGGTTATATTCTTTAATGTAATTCTTCCGTGTATTCATAAAGAAAAAAAATATTTGAACAGAACTACATATATCATCTGTTCAACTGATATATTGTATCAGCTGCTCTGTAAATGTATGATTTTAGGAGCTAGGATGAGTGAGAAGTTAGCAAAAATTAGGAAAATAAAGTTAGGTGTGGTTGTGAAAAGGAATAGGAACTACAGAAACTACAACTTAAATTGCTTTGTCATGTGTTTTTCTTGTGTTCATTCACCACATCATTCAAAGTATAAATGATCATAACCTGTTTACAAAGAAACTGAGGCTTTAACAAATACCTTTCTCTACACCATAGAGCAAGGAAGCATAAAAAGCATGAAGTTAAACTTACATCTTTATAAACCCCTAAAGCTATACTTTTACTACCATGAAATTTGTCTTAGCAGTCATTGTCCATTAAACTTTAATGGCCAATTGAGAAAAAAAAAAATGTGTCAAAAATGCAAGTAGCTTTTATGGAGCTGAGGTGGGGAAAAAAGGTTGGCAGCCAACTTGGATAACCACCGACCTAATGTACTACTAATATAATTAGGTAAAAATAAACTAACTTTCCTAATACCAAATTTTTATATATGTATCTTTTATATATATATATATATATATATATATATATATATATATAAAAGAAAACTCTCAGACAACAATTATTTCCTCAAATCAAAATATAAAATAATAAAAAATTGTTTATACACTAGAAAGATAATACTGTAAACATATTGAACTGTAAACAAAGATCAAAGAGAAAATACAAAAAACTGGTAGATTAGGATTAAAGAATTATGACTTCTCCTTCAAAATTTAAGTAATGTTGAGATATTTTTCCAACATACAAAATAAAATTGAAAGTGAAGAAATTCAATGTTACAGAATTTAAAAGAAAAAGAGGAACAGAAGAAAACATACCAGATAAATAAAATTTAATGGAAAATACATCTAGATCTCATGGCAGATGATATGGAGGTTAATGCCTTGTGGTCTTTTTATCTTTTCTTTATGTATTTCAAAAGAATAAAAGAGCAATTTGTTCAAGATATGTCTTATCTTTACCCCACAGAACATTGAAATTTGCAGCTACTTCTAAATTGTTCACTCATTCACTTATTCAAACATGTTAAGATTATTGGTTTTAGCCAGGCACAGTGGTGCACACCTATAATCCCACTAGCTGGGGAGGCCGAGACAAGAGCATTGAGCATTCAAAGACAGCCTCAGCAAAGCGAGGTACCTGGCAACTTGGCGAGACCCTGTCTCTAAATAAGGATGTGGCTGAGTGGTTGAGTTCCCCTGAGTTTAATCTTCCTCCACCACCACCACCAAAAAAAAATTATTGGTTTCTTCTATCCACAGGGCACAGTGCTAGGCTTTATTAGGAACACAAAACCAACACAGTCTTGAACTCAATGCCAGAAGACTGTGAGCCAAGTAAAGCTGATATTTAAGGGATTCTATATGCCTCTGGGTGATAGGGCAAGGTAGAAAGTTAACAGGGCTTAAAAGGGATAGTGCAAATGATATGTTCCAGATTGAGCCACAGAATCAGGATACTATTTTTGGCTAGCATTGTCAGAGAAGGCCTTACAAAAGTGAAGAGCTTGACAGGGCTATTTTATGTTCATGGCAGATACTTACTTGATGTATACAAGGTCCTAGGTTTGATCCGTAGTGTTGTGAAAAAGAAAACAAGCAAACAAACACAATGGCAAAACTTAGCATTTGCTGGTAAATGAATAGAACTGGAGAACATCATGCAAAGTGAAATAAACCTCAGAGCATCAAGGGCCAAGGTTCTCTCTCATAATGAGAAGCAAGAGCAAAATAAGAAGAAAAATTTAAAAAGGAGGGATTCCATGAAAATAGAATGGAGATCAGTAGAGAGAAGAGAGAAAGGAAAGAGTGAGGGAGGAGGGATTGGGAAAAGAGCAGGAATACAGAATGAAATTAATGAAATTGACCAAATTATACTAAGTACAAATATGAATATATCACAGGGCTTTCCAACCATATACAAAGAAAAAATAAAATATAACTAAAACATGGAAGACCATTAGAGTAGAGGAAGGGAAACAGAGAAAGAAAGCAGAAGTACTTGCAAATTATATTCTATGCATGTATGCTTGTGTCAAAATGAACTCCAGTATTCTGTATAACTATAAAACACTTAAAAATACTAACACACTTAAAAAAAACTTAAGTCCTTAAAAAATAAGCTAGACATCTTCAGAAGGATATTGACACTTCTGTAACTATAAAAAAATAACTTCATTATTTTTCCATAAAATTAAAAAACTAGTAATGATAGTAATGATCTCTCGGCCACTTTATTCCAAAGTATATTACATAAACCATCAGCCAACCAATAAACCACTTAATAATTTACTTATCCTAAACTTTTGTGTTTGTATTAATTTGACTTGGAATATTATGCTCTGGGATAAGAATACAGGGGCAGACTAGTTTGTTGTGTGTTTTGGTGAAGTTCAGTCGATTAAGACATATAGAATTTAATAAATTGTTATACAAAAATATTGTATCTATATGGACATTAAATAGAATGGTAGTATCTCTAGAAATCTGCCTTCCCTGATTCTGCCTTTTTTACTAGATTGTTGCTTTACAGATTGAGATATTAGGGCCTTATCAGTCTTTTCAACTTATTAAGACAGACCTGCATTTGAGGCAAATTTTATAAAATATGATTAAGTTTTAATAGTAGTTTATACTATTTATATTTTAACAAAATTATTTTTAATATAAAAATAAAATGAATGTTACCAAAAATATATATATGTATTGTATCTAATTGTAAGGATTAATCAGGAGAGCTACAGGTTTGGGTGATACATTATGCTGCTTAGCTGCTTAGCATAAGCCATGTTGGCTGTATACTTCACCATTCTAGGAGCAGGATGATCTTTAGTTTCATCCATTTACCAGAAAATGCCATAATTTAATTCTATTTTATGACTGAGTAAAACTACATTGTGTTTATATACCAAATTTTCTTTATCCATTCATCTCTCCATGGGCACCTGGGCTGGTTCCATAGCTTAGCTACTATGAGTTGTGCTGCTATAAACCTTGATGTACCTGTATTGCTATAGTATGCTGATTTGGGTTCTTTTGGATAAATACCAAGGCATGGAATAGCCAGGTTCTATGATATTTCCATTACAAGTCTTTTTAGGAACCTTCATACTGCTTTTAAAAGAGATTGTAATAATTTGCAGTCCTACCAGCAATGTAATATGAGTGTATCTACCCATCCCCACATCCTTGCCAGCATTTATTATTTTTATTATTTATTTTTCTAATATTTTTTAGTTGTTGATGGATCTTTTATTTATTTATATGCAGTGCTGAGGATCGAACCCAGGGCCTCACACTTGCCAGGCAAGCACTCTACCACTGAGCCAAAAGTCCAGCCCCTATTTATTTTCTTGATAATTGATATTCTGACAAAAGTGAGATGAAATTCCAATGTAGTTTTGATTTACATTTGCCTGATGGCTAGAAATGTTGAACTTTTTTTTTCACATATATTTTGGCCATTTGTATTTTTTTTTTTTTTGAGAAATATCTGATTACTTCTTTTGTGCATTTGTGGTTTGGGTTTTGTTTTTATTTATTTACTTCATTTTATTTTTTGGTGTTAAATCTTTGAATTATTTGCATATTCTAGATATTAATCTCCTGTTGGAGGAGTAGCTTACAAATAATTTTTCTCTCATTCTGTAGGATTTCTCTTGATGCTTTCAATTCTTTTCTTTGCTGTACAGAAGCTTTTTAATTTGTTGCTGAACCTCGTATTGAAACTGATTTTATTTATTGAGCTTTAGAAGTCTTGTTAAGATAGTTGGTATCTGTGCCAGTATATTGCAATGTTGGGTGTATGATTTCTTCTAGCAGTTGCCAAGTTTCTGATCTAATTTTGAGGTCTTTGATTCTCTTTGAATTGAATTTTGTGTGGGGTGAAAGAAAGGGATCTAGTTTCATTCTTCTACGTATAGATATCCAATTTTCCCAAAACCATTTATTAAAAATGCTATATTTTCTCTCATGTATGTTTTTAGCACTTTTGTTGAGCATTAAATGAATGTAACTCTGTGGGCTTGTCTCTGTGTCTCATATTCTATTCTATTGGTTTTTAGGTCTATTTTGATGGCAATATCATGCTATTTTTGTTGCTATAGCTCTATAGTGTATTTTGAGATGAAGAATTGTGATACCTTCAAGTATCACTCTTTTTGCTCAGGAATGCTTTCGCTATTCTGGGACTTTTATTATTTCAAAAGAATTTTGGACTGTTTATTCTAGTTCATTGGTATTTTGATGAGGATTGCATTAAATCCATATATTATTTTTGATAGAATAGCCATTTTGATAGTATTATTTCTGCCCATCCAAGAATATAGGAGATCTTTCCATCTTATGAGTTCTTCTTCAATTCCATAATTTTCATTGTCACCTCCTTTGTTGGATAAATTTTCAACAATTTTATTTTTTGAGTTTATTGTGAAGGGGATAGTTTTCCTGATTTCTTAGCAGAATCACTGTTGCAGTATAGGAAAATATTGATTTATGTATTTTGATCTGTTATCCTGCTACTTTGCTAAATTTGTTTATCAGCTCTAGAAGTCTCCTCTTGCAGTTTTTTGGGGGTCTTCTAGATATATGATCATGTCATCAGCAGAAATAATTTGACTACTTTTTTCTATTTGTATTTCTTTAATGTTCTTCTCTTGCTTGATTGCTCTTGCTAGAATTTCAAAAACTTTGTTGAATAGGAATGGTGAGAGTTGACATCCTTGTTGTCTTCTCAATTTTACAGGAAATGCTTTTAGTTTTTCTCTACTCAGTATAATGTTGGCTTGTGTCTCCTTGCTTACTATTGGTCTGTTTAAGTGTTCTGTACTCTCATGGTTTAATTTGGGCAGGTCATATGTGTCTAGAAACTCGTCAGTATCTTCTAGACTTTCCAGTTCATTGAATTATTGAAGTGTAAATTTTCAAAATAGTTTAATAATCCTTTGTGTTTCAGAAGTGTCTGTGGTGATATCTTATTTTTCATCCTTGGGTCTCACCCATAACCCTCTCTTTCACACTGTTTGGCTAAGGCTTTATTAACATTATTTATCCTTTAAAAAAACCAAATATTTGTTTAATTGATCTTTTTTATTGTTTTTATTTTCCATTTCATTAATTTGGCTGTGAAGTTCATTATCATTTTTATTCCCACTGATTTTAGAAGTATTTTCTTCTTCTTTTCCTAGGCCTTGAGGTACAACATTAGATTATGTATTTGGGGTCTTTCTATTATTTTAATGTACATAATCAATAATATAAACTTTTTTCTTAGAACTGCCTTCACCCTAGCCCAAAGATTTTGATGTGTTGTATCTCTGTCCTCACTTGTTTATAATTTTTTTTATTTCTTCTCTGATTTCTTCTATGATATATTCCTCATTCAAAGTTATAATATTTAATTTCTATGTGTTGAAGTGGTTTTTATTTTTATATTATTGATTTCAAATTTTATTCCTTTATTATCTGATAGGTTGCAAGGAATCATCTCCTTTCTCTCTATTTGTAGATTTTCTTTGTAACCTAAAACACAACCTACTGTAGAGAGTTTCATGTGCTACTGAGAAGAAAGTGAATTCTGTTTTTGATGAGTAACTATTATATATATATATATATATATATATATATATATATATATATATATATATATATTTGTTAGGTCTATTTGATTAATAGTGTTTATAGTTCTGAAGATTCTTAGTTTATGTCTGTATGACCTATCTATTGGTGAGAAAAATGGAAATCACCCAGTATGATTGTATTGTGATCTATTTGATTTTATATTGAGTAGGGTTTATTTTATATACATATGTGCATGAATATCTGGGGCATAAATATTTACAATCATTATATATTCTTCTTAGGTGATTCCTTAATCCAGTATGATTCTCTTAACCAGTATGATCTTCTTTCTTTTCTAAATAATTTTTACTTGAAGCCTACTTTGTCTGATAGAAGCATAGCTACTCCTGCTTGCTTTTGGTTGTCATTTGCATGGTATATCATTTTCCATCCTTTCACCTTCAGCCTGAGGATTTCATTCCCTATAAGGTGAGACTCTTGTAAAGAACACATAGTTGGGTTCACTATTTAAATCCCTTATTCCAATCTGTCTTTTTATTGAAGAAATTAGACCATTTGCATTCAGTGTTATTATAGAAAGATGATTTTTAGTTCCTGTAATTTTGACACATTTCTAATCCTTCAGGCTTGAGGATACAGTATCAAATGGTAATGGAATACTACCAATTTCATACAAAAGTGTCATCTATAATATCTAAATTGACATTAGAACTACTTACAATAATCCATTATAAAATAGATTTCTCATTCAATCTTCCTAATTTAGGTTTCATCAAGGTTTGCAACTTTTAGTAAATGCCCACTACTCTTTGGTTTTACTTTTTTGTTTTCTTGCAAAAAGAGACAGTGATCACCTCTGATTCAATTCAGGGAGACCCCTTTGCTTTTTTGGTATGTGTGAGTACTTACTACCTTTCTGTTGGGTCAGAGAAGTGACTTAGCAGACAAGTTATTCCCTTTTAGGGGGCATAGTCCTGTTTGCCCTTCTGAAGGAAAGCTCTGTGTATCCAGGGCTATCAAAATCCACTGTGAGTTCCCATGTGTATACTTTGGAGTTTGTGTAGTGTGGTGGTCTAAGATGGAGGTATTATAGACTGTTTTATGTGGCACTGGATAGCTCATGATGGGACATAGGACTGCTGCCCCCTCTAAAATGCACAGGTTGCAAGTCAGTGGGTTTTTATTGGGCACACCTGTTGGTGTTGGTTTCTGTTGGGTGCTCCTCTGTAAACTCCTTTGTGGGGTAAACTGCCATTGTGTGTTAAACTGCCATTGTGTGTTCATGAGTTTCTCTGGGGTCTGCTTTGAGTTATCCTCAGGAATTATCTTCTATGGGTTTTTGCATCTGAATGAGAATTGGGTTAACTGGAAATTTTGGAACTCCTAGAGGACTGGAGCTACTTCCCTTCTTGCCCTGGTTTTCTCACCAGCCAGTTTTTATTTGTCACCCAGGGACCACAGTCTGAATGCTTGGAGGGTACCATGCATGCTGTGTTTGCTGGCTGTTTCTGTTGAGTGCAGGGATATAGGGTGTGGAGCCCAGGGATCTCATGCTGACTACTGTGGGATACCATCCTCCCCCTCCCCTCTACAGGGGCTTCTTTAAAGTATTATAGAGCTGATTGGCTGTCTGCAAGTATGGAACCTGTAAATGCAGATTCTCTGTGGGTGATCTCTGGTGCAGAAGCCTGTATCCAGGCTGGTGTAGATAACTGGAGTACCATCCCCATGATTGGGCCAAAGTGTCAGTTGATCTGTCAGCATCTGAGGTCTTACTACAAGTGGCTATAAATCATGGGTGTCCACTGCCTTCCGTTGAGAATTCTAAAGAATGGTACTATCTAAGAACTTGGGGGCTATCTAGAATTGTGTTAACTGTGAGTACAAGCGCTCTATGGGCAGCACAGAAATTTCCACCCTGTCTGCTATATTTCACTCCAGTTTTACCTGTCACCTTGATGGGGTAAGGATGTCAGTTGACCCATCTTTGACTGAACTTCTGCAGACACTGTAGGGAGCATTGGGTTGGAGTTAGCACTTGCCAGTAGTGATTAGTACTCAGGTCAATTCAGACCCATTCTGCTTGTCTTCCATGGGGGTGGGGGATTAAGTTCCACTAGTAACAATCCCTTCACAAATTTTTCTATAAAGATTACTGAGCTAACCCATTTCAGAAGCATTTTCCTAGTTTTATTTGTTAAATCTATCTGAAGATGGGGAGAAGCTGTATTGATTGAATTTCTTCTAGGAAGGCTGACCAGCTGTGGAGGCTACAAATTAGTCCTGCCTGGCACAGTTTTCAGCCCATAATTTGGGCTAAACTGTGTGGTTTCCTTCCCCGTTTTTGTTGGTCCTCTTTTAATTTTGTCTGCTTTTCTTTCCAACTGTTGTTAAAAAAGTAAGCCTATGGGCTTTTCCTGTCCCATTTTATTTTTCTTTGTTATGCTCTACCAAGACCCTACCCTGATCAGCATTTTTACTTGAGTTTTGTTGTTGTTATTGTTGAAAATGCATCAGCTTTTATATAGAGAATTAACATTGACAACAGAAACTATGATTAATTTCATTTCCAAAAGCACAGTAGTTAGTTTCAGCAGTCTTAGCATGTTAGAGAGTTCCTTGGTTCATATTAACTAATTTTGTATATAGTGAGGAAATCTTTCCCTATCTTCAGTTCCTGGCATAGTACCATGTTGGGCTTGTGGTACCATCCCAGTAATTACAGATCATCATCTAGAGTCTCAGTATTCCCTCAAGAAGTTCTTGGCATAATCTGCAGAATCTTTATATTTTCTGATATATTAACTAAAGAAAAGCTCCCATAAGCTGCTTCTTTCTGACTCTTAGCTTTTGGTTTCATTTATCTGCAATGATAAGCAGACTATCCTGATTTAAATTTTAACTCTGCTTGCATTGGATGAATGATTCCATGTACTTTATTTGGGTGAATATTAAATGTCCAAATCTATGTAATTATGGCCAGTGAATTTCAGTTCAGAGCTGTTATTTTGCATTTTCTCCAAAGGATAAACCTTAATCATTACTTCCTTCTAGTCTATGTTTCTGAACACTGCCTTACCTTTTGCCAGGAAGTCATTTGTGTTTACTTCAGACACAGTCTATTGCTCCATTGTGGTGAAATCCCTGGATCTATTTCTAGATGATATACTTCAAGGGGAAATCTGCTATGGAATCAGTGTATGCAGATAGATTGCTGTTTGTTTGTCTAATAAAGAGGTATAATTACAGTGTACAAAGACTTGGGAAGGGCTTAGTAATCCAAAGCCAATTGAAGAATATAGAACAGAATAATGATAATCTTTGTTCTGCAGGAAGAAAGAGAATCTAAAAGTCCCTGTTATCAATAGTATTGCAGATTAGTATGTACACTATTGCTTATAAAAATATATCACATCTTTTATTAATTACAATAACTTTATGAGGTAAAAATGGATAATATGGATGATATAATTCTCATTTTACAGGCTGAGAGAATTCAATAAGCTTAATAGTAACCCAAATTGGTTTTAAGAGATCTGAATTCTGGGCCAGCCTTTTATTAAGCCAGCTATTCTTACAAATCACTTATTTTCTCTTAGGCGTTCAGTCTTATCATTGTAACAGAGGAACTGGATTTTTTTTTCTTGGTACTGGAGATTGAACCTATAGGTGCTTTACACATTTTTCACTGAATAGAATATTTTACCAATGTTCAACAAAATTGTTCCTCTTCATTTTCTCAATCTGGAGAGGAGGCAGAAAATGAAGAGGAACTATAAGAAAAAGAATATATATACACAGGAGAAATGAGAGAAAGGAAAAAAAGAGACACTGGATTAGATGAGAAATGATAGTGAAATTCTCCAGAAATATGGAGGTTGAAAATTATTTGAACATTGATAAAATATTCTATTCAGTGAAAAAATGTTTTTTTTTTCAATATTACAAGTGTTCTGTTCTTCACCCATCCTACCCAGTCCTGAAATCCCAATAATGAAATATCAGTAAAGTCTAATCTACTCAAGGCATTATAAAAATCTTTTTCCCCCATTTGGCTAAAAATCTTGCCAAATATTAAATACAGACAAGAAGAGATAATTCAACAAGGGTGTGTAAAGTTGAGAGGATGGAGACGACATGAGACTATAAAAGCTGAAAACTGGTGGAGATTTTGGAGCAAGATAAAGATTTCTTCAGGACACTGAATTAAAAGAGTTTGAGAATTTTTCCACATATTAATATTAATAGGAAGAGAACAGTCTGAGTTTTCTCCATATCTCACCAGTCTGCCACAGCATTTTCCTTGCTAAAGGAAAAGCAGAGAAAGAAAGGCAAAGAGGAAGAAAAATAGTTGAACCACTACTTGCAGGACATAAAAGCTTTAACTCCTTGGACAGCTCAGAAAGGGGCTGGTCTCTACCAGATCTTTATCAAGATGACATACATATTTAAATGGAGACAGCCTGGTTTAATGGAAAGAACATAGACCTGAGACTCAGTCTGAGCTGGCATAATTTCTGGTACAGCCATTTATTCGATGTTGCCCTGGGAGATTTACTTATACCACTCTAAACCTCAGTTTCCAATCTGTAAGTTAGATAAAGACATTTAATTTGAAAAAAAAAAAAAAAGAAAAATAGTTGAACCAGATGAAAGGAAGAAAGAAAGAAAGGAGAAGAAGAAACAGAAAAATTACTAAAAGAAAAAAAAAAAAGAAAAGAAAGTAGAAAAGTTAGTTATTGTTACAGGAAGGCATCTTAAACTCTGAAGTCTAGTCTTATCATCCATCTACCACTAAGACAATTTTTAGAAGACTTGACTCACTCTGGGTAGCCACTGGACAAAGACCAAAAGGCAAAGTATATGTTGACGTAAACTTTAAAGGAAAAACTGGTATTTGACTATGAAATTGTAGTGTCTTTGAAACAGCACAAATTACATGTGATTTGAGTTTAACAGGAAGTAAAAAAAAATCAGCAATTTTCACATAAAAGATGAAAAAGGAGAGAAGGAAGATCCAACTTAAAAAAAAATATAGTGGAATGATAATTCCATGAGTAAGTTAAAGGTGCAGAAAGATGATGCTATTGGAGTTTTCAGAGGGCATTGAGACATAAAGTAGCTATGGGATTTGAAAAAAAGTTCATTTTTAGAAGATTACTCTGACAATAACGTTAGATGGATTGAAATTGACTTTGGCATTATAAGGCTTTAAACATAGTCCAACTGGGAAATATAAAAAAAACCCTGAAGAACAACAAATACGGAGAGAAAAATGGATGAAGATAAGTATAAGTGATATTTAAGATATAATGTTACTGAAATCTAGAGCTAATTGTAAAAATCAAACAGAGGAAGAGTTAGGAACTATCTTTTAAATACATGGCCTTGATCAAGCTTGCCATTTATAGAATCATTCTTGGCCAACAGGGAAATAGAGAAGATCAAGTGAGTGAGTAAACTGGTTTCCAAAATGTCATGTCTCTCTTTAGAAAATGGCCAGTGTCTCAAGATGAAAGTTCTTTCCAGGGAACATTTGCACACCTGAATCCCACTTTCTGGTCTTCTCAACTTCACTAGTTTTCATCTCTTCACTATTTCTGGCCCCATATTCTCAAAGTCACACCATGAGTGTCACCAATATCCTTTATCTTGCCATTTGTAATATCCTCAACTATACCAAACACTCTGTTTATTGTAATAATTGATTTATGTAGTCTCTGCTTAATACAGTACACCTACAGATCAGATACTCCTTATATGGCATTAAAAGTAACTGTATCCTTCTCTTTCAATATAATTCTACAAGAATCTGTGATTATTTTATTCAAAATCAGGTCCTGCCCTCTGGAAGATAAATTCTTGGGGGAAGCCAGTTCTTAAGGAAGGCCCTTGGTAAGTACCTGACACATTCTAGGCAAATGTTGACTGACTCTAAAACTGTATTTGAAGAAAACAAGTCTCGGGGCTTAAATTTATCTTATACAAGGATCCATTTCATTACTTCTTTTAAAAAAATCTGTTTTCTTTGGATAAATCACTGACTCCATATCTCATTTATGTCATGTCACGCATTAAATGTATATAATGTTAACTTATATATCTCAAGTACTTTCTTTGGAATCCAAAGAGATAATTTAAGATTGCTAAAAATATTTTTAAAAAGTGAATGAGATATTGTAAGCAAAAGAATATAAGTTTAGATGGCAAAAAATACATGAATATGTCTGCTCTTACTATTTATTGCCAAGGACATAAGCTCATTGATCTTTTTTTATAGCAGTATGTAATCCAAGCTTCTAGTTTATTTGCTTTAGATATGAAAGCATAAATTTATTTTTCATTTACACTCCAGCAAGTTGGAGTTGTGAGTACAAATAGAGCAAAATGTGTGTTGATTTCCACAGTCTCTAGAAACTGGCATTTCTGTTATTTCCCAGTCCAGAGATTTTTAATTTACAGTATTTCACATTAATGTTAGACTTGCTGTAGGGTTCTTTCTTAAAACATCTGATGCCTTTAGGAAAAGTTAGCTCTCAAGTTTTCTGAAGTATTACTCATTTATAAAGTATTCAGAATAGAGAACAATGGAAATAGCAGAATGAAGACCCACCCAGAGGCAGCATGACTTCATTCTGTAATGTCAAAAATACATGACTTTCTAGCTGCCTTGCTTACTTAGTGCTGCATAGCTATTTTTAAGGTACTTATGAGAATTATTTTTCCAGATCACCCACATTTTGTGTATAAGCAAATGGAGTTTGCTTCTGCTATGCTAAGAACATGAAATCAAATTGTGTTTCAAGTTATCTGTTGAGAATAACACTGCATTATTGTATGTAAAAAACAATACACATACTGTATACTAAGTGAGTCCCATGGACATTTTGAAGCTTATAAATTTGTTTGATGGACAATAGCTCATCACAGTTTCAAAACAGGCTTTTGAATTAAGCAGAGCTGTAATTGTGATATCCTTGCAAGAGACTTGCTTAAAATAATTTGAATATATATGGTAGGGTACAACCACAGATGTTTGGGATTAACTAGAATCTTTCAATAAACAGTTCTGTTACAGCATTAACAATCATCCAATGGGCTGATAATTTGAATTGTGTAATCAGGGTAGGTGTTTTTATGATATATAACACAATATTTTGCCATGTTATTGATGGATTTGTGATTATCACTAATTAACTAGTTTTTTGGTATGTTTTCATCCCTTCAAATACACATCAAATAAATTGCTTGCAATTAATAAAAAAAAAAAAAGGTTGCATCTGCTGGTGTTAAAAATGAAAGAGAATATTTGGATTAGACAAAAGTGGATATAAATCACCATGCAATTACTTTCTATCTTTGTGTTTTTTTGAAAGGTTACTTTTTGACTTTGAGATTCTAATTCTTTATTCTTAAAATGGGAATAACAAAGCTTTCTTCTTAGAGTGGTATATTAGTGAGGTTTTTCACTGCTGTGACCAAAAGACCTGACAGGAACAAGTTTAGAAGAAGAAAAGTTTATTTGGGGACTCACAGTTTCAAGTCTCAATCCATAGATGGCTGACTCCATTCCTCAGGTCCTAGGATAAAGCAAAACATCATGGCAGAAGAGTGTGATGGAGGAAAGCAGATGGGAACATGATTCCAGGGAGCAGAAAGAGACACAGCTCAGCTCACCAAAAGTAAACCCCAAAGGCATTCTCTCAGTGACTCACCCCCTCCAGCCACACCCTAGGGATCTACAGTTATCACTCAGTTAACCCCATCAAAGGATTAATGCACTTATTGGTTTAAGGCTCCTAATCCAATTATCTCACCTCTAAACCTTCTTGCATTGTCTCAAGCTTTGGAGGGACACCTCACATCTAAATTATAACAGGTGGTTATGAAAATTAAGTGAAATAGAATGCAGCTATTTCACTAAAGTAACAAACACAGGTAATGAAATGTAATTGTTTTTCTGCTCTGCCCCTCCCCTTTAGCCTGTGGCCAGCACAGGCTTCATAAATGAAGGTTCAGCTACCTGAGAAATCCGAAAGGAGTTTGAATTAAAGATACAGGCTCTAATTACCTTTAAACCAGCTACAGGACAGTTTTTCCTACCTCCAGCCTCAAGTTACCTATTAGGGTAGTGAGGCTTACTGAAGAAGCCAGAGAGAGAGAGAGAGAGAGAGAGAGAGAGAGAGAGAAACACTCCAGTGAGTGGACTTTTATTGGGAAACAAAAAATTCTGGGGAAAATCTTATCCAATGAAGATTAAGGGGGGCAGTGTCTCAAGGTCAGGTGCGACGATTGGGTTTTCAGGGGTAGTGGCCAGGCATGCCTCCACATGGATAGACAAGCCCTCATGTAAGGGTCCAGCGAAGCGTCGGAGAAAGAGACCACACAAGAGACTGACTTCATGCAATAGGCAGGAGGGGATTTATTGAACCAGCATGCTGTGGCTCAAGGCTCACTCAGGAAGGGAGAGCAGCCCAGAGCCCAGAGCAGAGGTCAAGCAGAGCTTAAGTACACTTTTTGAGGAGGGCAGGGGGCTTTGCATACATCAGAACAAATCATCATGAGGCGTGGGAAAAATGAACAACAACTCTGAGACATGATTAATAGTACATTCATTTGTGGGAACAGTCTGGGCAGGGGTGATTGGTCACTCCTAAGTGGGGTACACATTCAAACTGATTGGTTTTAGGGCCTATAGGACTACATGACATACTACACAGAATCCCAGGTTATTAGACAACCAGTGGAAACAGTGGAAATATTTACTGGGCAGTTCAGGTATTGTCCTAACAGCTACAGGGATTACAGGTTCTGGAGGTAGCAGAGGAATTTTAACAATACCTAGTCTTTTACTTTTTAACCCAGGCCTTGCAGTTTAGAAACTTTACAATGCCCGGTCTTTTACACTTTAACTCAGGCTTTACAGCTTAGAATCAGCTTAGAAATTTTACCTTTACACTCAGACCTTAGAAGCGGGGGAGGAAGCTCTGGACACAAAGATGTGTCTAAGCGCCTCTCACCCAGCCAGGGAGGTACCTCAAATCACGTGCGAGGATGGCTTCCCACACTCACCCCACCCCTCTGCACAGAACAGTGGGAATGAAAGTCACAGGGCATTGTATATGCATGTCTAAAGTACCTCTTCCTGCATTACCTTAATATTATGCAATTCTATTATACATGAAAATACAAAATATTACAAATTTCAAGGAGAATTTCTATAGTAAATAACAAAAATATCCATTATATCATCCAATTAATATTACCATTAATATTCCAGGTGAATTGGAGACAAGCTGCACTATTGTACTGAACTATAAATACTGCAACCTGTATAAGACTCCTGGGAAATGTAGAGAAGCATTCTATTGCTATAATTTATAAGGATTTGTTTTTTTCATATGAAAACAGTGGTTCAATATTTTTGATATCTATGGTATAATTCAACAATTAGTTGAATTTTAATACAACATTTCAAATTTGTCTATTTTATTGAATTTATGTCAAACAACATGACATTTTATGAAATTGTTACCTAATAATGTATACGATTTGGACATTAGCCAAGCATAGTGTTGTACACCTTTAATGATAGTGGCTCAGGATGCTGAAGCAGGAAGATTGCAAGTTCAAAGCCAGCCTCAGCAATTTAGCAAGGTGCTAAGCAATTCACTGGAACCTTGTCTCTAAATAAAATACAAAAGAGGACTGGGGATGTGACCCAGTGGTTAAGTGCCCCTGAGTTCAATCCCTGCTACCAAAAAAAAAAAAAAAAAATAGATTTGGACATTAACAAATAACAATAGCCACTTTTAAAGCATAGGTTAAAGATATAGTTATTTTAGGAAAAAATGGTAACAATTGTTAAAAATCAATTAATAATATATAAAACTAAATCATTTTATATACTTGAGAAAATATTTACCAAGTACAGACGGTCCTTTTTTTTTTGTAAGTTCCCTAACATACATACATTTTGGTGATGATTTAGTTAAATACAACCAGCTTCCAAGAACAAGGTTAAAATTTCAATTACCATGATATATTAGCTATGAGTAATTGAAAAAAGTACAAACTTTACTGCTGTAGCGCTTCAGTCCACAATCACTAGGGAGTTAACTGATTCACATCATGATAAATGATCAATTGCATCACTCCTTTCAGAGTCTGTTGGTGTTTGGTCAGTGTGCATCTGTTATTTATTATCCAGACTGACTGCAAAGTATGTGATTGTGTTGCCTCCTTGTCTACTGAGGTTAAGCTCATGGACATTTAACAATGGAAAGAAGGAATTGGTAAAGGTGAAAGTCCAGTGAGAAAGGAAAAGTGAAAGTGATGAAAGTGAAATTTGAATAAAATATAAATTGGAATTGTAAAAGGAATAGCTGTTTGTGAGACTGTTGACACCTTATGTTCCAGAGAATGGATATGCAGCCCAAAGGACTTCGTAAAGGCCAGCTTATTAATGTAACTGTGGAAAGTGTTTATAATGTAAAAGATGTCCCAGAGAAAAATGATAAAAAGGTAAAGGAAAAGATAAAAGACTCTAAAATATTTTACGACACTGAAATTATAAGAAGTTAAATATTAGAAAGTGATCGAGAATGATGAGGATGGCACTTCACCTAGGCACAGAACTTCACCTAGGCAGGAAGCCAGGTGACGTTCAGAAAGCTCAAAATTTATCAAATTTCTAATGTGTTCAATTACAATGTACAAAAATAATTTTATTATTTTTTAATTTCCTTATACATTTATACCTATTTTAATATTTTGACAAAAAGTAAAGGTCATGGATAACCAGAATGTTTCTCATTGGTTATTGTGATACCCTTGTGTGATTTCAGGTTGCATGGGCATTTTTACAGCCCCATTTGCAAAGTGAAAGCTGCTTGTAATGAAGACATTAAAAAGTATAAAGTGAAACTTGTACATAGGTTTCACATTTTAGATGAAAGAGATGAATAACTCAGGGGAATTTTTTTTTTCTTCCAAAGGGCATGAGGAAACCTAAATATATACTTGTATATCTTTCATCTATACTTATATATGCTTTCATCTCCCCAGGGTTATCCAGTGGTATGGTAGAGGCAGGAATTCAAATGTAATTTTTTATCTAAATTATGTATCTTAGAAATACAGTAATGAATAAGTCTTCATCTGTGAATGTGGTCATTTCTGTTTTAAGGCTTCGCACATCTAGAGCTCAACCTTTTAGCATAATATGTGTTCACAAGTGAAGTTGAATATCCTAAGGAGCTAAATACTCAAATAGGGCTCACAAATTTTGAAGGCTCAAGGCCTTTCAGAGAACCTGCTGATCTGAAGGGTTTCCTTCTCTTTACTTCAAGTCCATGAATTCAATTTTTTTTTCTTAGATTCTAGGAAAAGAACTGAAATGAGTCACTTTCTTATAGAAGTCTGGTAGGTTTGTTTGAAGTGTCTGGTACATGTGTGGGAATGGTAGTTTTTCTACTCCCTCCTGTTTATAACTATCTGTTCTTATCATTCCTTTCTGGATTTGCTCTGATACCTGGTTCCCAAAGTTCACTGGATGATTTAACCTTTTTTTAAAAGGTATGTCAAAACAGGAAAAGAGGAGAGGTTTTTAAAGTTCACATGATTTTTTAATAGTATAATTTTAAAAAATATTTGCATCTCATACCCTAAGGAACTTGAAAGTAATCTGACATATGTCACTGAGTTCTTATGTTTTGAGTAGAGAGAGACCCAGGTAAGTCACAGTTTGATAACTATTTTCATGACCTGTATTAAGTCAAAAAAGTAACTATTTGACACATAACAACCAAATTTAACAACAATTGCTTATTTTTTTAATTGAATTTGGAGTCTAATGTGTTCTTGAAGATTGAAAGGAGTTGGGGTGAGGTTTTGCCCCATGAATTCAATAAGGGTCTGTCACTCCAAGGACACAATCTGCTGTGTTACCAGATGATGGACTATGGAAAGGAAGAAGGCACATCTGTTCCTCATTGCCTTGTCCTGTAAATAATCCACCTCACTTCCAGGCACATTCTGTTGGTGACAGTGTATCACATACATGTACTACATGTAATGGGTGAGATACAATCAATTGATATATCCAGAAAAGAGGTGGGATGAATATTGGTGAACATTCACTTCTTGCTATATGTCCCTTTTTATACTCAGATTGTAGAAAAGCAATCACCGACCCAGGGTCAGCCACACCATTTGGGTGGTCAAGTGCAAAATGAAAATTGAGGACTCCTTGTTCTAACAGCAAGAAAATGGAGATAGTGATTTTTTGTTGTGTTGTAAGGTATTCATTATACATTTTTATATTACAATTTTTTTTGTTGTAAGGTTTTTCATTATACATTTTTTATGTTAAAAATTGCAAAAATATAAAAACATGTTTCTTTCTTCACCCACTCTGTCTTGACATACCATGTGTTTGTTTCTTAATTTTAATTTGCCATTTCATGTTTTCCTCTTTGAGGCATTGAGATACTTTTAGGGCTTATATAGCACCTCACATGCATGGAGAGCTCTGGTTCAGGCATCTGCTGTGAGCATGATTTAACAGCTGCTGGTGCCCTGCCCTGCAGTTGCTGAGTCAATGTGCCTTGCTGGCTCTGGATGGACAGGTCAATATTCCTTCCTCTCAGCCTGTCACCCCAACAGCTGGTAGATAAGTGACCCTCAAAGGATTGCATCCACAGCCAAGCGTAGTACCTGGATCTGGGGTGAGCTGGATTCATATCTCCATTAAGTCCTTTATCCAACAGCTGTGGGACTGCCCAACTGATGTGAAAAGAGTGTCATCATGAGGCACTGTGGAATGTGCATGCCCAACCTGGAGTCTCCTTATGATTTTCCCAGGCCCTTACTAGGAGTGAATGAATGAAGTGGAATTCTGCCTTCCCATAAAAGCAGAACCCAGTCCCTATTTCAGGAGAAGAGTTAGAGCAATCCTGGAGCAGAGGAGGAAAGGGTGAGGCTAGGAAAACACAGACTCCAGGGAGTGTCAGTGGTTGAGAATCTGTGCTGAGGAGGCAGGGAGGTGGTAAGAGATGATCTTATCCCTAAGTCAAGCTTACAAACCAATGTTCTATTGTCCCATTGAATTTTACCTACAAAAGACAAATTTGTTGATAAAACCATTGATAGTTTCAAGACAACTGCAGAATATTAATATTCTAAATGAGGTCCCCTGTTCAACTCCACTGGTTATATACCCATGAAGCCTGCTATGAACAAACCACATTATTTTTTGCATCCCAGGCTCCCTCAGAGATGCTATCATTGCAAAGGTAGCCTTAGGTGCCCCCTTTGTATCCCATTCACCAATTTATTGTGTCTCTGTGGAGGAGGTAGGTCTATACAAGGCCTTTAACATGGGTGCCCTTTCAAAATTAATAATTTGTAAACATTTTGCCCAAGGTTTTTATAGAGTCACTTCTTCCTGAAACTATATTTTTTTTCTTAAGCTTTGTTTGGTTAAATAATTTAAGGAATTATTTCTAAGTTATTTCTTATTAAAGATCTTCCATGATCACTCCAGATGAAAAGGGCTCTCCCTTCCTTTTATTGGGTGATTTCCTACAAGTGACCGCATATGTATAAAAATCACCATTGAGAATTTCAAAATTCTCTTTTATTACCTTCATTCTATACACTGAAAAATTCCATCATAACAGCCATACACAAGTGGAAATCTTTCTCTTGATTTTTCTGAAATAGCATTGTCCCTGCCTACATGGAAATCTAGGCTTTAATGACTAGCCTTTATGCAGACACCTTTTTTGAATCAATTATTGCCTAATTTTCTATTACATTTGTGCACATGACAGTCTCATCTGGATTAAATACAATTTCCTCCCAACGAAGGTCTTATTTATCTATATTTTCCTATGATGCATACACCCTTATGTATCACACACTAAGTACTCAATCATTGTTTGTGATACGAATCAATGAATTTAGATTAATATAAATTTTGGTATTTGGAACCTCAAAAGGAAGTACACATATAAGAAACTATCCACGACTGGCCATGTCAAATTCCTTTAGTTTAGGGTAACTGAATATCCTTATATCCTGCCTGAAATCAAATGAGTCAGTCTTCTATTTGGGGGGAAAAACAGTATGAACATAAATATTTAGGGAGCTTGGCTCTCTTTGCAACCTGAATCTTCTGACAAGGGATAAAACTGGGATTCCATGGGTCTCCTGTGTGCCTTTTTTTTTTATATGTCATTTTATCTTTCAGGCCATTTTCTGTTTGCTTTCATCTGCTAGAAAAGGTTCTGTCCACTTGTCTAAAATGGTAATCTCAAAGTTGTAAGGATCCCCAAAGTCAGTCTGTACAAATGTTTGCACACCTTCTTAACTCAGAGTACTCAACCAATTGAGTGTGTCGTCTATCTTGAAAATAGTAAAGTCTCTGGGGTTAGCACCATCTCCCATGGTTCCCATAAAAACCAAGTTGCTTCTTCACTTTCCATTGCATTATGTTCACATAGCATCCATCAAGGGAAGCTTTGGACTTATACTGCTTTGCCTTTTAATTCATTGACTAAAATATGCATGAGTGAGAAACTCTTAAATATCCAAGATGGTTTTTACAAAGAATTGCTCAAAATGATAAATTATAATACATTGCCATAAAGCTGGGACTTATTATTAGAATATCAAGGTAAGTCAGCCAAGTTAGTTCTCACTCATTACTAAATGCCATGTTCTTAACAGAAGTAATTGCTATTATTTTTCTGCTGATTCAAGGCTCATCACAACTCACCAACACAATGAAACGTTATTGAATTAACTCCATGTGAACTTGAACACATCTCTTCGTCCCTTTACTTGTGGTATTTCAAGCTTCTTTTTTATTTACTTAAAATGTTTTGCATTCATTGTAGTATAAAATAATGTAACTCAATACCACATCATTTGACATATAACATATGTAGTTTGGCTATCACTTATTATATAACTGGCACTAAGTGCTTTATACAAATTAAACCATTCAATCATCTTAACAGATTGTTGGTATTATTGCTATTTTATATGTGAGGATCTTGAGGTTTAGAGTTTGATTTTTTTTTAGAGCATAACCATCAAGACATATTCCAGAAAAACACAAAGAAGCTACTAAACCCTCTCTTTCCCCTTCCCCATCACCTCATTGCCATGATCTCAACTGGTTTCCTCTGCTGTACACTTCTGACATGATGTTTTGCTTCACCTCAGAACCCAAAGAATAAAGTCAGCCATCTATGGACTATCTGAAACCATGAGCCACAAAATAAACATTTCTTCTTCTAATTGTTCTTCTTAGGTCAGTTGGTCACAGCAAAGAAAGAGCTGACTAAAACACAATTCTACTCTAAAAATATTTTTAAACGCTTATTTTTAATTTAATCAAATCTGTAGAAATTTGTATGTTTTAATGTAATTTTAATTAACTGTATAATATACTTTACATATAATATACTTTACATATTTTTTCTCAAGATAAGGCCAAAGAATCTACGTTTGGATTTTTCATTGAGTGATTCAGCATAAAAATATTTTTAAATGTGTGTTTAGTCTCCCCCCACTAGACGTTTCTCAAAAAAAAGAACACAGCTTTTATCTGCTCCAAATTTCCCAATTATTACTAAGAGATGTTGTATTTATGAGATCACTCTTTGTAAAGGAAAAATCATGGTTTTGGGAATGAGGTAAATACAAAATTCTCAATTTTTCTTGGCTAAAGGAGAATATCAGGTCAACTTCAATGAAACCATTGGGGATCAATGAGACATGTTTTATGAAGATTTCACATTTGCATTCCATGTATTGAATATTAAAAAGAAAATCAGACTACTGAGTTAGAGAAAAATGATGCCTGTAATCAGTTCCATGTAATCATATTTAGAATATATCACCTATAAATAATTTTTCACGTGATTTGCTATGTCCTTTGTTTCTTCTTTTTTTTCTAACTCAAAGCTTTTACTGTAGATAGAAATACATGATCCATATACCAATAATTGTGTTAAGTATAATAGTAGCCAGCAGAAGTTATTTAGGGGTGAGTGAAGGGTCAGAAATGTGGCAGCAGTGTAGAAGAGAGGTGACAATTTTGAAAATGAAATTCTGTTTGCTTGATCGGGAGGGTATCCAGAGTCCTTTTAAAAACCAATGCAGCAAAAGGATGAGACTTATATAAGGAGAAGGAAACAGATGATCAGAAATCAATTCTAAAATCTATATTCAACCAGGCTCAGTGGAAAGGTGAGCACTTGGGGTGATGGTCAGGAGAAGAGTTGGAACTTTTCTGTTTGACCCTCCTGCCCTGGCCAAACACCATTCGTTGCCAGAATGTAGAAAAGTTTGAATTGTTCTCGGTGAGGTTCTATTTTTGTTGATAGAGTGATTCTCATGATGGATACACATTGGAATCAAGGAGCTATAAAAACATCGATGCCGGGACCTCAACCCTGATTCTGGCTGAATTAGCCTGGAATTTAATGGGCATAAGGATTTTTATAAGTGTCCATGATTAGAGTTTGTCACTAAGCCTGGATACGACTGCTGAGCATTTGTCCTTCCCTTGTATTTTGATTTCAGCCAAGCAGCCGAGCCAAGTCTTTGCATCCATCCTTGCCAACACTGAGAAGGCCGTGGGAGCAGGTGATTCTCACCATCATTGTCCTTGTTACCACTTCTCTGAGCTCCCCTATTGTTCTCAGAGCTGGTCCTGGGATTCTTTACTTCCATTTGCACCTATTGCCCTTGGAGATGGCTCCTGCTGTAAATTTTTCAGTGACTTCAGTGAATGAGTCAATAAAACATTTAAGCAAGGAAAAAGTATCCGATAGTGAATTGCAAGGACTAAAGAGGCAAACTGGCAATCCTGTTTCTCACTTGGATGGAACTTACCCTAACCACATTAACAACTGCTTTTGCCTGTAATCACAAAATGAAGAGATGGCTCCCTGATCTGCCATAATCTGCTAATGAATGCTTTAACAGGGGAATGAATTAAAGAAATTCATTAGGGACCGAGGATGAAAGCTTAAGAGGATGATCCTCCACTGTGCTGACACTAGATAACCTGAAGAGTTCAGAAAACTACCTCTGTCAGGGGGTGACCTCCACAGGTTCTGAGTTAATTTGCTGTCTCCAGATCTAGACTTTGAGGTTTTATAAGCTCTTCAGATTATTTCAATATGCAGCTAACTTTGAGAAACCAATGCTTTAATGAGAAACTAGTTTTTTAACATAAAGAGATTCAGTTTAACAAAATGGTAATTAAGGTAGGAGGAAGCCAGGAACAACTGATGTCAGTTGTGAGTATTTAGAAGGAAGAAAGAAGGTTGCTAGGCAATGGTATAACCCAGCCTGGGAAAGAAATATTAGGAGGACCGAGAAGAACAAATGAAAGCAAGATGGAAAAGTCACATATTATCAAAAACAATAGGGAATATTTCATTCCTAAATTGTGTGGGTTTTTTTAAGCCTGAGATGAGTCTTAAAATTAGTATGATTTGAGGAGAGCAATGATTTCACTGTTATTATTCTTTTATGCATTTTGGTAAATGATGTTTTTGAAGACTGGGGGGGTGCAGGAAAAGCTGTGAATAAAGATGAAGGAAGAGAACCTGCTGGCTTGTCACTTCTTAATTTTGGAGAAAGGAGATAAATTAGACAAAGGAATGCAAAACTTTAGTATGCATGCCTACAAAACACAAATTTTAAAACCTAGATCTGTCTCATGCCCATAGTACTGTTTGTCTGATCTTAGGCACGTTAACTGTCTTTGTATTTAATTTTGTTATAACATATAAAACAAAGGAATGAGTAAAATAACTCATAGCATTGCTGCAAGTATCCTGTAATACAAATGACAAAGAAGTTCTTTGTTTAGGGAGCACATTGTCTAAATCAATACACAATATATCTTAATTATTCACTAAAACATTGTTTCCAAAGTAATATTTGAGCACATTTTGCTGTTTACTGCTTATTTTTTCCAAAAAATATAATCACATTATATATATATGTTTATTATTTATTATATTATATATATGTGTATATATATATATGTGTGTGTGTATATATATATATATATATATATATATATATATATATATATTTTACTTCCTGTCTTATAGGTCATGAAGAAGCAAAAGAAGATTCTCTTAAGTTAAACAGGTTCACTTTTTCTTTTCCTAACAAGAAAGTAGTTATGGTTTTGTGTCAAGAGCACTGAGGTGTGCTCACATTTTGGTTCCATGGCAATCATTGTGAGGCATGTCAGTGCTAGTTCTCCATTAGTAAAGAGTTTTGTTTCCATTTGGTCCTTGTTCTAACAACTAAAAAGCTGAGTTTCTCTTGAGCTTTACCCTCAAACTTGCCCATCTACCTCTGCTGTTGCCTCAGTGTCTTCTCCAATACTTTAGGTGTTATAAGCTTACCCTTGTCCAACAAGACTGTGGCTAACTGGCTGCAGTGTAAGTTCCAAGGAACTTTTAGCTGAGAGTTTCTATTTCTTGAATAGGCATTTCAATGCACTATAAGATGCAGATTAAAAATCATGGCAGTTTCAATTGTGTAATATGAGCTTTGTGGTGAGTATGTTAGGGGGTATTAGGGTCTGTAAACAAGTCAAGATGGCGCCTGGCATTTTGCCAGAGGGAGTGGTTTGTGAGGTAATTCCAGTGAGCCATTAAGTATGGAGATTCCTTATTGGTTGACTGCTGTATCTAGTTTGTGTTAATTAAGATAAGCTGTGTGGAATGTATAAGTACCCCTCCTGTCCTACAATTAATGGCTCCCACTCCTGCTGTATCAATGTACACAAGTTGCTCGTCATCCCCCAGTTATTTCGCTGCAGCTGGACTGCGGCAAGGGGGGATGTTGGGGAGCTAGAAGCTTTGCTATGTGCCCCTCACCCATACTATGCAGGTGACCATGCCTTTGTTTCCTCATAAAAGCAACTTAATTTTCCTCTCCAGGGTTACTTTTGATCATGTGCTATCTCTAATTATACAGAACAATTCTAAAATGCATCAGTCTAACTTGATTGCTCTTATTTTTTTTTTGACATATAAAAATTAAACATGTTTATGGAGAACCATGTGATGTTTCAGTATATGTATACTTAGGGTGATGCTCAGATCAGGGTAAACATATCTATCGCCCTGAACATTTGTCCATTTTGGGTGGTAAAAACATTTAATATCGTTTCTCTTAACTTTTTTTGAAGTATATAGTGTATCATTGTTATCTATAGTCACCTTACTCTTCAATAAAATACTGATTATTCTCCAGTATTGTAGAATGCATGTATCCACGTAAAAAGAAAAATCTAGATTGAAGCTTAGCACCTCTGCTTGAACACGAATGAGTTTAATCCAGGTGGAAAGTCTTTAAGGAGTTAATTTACAAAACCAATACACTTCCAAGGGGAAGGCTTACAAACACAGATCATAGACCAATTGCAAGCATTGTCCCTATATAAAGGTTCATGTATACCCAGAAATAGGTCATTTTCTGTCCAGGTATGCACAAAGAGCACTATCCATCTCAATAACCAACAAGTTATTGTTGGTTCCTTGACAATCATTGTGAGGCATGTCAGTGCTAGTTCTCCACTGAGTTGAAATTAGTATTGAATAAAACAGTGACCAGCTAATCACTTTATTAATAACAGTGAAGACATATAGTATTTATTATGTGAAAAAAAAATGTTTCTCTAGATGCCTTTATCTGTGAACTTTTAAAATCCTGACATTGACTTTATGAAATGGGTAATAATATTTTTCTTCATTTTATATCTGAGAAAAAATATGTAAAGTATATTATATGTAAAGTATATTATACAGTTAATTAAAATTACATTAAAACATACAAATTTCTACAGATTTGATTAAATTAAAAATAAGCGTTTAAAAATATTTTTAGAGTAGAATTGTGTTTTAGTCAGCTCTTTCTTTGCTGTGACCAACTGACCTAAGAAGAACAATTAGAAGAAGAAATGTTTATTTTGTGGCTCATGGTTTCAGATAGTCCATAGATGGCTGACTTTATTCTTTGGGTTCTGAGGTGAAGCAAAACATCATGTCAGAAGTGTACAGCAGAGGAAACCAGTTGAGATCATGGCAATGAGGTGATGGGGAAGGGGAAAGAGAGGGGGAGAGGAAGAGGCCAAGATTTTCCATTTAAAAAAAAAGCCTTTTCTAGCTCCAGGATTGTTTCCAAACCAACTGGATAACAGTGACCAATAAACAAAGAAAGGTCCATTTGGACCAAACTAATTTGATAAACTAGTATGCAATTATCTTAATTTGTTAAGAAAATAGGGCTCTATTTTATTCAATTATGGTACTTGGAATAGTGACACCTTGTTTAGACAGAAGTCAAATCATATGCATGTCCAGCTGTCTAGAATTAAACAAAACAAAAAACACATCTAGAAAAAAAAAAGTAAAATAATCATCCAAATAGCCCAAATGACATTTGGGCACCAAAGCATCATTTAAAATTCCACAAGATTATCGATCAGATTTAACTCAATTTCTTCAACCTTAATGAGTTTGCTTCTTGCCTGTTACTTTATCACATGCAATTAGTACAATAAATTTTATGATACTAACAATAGAAACCTTGTTTAAGATGGTGCAATTAAAGGTACTCATCATGAATTTTCTGGATAGGCCCAACATAAGCACTAGCATCCTTGAGTGTGTGGGGGGATTCCTTACATGGTCTTTAAAAGGGAAATCAAAGAGGAGCATCAGAGATTAAGAATGCTATTTACTAGCTTCAATGATTGCAGAGGACCGTGAACCAAGAAGAGAGCAAGAAAAGAGACTCCCCTAGAGTCTCTAGAGTGGGATGCAGCCCTTGATTTTTAGTCCAATGAGATCCATTTCCTAACTTATCACCTCCAGAACTGTTAAAAATACATCTGCTTTAATTTGGTACAGAGTGAAATTAAAAAAAAAAAAAATACAAGTTATTTGGTTCACGAAAAATTCAGTTTGAGACATTTGATTAGCACCCCCAATCATCATATTGAATCCAGATTTAAAGATAGGTAGTCAGTGTAGTTAGGTAAATCGGGTCTAATATGGAGTAAAATCGAAAATGAAAGCCATGTTGAGAATGGAGCCCAGGAAAGCAGAGCAGCACTTGGGGAAATTGAAATGTTAATGTTCCCAAGGCCCAGAGCCCATTCTAAAGAAATGTTAATGAAGCAGCTCCCAGCAAACAGGGAGGTGCTAATAGAAAGCCACTCCAGGCCCTTCCTGCCCAGATTACTCCTCTGGCCCATCTGTCCCTCACCTTTGGGCCTTCCCACCTACATTCTATCACTGCAAGATAACAGAACAGAGGACCGACCCAGGAACGCAGGAAAGCTGAAAGAAGACCTTAGCTATAAAAGAGGGAAGAACTTGCCCTTCCACAGATTCCACCTCTTGGGTCCTCTTCTTCCTCAGGGAGAAGTCTTTTCTGCTGTCCTTAATAGAGCTTCTACTTTCCACTCTAACCTTGCCTCGGTGTGCTTCTCTGGTGTTATACTTCAGCATTGGAGAAGCAAGGACTCCTCATTGGTAAACAATGGTAACAATATGAGGTTATTGTTGTGCCATTTATTATCCAGTTTGTACTCAGACCCTCTCCTCACCCTTTCCCTGCTTCACTCAGTGGGGCAAGGCGGGTGACCCAGCAGGCTTAATTTCTCGGGCTCTTTTGTCTACCTGCTTTACTACTAGATTCAGCCAGTGGGGTAGGAGTTTGCTAGTTTGGTTGTGAAGGCAGGAGGAAGGGAAATGACAGAATATCTCTGCGCTGGTCTCCTTTCACTCATCTCTGGATGTGATAGGGATCTTTGTGCCTCAGATACAAATATAGGGATATTTTCAGCAGCTTGACAAACATGTCTGTGGTTCTATTCTGTGCTAATGTTCCTGGATTTAGCCTGTGTTAGATGATTTCAGGCTCTCAACCTGCCAAAACACGTTCTCTTCCCATTGTCTTTCAGTTTTTTTCAGCAGTTGTATATTATTGAGGAACTGCAATATGACCTGAGAGTCTAATAGCTTTCCTATCATCTGTTTGACCCAGTCCATTGGATAAATTCCATTAATACCTCAAGAGCTTCTGTTTTCCTCACTGGAACATACTATATGTAGTAAGCTCCCAGAAGTATGAGGTTGTATAGGTAACTTCATATGTAATTCTAATAGCCACAGTTGTTGGTGAGCAAGATCGTGTTTAGAAAGACTCTCAGTCCTAGGATCTGTGGATAGGATTTATTCACTAATCAATCAGGGAACAGTATCCTGTATAACATGATAAGGATGAGGCTGATGATAATACTGATGTTGTTCACTGTGGTCATGACAATATCAATGATGATTACAGAATTGCAGAAGTGGAAAACCATGACTGAATGATGGTTTTGAACTGGGCCTTTGCTATTAAAACAGGTTGTGTCTGGATAGACTGTTTACCACTTTGTAGCTCTGACCCTTGATGGCTTCATCTTGGTTGTTGCAGCTGTAATATGATTACTACGCACCCTAGAGGATATATTGGAGAGAATATTGAGAGTCATAGAAAGAATCAATGCATTGGCACATAGGAAGTCCCCAAATGATAGTAATAGTACTAATCTTTTATAGTGAACCTCAGTATTAGTAAAGAATTCTGCTTTTCCTAAATATGACCACTCATTTTTAAATAAATTAAATCTGCTCACATGGATTTATAATTTAAATCCACCTAGCATTTATCTTTTTGCAGTTCTTTTCACTTGTGTCCTAAAGCACTGCCCATCTAGCATAAAGAATTCCACATATTGGTTTTTCCTTGGTCTTATGTTGCCCCGCTCAATCTGCCTGAAGGATTTCTCTTTGCAAATCCATGTTTAGGCTCCTTAGGCTACCTCATCACAGTCTCAATACCAAGCTCTGTCTACCTGGCTGGAGTGTTCTATTTTTTTTTTTTTTTTTTTTTTTTTTTTTTTTTGCTACTGGGCTGTTCTACAGTAGGGAAGCACTTGTTTCTTTTAACCCTTTTGTATCCTGCATAGATGAAGAAACAACAGGAGTCACTTTACATACTGTTTATAAGAACACTTACCTGCTTGAGGACAATAGAATAATATTCTGCATAAAAAGAAAGACGTTTCTCCCCAATATTGAGGACTATTGAACAAATTGTTGTTCCCCTTGTTCTATGAAACAATGAATATTAGCCATTTTCTGAAAATGAGTATTGTTAATCATTGGATCATTAACCTTTACAATGTCAATGTGTTCTCCATATCAAATTCAGTTAAATGACTGCTAGAGGTAACAGTTAAGGGAACATTTCACATAGATGGACATATTAATGCTTTATTTAGTTCTAAATGCACTGTGAAGGATTTAGGTAAGAGCTAATCTATGTTAAAAAAGCAAAGTACTAGAAAGAACAATTTCACAGCAAGAAAGTGGGAATTTGACAGATAAAATGTAGCCTGCCTTCTAATCTTTCACAGTTCTTTGTTCCCTGCCTTTCATTGTATCTAATATTTCTCCTTCCCTTTCAATGAAGAATTCACACCAAGAAAATTGTGTACAAAGTAGAGAAAAAGGGATTATATTGTGTGTGCACAAGTGTGTGTGTGTGTGTGTGTGCACACACCTTAAAGCCAGTGTGTGTGAGGCCATCTCCTGTTCTCAGTGGTAATAAATTATTTCTTGATATCTTCCAATTTTAGACAGGAGAGTTACTTGTTTCCTAGCTCAGAATTACATTTTATACACCCCCTTTCTTTGTTCTGATGTTCCATTGTTTCAGAGCATGTTGAAGTTCATGAATTTTAAGTTTAAGAAAGATTTGCATTATAAGGAGTTTCTTGGATTAGCTCCTTACATTTAAGTTTAACAGGATTTGTGAAATAATTTCTTTAAATTTTAATTTCATACAGAGGGCCCAGGTTGAAAATCAATAAGTATTTTTTTCTAGGTATCTAATATGTGGTTAGTTTTCTATCATTGTCTGAGCACCATATTTGAAGAAGTTAATTAAATATGTTTAACTTGCTTTGAACATGGAAAAATATATTTTATGTTGGAAAAAACAGCCACATTCACAGGAGGCAGCTTGATAATGAACTTGATGTCACTGAATTAAGACATACTGAGAAACTAATGTGACTCCATTTTTAAAAATAAATAAATAACAGCAGCTTCTACCTCAAGGCCTGTCCTAAGGAAGGGGGCATGACCCTTGTCCTTGGAAAAACCCATAGAGCACTCCTAAGCACATACTCACCCTGCTGAGTTGTTTGTGTGTAAATAGCTGGATAGGTCTGGGGGGCCAGGTGTCCCTGACTCAGTTAAGCTAGGTGAGGACCCATAGCAACCCCCCTAACAACCTCCAATCAGCATGAGACAGGGAAATTACCTGGGATGCCAGATGACCCCCAAGTAGTTTATGGTGGTTGATAACATGTTGGGAAACCATGTAGTTCAGCACGTACACCCTTCGTGGCCTAAACCAATCAGTTCAAACGAATCCCCTTATTGTACTAACCAATCACCCCTACCCAACTTGTTCCCGCCATTGAATGTGCTAATCAATGTTAAGAGTTGTTGTTTGATTTTCCCACAGTATGGTATGATTTGCTGTGTGATGTTGTGATGCATAGAGTATCCCCCCAAAACCTATAAAATCTCACTGAACAAAGGACCGGGACTCACTCCCTGGGACCGCTGCATTGGGAATGGTTGTGAGTCCAGGCTCGAGCCTGCAATAAAGACTCTTGTGTGCTTGCATCGGATTTAGCTCCTGGAGGTCTATTGGGGTCCCATGAATCTGGCATAACATCATACCAACATACTATAAGTTGTTAGTCCTCTAGTATAGTTTCAGCATGTCTCCATATGGGAGACTCCAAAAGGGTATAACAAGATATGGATGCCATGGGTTTTCCTTTTCCAAGAAAGAGAAATAGAATAAAATAACAGAAATTATTTTTTAATTGGTGATACTTTGAGGCAGATTTAACTACATGATTGTAATTTGCACATTTGTGTGATTTAATTAATATTAGTTAAAAAAAAATCTTATGCCTCCAAACAGTTCTTGACACTCAGTATGTCTAATACCTCACAAACACCAACAACTTAGAGATTGGGATCTTGTGTGAGGCTTCAAAGATTTGCTTTTTCAGTTGTCCATCATCTAAGCCTTTCACTGTGTGAATACTATCAATCAACTACAACTTCTCCTGCCACCTCCATATCACTCATGTTAGGCTGCTTCTATCGGATGCCAAATCAGCCCATCAGTTTCATCAAATGGGTGAAAATATCTGTCAAACCAATCATTTCAAGCCCTGTAGACAAGACACCTCACCGATTAAATTAATATTTCACTCTTCAAAACACTGCACTAGTGTCATAAAGACACAGGCTTTATGTCTAGGTTTTAACACCTTGGTGCAACATTACTTACAGCCATATTGCTATATGGATAATTTGTCTTCAGCTTTTTATCACTTTATATTTTATGCTCAATTGTCCTTCTGTAGGGATCCCCGGGGCTTCTATTTGTCATTTTTTTTCTTTAAAATTTGCTTTCAGAATTAATTCTCATTCTTAAACAAAAGTTAAATTTTATTGAACAACATTTACACTAGTTTACACACAACTGAACGTCCTTAGTGTGGCTTCTAGATGATAACTTCTATTAAATACCTTGATTTAAAATTTTATGTCTCGGATGCCGGAATGAGAGATATTTTACAGGACGGAGCCCCTGTCTGGTGGCCCTGAAATCACTCCATGCATACAGCAGCAGACCTCATCCACCTTTAAAACCTCCCATTCTAGTAGGTTTATGCAATCTTATTTTTCATTTTGAGCTCTTTTTCATTTTGCCTCTGCAGAGCTCTAAACTTAGGAGTGTAAGTAGGTCTGTAGAGAAGGTAAACAAAGAAAGGCTTGGGAAAATTATGTGATTGTCAATGTCTACATATCTAGCTAGTGACTGGGTCTAGAATTCAGACATTGTGGCCTCTATCCCAGATTTATTTCAATTATTTCAAACTTTCTACATCACTTTGGGGATGAATCGGAACATAAAATTGCTCATATAACTATATCTTTAAGTATGGTAACTCATACATCTCGGTTTCATGGGAACAGTCCAATTTATGTCATTGTCTAGTGTAGTTAATATCTCCACCTTTCATTCTCAAAAGTGTCAGCCTATGGCTGTTAAAGTATACAATTGCCCTAATTTAAAAATTTTAAGAGATGATCCTTTGGGAATAAGGCCTTATTTCTTTAAAAGAATCCTGACCATAGTATTTTCACCAAACTTTTACCTACCACAAACCCTAGCTTTGGTTTAGTTATTCCTGTAGTTATTCACTGGCCTCAGATCTCCTCACGAATCCTGAATGTTACATTTCCCATTTGGGACTTGGATTGTACAGCTGTGATAACTGACATTCATGCCTATATAAGGCCTTGCTTTTGTTTTTGTATTTATATTTTGGCATCTTCTGCCTGCACTTCCTGGTTTAAAAACTCTTCTCCATCTCAGAGTGCTGTTTTTCTTCTCACAGCTCAGAACAGAGAGTGGGAAACATCTTTTCCCTATTGTGCTGTGAGGTAGCAGGCTATTCTATGATCCTGACTCTTCTACGACTATTAGGAAAATTCCTAAATCCTCTAGCATGTTTTAACACTTTCCGCTGGGATGGTCTGAATTCCGAATCTTTGCGATTCTGCTTGGTGGGAATGATGGTCTACTCAGTGACAGACATTTCCAATGTGCAGCAGCTGAGGGGTTTGCTGCCCAAACATTTGTGATTTAATAGCTGTCAGAGCTTTCTAGTTGGATTCCAGCTGACCATTTGGCAACTAGGAAGGGAAATAATTAATAATGAACCAAACCTTCCTTCCAATTTGTGATCTCATCACTACATACATTATCCTCTTCCACCATCTTTTATAGGATTTGAAGGGTGCCTTCTTGATCAATTTTGAGAGGAGCTTCAAACCAGCATAGTAAATAAACACGTTGTATCAGAACTTCATTAGTTGAGCCCAAACTGTGTCTCTCAACTATGAGCTATCTAATCTTTAATATATTAAATACATTACAGAATCTCACTATGCCTCAGTTTCCTGATCTGGATAATGGATACTATTATAAAAATCCTACATTATAAGGTTATTTTGAGATTTGAAAGAGTTACAATAAGTTATGCACACAGTGTATGCTACCAATTAGTGTGGATATTTTGGTGTAGAAGAACCAGTGTGATTGGAAGTAGTTAGCATTCTGTGAATACTGGCCAGATGGTATGTTTGTTGTCAGGTGAAGTTCAGTGCCTGGTCCAGGTTACTGTAGCATAAGCTCTGCTTTTTGAAATCATTTTTCTATATTAGTAGTCACATGTTTTTCCTGCCTATAGGGAAATGGTGGAAGAAGAAGGGATCAGAAAGGAGACAGGTTAGTATATTGTAGGAGAGATGGCCACTACTGATAACCCTCTGTTACTGGAGAATCTGATGCCAGACAGAAACTTTGACTTGGTAATGGTGGAAAGGAAATAAGTGAGAAGTAAGAACATACAAGGTAGGCATAAAGCCTAATATAAATATAAAATTAGGGCTTCTTGTTAGAAGGAGGGAGACACAGCATTAACTGGTGTCAGGCTGGCTTCTGAGTAGCTACTCCAAAAGAGTACTAAGGCTTTGAAACGCTCATTGGCTTGAGGTACAATTCAAAGTCCTGCTTTCTTCTTCTATGAGGTTATTCTAACTGTGAGCAAGACTTGGTCAGCCAGTCATCCTGGAACCAAATGTTAGTTTCTTATGTAAATGCTGAGTCTCCTATATAAATATCTCTGTCTTGTGATAGGGATGAATTACTGAAGCTGTTAGGTGGTAAATGGAACAGAACAAAAATCATGGCAAATAACAACTTAAGGGAGAGTCCTGGGAATTTTCCATTTTGGTGGTCTCCAAAGTTTTTATCCATTATATTATTTGTTCTCAAAAGAGTCATGGCAAGAGCATCCTGGCCCTACTGATGCACCTGGTCTCTGAAGCTTGTAAGGTAGTTTAGGAGAATGGGAAAGTGACACAGCAAGCTTTTAATACCTCACAAGCTATGAGGTAAAATGTAAGAACAGAGAAAAGAAACATACTATCTTTTAACGGCTGAGTTAAAGACCAGGAGTGCACATTACTGAAAGCTCAATCTTAGTCCTGATGCCAATTCAATAACAAGGATGCGGTTTTGAGAAAAAGGAAAGAATAAGCTTTATTTGCAAGCAAAGGAGAAACACAGGGGATTACTGTCCCAGAGACTGTGATTCTGCCCATGGGAAGAGTGGGGGGGGGATGAACAGAGGGGTTTAAAAAAGCTATTCAAAGGCTATATTCCAGGTGTGCCCTGAGTGGTGGTCCCAGGTGCAGCCCTCATGGGGCATTGACATTGATTTGTTAATTTGGGAGATAATCACTTGCTAGTTCTTCAGGTGACATCTCCTTCCTGTAGAGAACAGATAGTTCAAAGTGACCTTCTTCCCTGTCCCCAAGTTGGGGAAATAGAGAGAGAAAAGAGGAAAAGAAAAACATGGCCCTTTTAAAATAAGCAGCAAGGGCTATATTCAAAAGGTAAGGGGGACCATTGTTCCATTCATTTGCCCTTTGTGTAAAGGTAAAATTTCTAAGCTGATTTCAAGCTGCAAAAGCTTGAGTTAAAGTGTAAAAGACTAGGCATTGTAAAGCTTCTAAATGGCAAGGCCTGGGCTAAAAAGTAAAGACTAGGTATTGTTAAAATTCCTCTGCTACCCCCCCCCCAACCTGTAATCTCTGTGAGTTGTTAGGACAATGCGGGAACTGCCCAGTAAATATCACCATTGATTCCCTGGTTGTTTAATAGCTAAGGGCTCTAGGTAGCATGGCACATAAGCATCTAGGCCCCAGAGCCAATCAGTTTAAATTTGTACCCCACTTAGAAATGACCAATCACCCCTGCCCTGATTGTTTCCACCAATGTATGTACTAATCCTGACTCAGAATTGTTGTTCAATTTTCCCGCACCTCATGATGATTTGTTCTGATGTATGCAAAGCCCCCCACCCTCTCCAAAAAGTGTACTTAAGCTCTGCTTGACCTCTGCTCTGGGCTCTGGGCTGCTCTCCCTTCTTGAGTGAGCACGGAGTCCCAGCGTGCTGGAATGGATCCCCAGTAAATCCCCTTTTGCCAATTGCATGCAGTAAGTCTCTTGTGTGGTGTCTCCCTCCGATGTTCCGCCGGACCCCTCTTACATTTGTACCTATGATGGTTTGTCTCAAAACGAGGAAGAATGAGCAGGCTTGCCTAAGTGTGGAATTTAAAACAGGTGGAGATCTATATATACATATATATATATTTTTATTACCCAAACCAATATATTAAAGTTATGGTGAGAATCAGTCAGGGCTGAGTCCTGTTCTTCCAGACATTGAAGACTGAACACCCAAGAAATGCTGATGCAAGGTTTATTGAACAGATAGAACAGAGACAGTCTTCCCCACTCGGAAGGGACCCCAGAGCTGGGTGTTCAAAGAAGTGGGGTGTCTTGCCCCTTTTATAGGTTTTAGATTTCCTCTCATGCCCTCTTCCTCCACTTATTTTGCCTACCTAAGTGCCTGCCACTTTTCTTGACTAAAAGGTGGGCCAAAAGGTGGGCAAGAAGCCTTCCAGGGGTGCCTCTCCCGTTCTGCCCAAACAGGCAGGAAAGGAGCCCAGGAGCTACTTCATTAACAACTCTGTCCCCTGAGGGATTGGAATGTTAATTCCTTCAGAGCCCTTCCTCCTCCCTTACCAGAACCCATCCCTGATCCAACTGGTTGCTAAGGTAACCTGTCCCAGGAATTGCCCCTACCTACCCTACGGGGAGCTATAAGGTTATGAATGAATGTGTTCTGGGCTGCACCATCCTGCCCTTCTGCCTTCAGCCCACCTGTTTCCCACCTTTTGGCTATCCCAGGGAGCATCTCCTGGGCCTAGTCTCATAAGCAGACAGGAGAGAAATAAGAGGAAGAGAACAGGAAAACAAAGGAAGCCTAAGACCTATGAAAAGGCAGAGCAACCTGGCCTCTTGGGATACTGGGATACCAGCTATGGTCCCCTTCTCCCTCCCGGGAGACGTCTGTTACCCCTTTTTAAAATAAACCCTGCTTTATATGCTTGCCTCAGCGTGCTTCTCTAATGTTCAAACTTCAATATGTGAGGGAGCAGAACTCATCAGCAATAATCGGTGGTGTCAATCATACCCAATTATTTATTTATTACACTGACTGTCCTTTTGCACCACCCTCTCAACCTGCCTCCATGAGAACATGAGGATTGCAGGTGAGAGCAACAAGTGAAAGGGTAAAGTTTCTAAGCTGGAAAGCTTGAATGTAAAAGATTAGGTATTATTAAGTTCCTCTGTTACACCCAGATTCCTGAGATAGTTAAGACAACGCCCTACTGGCCATTTAGCCTAGGGCCCTGTGCAGTTCGTCACAGGGCCCGAACCAATCAGTTTGAATGTGTAACCCGCTTACGAATGACCAATAACCCTCGCCCGACCTGTTCCCGCCAATCACGTCTCAGAGTTGTTGTTCAATTTCCCCGCGCCTCATGATGATTTGTTCTGATGTATGCAAAGCCCACCGCCCTCTCCAAAAAGTGTACTTAAGCTCCACCTGACCTCCGTTCTGGGCTCTGAGCTGCGCTCCCTTCTTGAGTGGCACAGAGTCCCAGCGCGCTGGAATGGATCCCCAGTAAATCTCCTTTTGCCAATTGCATGGAGTAAGTCTCTTGTGTAGTCTCTCCCTCCGACGTTCCGCCAGACCCCCCCTTACACAAGAAGGGTCTGAAAGCTCTAAGACACAACCCAAGAGTCGATAGGAGGAAGAATCAAAAGCCAAGTTCTCAAAGCCACAGAAAATTCAGGAGAATCTCTGAGAGAAAACTGTGAACTTGTAACAGTTTCATGCTAAGTTCAACCAGATTTGGTTCATTTGCAGGTTTTAGGTGAATCCACCCATACATGAACAAGTAGAGGTAAATAAATAGTCTTGTAGCATGAGCACTCTCATTTAGTGAACTATTGTTGCTCTATACTAAGGAGATCACTGGAATGGCCATTCATATGTTTATGTGCTCTAAAAAGAATGAAGAACCAACTTACTGATGCTTTCATCTTTATTTGTTTCTTGTCAGTCTTTTGTGGATGTATATACCTGTAAAAAAGCCTAAATAGGGTGTATTTATATAACTTATGTAAATTAATTCTGTTAACACATACAGAGAAGAAAGGTCAAGGTAAAGAATATCAGATCTTCTTGGTTTAATGAGCCACTTAAAACTACAATTGAGAAAAGGCAATATTGAGCATGTCTGTAACAACAACACAGATGGCTAACAAAAGCCTTTCTTATGGAAATGAATATTGAATTACACTCCAATTGCTGAGAGGAATAAAGATAAACATCAGCACAGGGAGATTTCATGAAAAGGGGAGGGCCATTGCTATTTCAGGAATAAAGTAAGGGATAATAAAAACTATTAATAGGAAGTAAGAATGGAAAGGAAGACATGGAAAATTCTTGAGTCACATCTTTGGGCAAGACAATATCCTTTTTGTTCTCTTTCATTTTACCTTTGCAAGCACTAATAAACAAATGGTAAAAGGAAACTGTGATGAATAAAATACACTCAGAGATTCAGAAAACACTTTCTCTAAAGTTTAGGACAACATATACCTGAATCACCTTGAATGATCCACTCCATGATTTTTTTTTTTTAAACATAATAACACCAGTTCATCCATCCCAACTCCCAACATGTAATTCTAATGAGGAGTAGAAAATACTCTTTGTTTTATGACAATATCAAGGACTCCACTCACATACCTTTTGACTCATGTATTTGCTCTTAAATTTACATTGATCTGAAGCAAGATTCTTCCCTGAACCTGCTGGTCTCTTGGTTGAGATGCTATTAGATGAACATCTCCAGTCAACACTTGTTGCAAACCCCTCTCGGATATTTTCTATTTAAGCAAATCACATCATAATTGTAGAAACTCAACCTGAACATTGTCCTTTTCTTCTTACCCTTCTTTCAATTCCCAGTTCTTCCAAAAATATTAAATATGAAGGAAAATAGATGGAACCTGAGAATATTGTGTCAAGTGAAATAAGCCAAACTCAGGAAGTCAAGTGTCATATGTTTTGTCTCATATATAGAATCTAGAGAGGAAAAAAGAGGTAGTGATCTGGGAAACTCATGGAAATCTAAGGGAGATCAGTGGAGTGAAGGAAAGGGACCAGAGGGTGGGAGGAGAAAAAGAAAAGGGAAATACTGGGGAATGATATGGGCCAAATTATATTATGGTATTGTGTGCATATACAAATATTCAACAACATATTCTACCATTTTGTACAACTATAATGCACTAATAAAAATCAATTGGAAAAGATACTTGAAATCAAGCCATTCTCCCCTCCTCCTATTCTGCAGTGACTGCATCCAATTTCATTCACCTTTCATCTAAAATAATTTTTTTTTTTTTAACTTTCAATCATCCTTTTGTCTCTCTGTTTTGGTCATCTTTTTTCCTTACTGTGACCAAAAGACGTGATAAGAAAAATTTTAGAGGAGAAAATGTTTATTTGGGGTTCATGGTTTCAGACACCTCAGTCCATAAAGGGTGGCCTCCATTGCATTGAGCCCAGAATGAGGCAGAATATAAAGACAGAGAGGTGGTGGAAGAAAGCAGCTCAGGACTTGGCAACCAGGAAGCAGAGAGAGCTCCTCTCAGCAGGGATGAAATATAAACCCCATCAGCAATGGCCGCCAGCAACACATTTTATCCAGCCACACCCTATCTGCCTTCAATCGTCACCCAGACAATTCACTCAAGTGGATTTTTTAACAAATCAGCTTAAGGCTCTCAAGAACCCAATCAGTTTACCTCTGAAATTTCTTGAATTGTCCCACACATAAGCTTTTGGAGGACACCTCATATCTTAACCATAACTCTCTCCCTCAATCAATCTTAATTTCCTTTCCTAGTATCCAAATGACTCTTAGGGTCATACTTAAAAGCATTCACACCATCGTAAATTCTCTTTATTAAAAATGAAATGACTTTCTAACACATGATTAAAAAACAAACCAACCAACCTAAAACAGAGTGGATTTCTAGTCTGTAGGGTTCCCAAATGAAACAAAACCAGTAGAATACACATATAGAGAAGATTTATTATTAAAGAAATTGGCTCAAGTGATTGTAGAGGCTGGAAAATCTGATATTCTCCTTGTGAGCCAGCAGGCTTGAAACACAAGAAAGCTAATGGTACAGTTGCATGGGAGGTCAGTCTTTGCTCTATTCATGCCTCTGTCTGATTGGAGAAAACCCACACACATTGTGAAGGGCAATCTTCTTCCCCAAAAGTTTATAGATTTAAATATCAACCTTATCCACAGACACTTTCTAAGTTGACATGAAACTTTAACCATCACACCTTCAGAAACTTAAAACTAACCAACTGCCTATATTTTCTAATTTGCCTGCTTTATACCTAGTGCTCTAGCTACATGGAACATTCTCTTTTTCTCTATTAATTTCAACATATACTTAATAACTACCTACTTTGTGCTAGTCCATGAGGAGAATGTGAAGACAAGTGATAATCTTTGTCTTTTGTTTCTTTACCTTTGTTTACATTTTCCTTTGCTGGATGGAGCTCCCTCCCACTTCCCTCCCCAAGATCAGCATTGGCAAGTAAAATCTCAATTATCATGAATGTTCTTAAATCCCACTTCTTTCTTTAAATCTAAATCCTAACCATATTGCTTTTATTAATTATATATTTGCACTATAATATTGTAATCAGACTTTTACATTTTTGCTACACGTGTGTATACATATATTTTTATTTATTTTTTTATTTTTGAAATTTACTTATTTGTTCTTCTATTCTTAATAGCTACAGGAAGGAATCTTATACCCAGTCAACAACCCAGTTCCTGGCATAAGGGAAATATGATAGACACAATAGCATAGAGAGAGACTTGGTAAGCCTACTTCTTTCATATTCTGAGAAGTCTTAAATTCAGGACTTCAGCACCCAGGGGAAAAAAAATAGCTTCATGCACTAGAATATAGTGATACTGTGGAGCTGACATGTTTTGTTTCACTAAGTCTGTGACCCTTAAATGGCATCTCCAGCCCCCTCGATATAGAGAAGATTCAATGCCATTGGATTATCAAAGGGAATGGCTTAAAGAGCCATGTGTTTAAGAGAAAACAGTATTTTGTGTGTTATGTCAAAGTTTCTTATGTCCCGGTAAAAGGATCCTACTGTCTTTTCCTTTTGAGCACTTTCTCTTTATATTTCCTAGGTCACACTTTACAGGTTTTAACAGGATGCTCAATAAAGCTGAACCAACTGAATGAGAGAAGCTCTTCAGATATTTTCTTTCTTCTCCAGTCAAGTCTACAGATTCCATAATTTATGGGGTTATAAATATTTTCTTATGTGAGTTGCTTTCAGACCTGAACACGTTATATTCTTTTAAGAAAAATTTAAAGTCTCTAAGTTTTATTCCTACATATTTTTTCATACTTACATATTTTTATTTAATAGGATTTTAGTATTTCATAATTTTACACATATTGCTGCACACTCTTGGCATTTGAGAATCATTGATCTGGGCAAATTTGTCACCTCTCAAATGAGGAGGCCACTGAGTTAATCAGCCAATCAATGTTACAGTTACATTTGAACGTGGTTCACCTGATTGCTGGTTTGAGCATCTGCTAGTTAACATTGCCACTCCTAATAATGGATGACACATTTTATTAACCTGACTAATAAAGAGGCGAATTTATTGAACTTTAATTTGGCAAAAGCCATAGGTCCTGAGATCCAAAATTTCCACAGGAACCACCTGTGTCCATTTTCCTGCACAAACCATTAGTTTGATGAAAATATTTCTGTAGAGAAGACAGAGTGTTCAATTTAAAATAAAACCAGAAGAATTAGCCTCATATACATGGTGTTACAATGAGCTTAATTAGGAGATAAGCCAGGATGGATAGCATCTCATCTTTGTACAAATACTCAAAAAGAAGCAGAAGGAAAGAAATGGTGTCACAATCTGGAAGGACCAATAAAGTCAATAAAAAATTCAACTTACACCAAAGCCACATATCAGGTGTAATTTGCTAATGGTCTGGCACATTGAACACCTTGGAAATAAAATTCAAAAGGTGCAAAGAGTTAGTGGAGTTAATAGATTTTATGGAAGCATTTGCTGGTAGTTTGCTCTGACTGAATGTAAAGGCTAACCTGGTAATTGCAGAGTAATGAAGCACAATCCAAGGCAGGGATGATAATGTCCATGAATGGCAATAACTTTATCAGCTAAGAAGGGATTTTCTAAAGCTGTTTGATCCAAGCAAGATGTTTCAGCTGGAGGTGCACATATTTTCCTATCATGAGAGTCTTTCTGATATCAATGAAGAAACAAGATTGGAAGAAAGAAGGAAAATGTGCAGATGTACAGAATTCCAAGTTAGGTTGCACAGCAGATTTCTTATAAAAATAATGAATAACATATTTACTCAATAAGTGAGAAGAATGTTATTCTGCTTTCCAAACTGTTATCTCAGGGTTCATCATTTTCAGAAAGATGACATACAACAATTCCCTGAGATTTCAAAATTTTTAATATTTTTAAAAAATTACTTTTGCCTTATTGACCAATAATGGTATACCTAATATGTCCTTTATACAAGTGATCTAGACTTCCCCTCCTAGGTTCAGCATTTCTAATTACAGAATATTAGAATCAAAATAGAATCATCTGAACCTGGTTGTCACTGCTGGTTTAAAGGTAAGACCAGATTAGAAGCTTCAGAATCAGCTGGGAAATGAGAATTACAGACACTGGGTTCCATTAAGGTGACTATTTACTAGGATTGAGAGGATCTAGGAATTTAAGAATCTTTTCAGGTAATACAAGTATATAACCATTTTAGGAATTTTGTTTAAGTGTAAGAGGCTTTTGTAGCATCTTGGGAAAAAAAAAAAGCAAAATTCTGATGTTAAAAAAAAAACCTCTCATGACAGAAATTAATTAACACTAAAGTTACACTTTAGTAATAAAAAATATTTAAAGTGAGACACTAGTTTGTTCTATATCAAAGCAACCTTTGTTTAACCTATGGCAAAAATCTATCTGTACATGCTGTCATCAACCACACTTGTGTATATGTGTTACTAATTGCAAACTAGGTCTCTGTGCTTCTTTTCGCATTCTCCTTTTTACCATTTCCAACTTAATTATTACATTAAAAGACAAATTGCTATTTTCTCAAGAAACTGTCTTCATGCAACCAAGTATCAGGCTACACCCAGACTCTGAGATAAACATGCACCACATCACATGAACTATCATAATGCAACAAATGATATGTTTGATTGTTTTCTCTTATAAAAACTATCAATTTTTTCTATCTGGGAATAGAAAGCCCAGGTATTTAGATTAAGGAAAATGTCATGAATCTCTCCCTTGTTCTACAATATATAGAAACCATAGGGAAATATTATCCAAAACAATCACGTCTAATTGAAAAAAAAAACAGTAAAACTTCAGTAATTTTAAAGTTGTATATGTGCATATGTGTAAAAGTATATTGAGGGTATATAGAATGGAGGGTTACAATGAATTCAAATAGATATCTCCACAGGCCTTTTTTAGTCAAAGAAAATTAGGGGATTAATTCAGGTGAAAACACTGTTAACACTGTGAGATTCAATCAGATTCCAAACTAACATTCAGGTGGCTATGTTGAATGAGAAGACAAAAATCATAAATATGAAAATCCCATGTTTATTTTGAATCTGGCGATTTGTCTGTTTATTGTTCAAAAATTACCAGAAATGTTTCCCTGCAGTTATACTTTCATTAAATTCATGCAAGTCTCTATAAAATTAAAATAATCTTTTTGTGCCAAAGAGTGAGCAAATTTATTGTCCTTCAACCTTCATTTGAATGCCTATATAACTGGTTTGAAATGACTAGTGACAAAGATGATACAGAGAGAGGTACTGTCAATATCTAGGGAGCATCTACCCTTGCTACTATTTCTCCACTGATTCCACTGGGCAACTATGAAAAGTTTTGGCATATTCTCATCACTGTGATTTTATTCCTTGTAAATACTGCCCCCCATTTTTTTCTTAATACTTCCAATATTCCCCTGTATTTGAAAAGCTATAATTATAGGCATCGTTCCCACTCTAATTGATTGTAAAAAAGCCAAACTACTATACTTCTTACAAGGCTATTTGCATTTTAACAATAATCAAAAGTTCCCTAAGTGGATTATATATTAGCTATGGAATTTCAGCTCTTCAACTGTTCATTCATTTAACTATTATTCAGTGAATGACTTATGTACAGAACTTAAGGCTAGGAAATTAAATAATGCTCAGCATGCCTGTCACTAAGGTGTGCATACTCGTGTGGTCGAGACAGGCAAACCATTTTAAATTGCACATATCACAGTGAATCCAGGTTTCCCTAGGAGTAGAGAGAAGGAGCGCTTCACTGGCAAGTGTGTCTGTATGTGCAGGGGCAATCTGGGGGAAATTATTATTGTAGTAGGACAAAGACAAGTGTTCTTCAGCATCAGTTTGTGGTAATCTGGATGAATGTGGTGGATAAAGAAAGGGCAAGGGAGCAGAATTCCAGATGCAAAAAATGTATTTGCAAAAGTCCAGAAGAATGAGAAAGAAGAGTGATTTTTGAGGAATAACATGTGGTTGAAGATTTCAAGGAATAGAGGAAGAGAGAAGAAGTAAGGAAAAGTGAATTACAAACAGAAACCAATCATTTTCAGTTTATGAAATAGATATTGAAGGTCTGCCATTTTATGCATACAGAAAAAAACCCTTTTCTTTTTTTTGCTTAGTTTTGTTTTTTTCTTCTAGATATAAAGTACTGGCAGCAATGTATTATTCATTTCTTGATTGAGTAGAAAACAGACCAAATTCATGAACCTTTATGATATAGGACAAGATATTGTGGTGAGTGATGAACACTAAGTCTTTCATTTGATTAAAGTGTTAGCATTTTCAGCATCTCCCTTCCTAGAGATTTTTAAAATTGTTTTTGTATTTCACTATAGCACCATATTTTGATGTTTGACTCTATTTTTTTAAAGAATGAGAGAGAGAGAAAGAGAGAATTTTAATATTTATTTTTTAGTATTTGGCGGACACAACATCTTTGTCTGTATGTGGTGCTGAGTATCGAACCCGGGCCGCACGTATGCCAGGTGAGCGCGCTACCACTTGAGCCACATCCCCAGCCTCGATGTTTGACTCTAAAAGTAAGTTTAAATGAATATGTGCAAGCTTTCTCGTGATTCATCATGGAAACTATTGTTCTGCAAGAATAATTTTGAATTTTTTTTTTTTTTTTTTTAGTTTTCAAAGCAATGTAGCTGTGCTAGCTTCCTGCTACTGTAACAAAGTACCATGGGAATTATCTTAAAAACAGAAAAGGTCTCTCTCTCTCTCTCTCTCTCTCTCTCTCTCTATATATATATATATATATATATATATATATATATATATATATATATATATATATATATATTTGATAGACCTTTATTTTTTATTTATTTATACATGGTGCTGAGAATTGAACCCAGTGCCTCACACATGCCAGGCAAGTGCACTACTGCTGAGCCATAGCCTCAGCCCCAGGAAAGGTTTATTATGGCTCACAGGTTTGAAGGTTTCAATCCATGTTCCCCCAGGTAGAACATCATAACAGGAGCATGTGGTGAATGAAGCCCTTTCATCTCATGTCCAGAAATAAAAGTGAATAGAAGAGACAGACTGAGGTGCCTTTTAAGGGCATGGTACTGATAATGTAAGATTTCCCACTAGGTCCCACATTTTGTTTTATACCACTTCAAAATAGTTTCATGGCTATTTTTCAAGACCAGACATTTTCACATGACACTCTAGGTCCTAATTATAGTGGTAGATATGCACACTTGGATTTGGAAATACATGATTCTTAGCTTATTTCTCTTCTTTATACCCAGGAAGCACCATTACCCATGCTGACTATTAAGCTTGACTGTGCATGTCATTACAATGAGCAAAGGGTTAGCACACCTATGGTACTGGATATAACAGTCAAGTTTCATGTATGAGTAAATCAGAGGGGTATGCTTCGTATTTTTTTGCATTAAAGTAGGCCTGTAGCAATACTGCCCCTTAGTATACTGAACTTCCATTTCCAACCAACTGTGCTGTATGAATATTTCAACATTTTGTATATTTGAAAGAACAAATAGTATTTAATATATATTATAAAACACAATAATCCTGTAGTTTGTCTTCTCAACACCTGTCCCAATCTTCATGAGGCCACCATAGTTCTTAAACCTGTAACCTTCAAAGATTTTTTCTCTGTATTTCTAGATAATTTGCTTATAGTTAGTATGTTTTACTATATTTACATCATGTTTATTACTTTTTATTGTTGAAAACAGGCTTCCCATACAGACATCCAAATTCAAGTTCCCATACTTCAGCTCATTTTGTTCAAATGTTTACTTTACAGGGTTTTTAATCTACATGATGATTATTCCATAAACATTCCTTACTGATCAACCCAATAATAACTTCTGCTAAGACTTTCTTTCTCTTATAGAATCTTTATAAACATTTCCGTCACAGATGTCTTTGTCTTTATTCCAGAGACCAAACATAGTAGCAAACAGTCCATCATCTCCATTGTTTCTCAAGACTTGTCCCTTTGTTCATTTATCTTCCTTCTTTGTTTAGTTCTGGGAAATTCAGGTTGTGCTGTTACATTGTAGGCAACATTTATTTGCTGAAGTACTAAAAAAGTTTGAGTTACAGTTGCCAGAGAAAAGATTTCTTGATTGAAATAAACTTTCATCAGATTTTAAAGTCTATTCACAGATCCTGGGTTATTAGTAAAACAAAATAATAAAATTCTTTTAATTCTCATTTCTTTTGCATATAATATGTTTCTCTTGCCCTTATAAATACATTAGAGACTTTTGCTTTAGTTTTTATATCCTTTCTTTCTTTCTTTTTTAAAGAGAGAGAAGAGAGAGAGAGAATTTTTTAATGTTTATTTTTTTCAGTTTTCGGTGGACACAACATCTTTATTTTATTTGTATGTGGTGCTGAGGATCGAACCCAGCGCCCCGCGCTCGCTTGAGCCACATCCCAGCCCCTAGTTTTCATATCCTTTCATAAGAACTTGAATTGCTGTGAGCTTTTTATCATTGGATGTACCAACCACTTATTATTATGTTGTTTGGAAATTTCACATAATCCAGTCTTGGTAAAGGTTCTTATTATATACTATTACATATTATATTTATTTGAAATTTCTTTACCTCCACTTTTCCTCTTTGATTTCTCTAAAATTCCCATCATTTCTGGTAGTTGGACCTCATTGGATGCGATCTTCTTGTTGATCATTTGTCCTTTTTGTTCTACTTTCTAGAAGATTGTCTTCACTTTATATCAAAACTTTTTGTATTCTTTAATTACTTCAGGTCATTTAAAAAATTTCAAATGACATTTTTTGTGTGTGTTTTTGTAATATTCTTCTTTTGCATACTTAGTGATATATATATTTACATACATACATGTGTATATATATTTACATAACATACATATACAATGTGATAAATATATATATATACATATATACACACACATTTATTTATATGCACATATATATGTATCTCCTTCCTGTACTGTTTGTATTATTGAATATGATTTTTATATATATCCTTCCCATTCATGTAAGATGTTTTCTCAAACATCTAGTGATCATGGACTTTTTGAAATAATTCAGAAGAAGCTACTGAAAAGCTGGCTATGACCTCAAGTTAATAGATGGGGCTGATACAGGATACAGGACTTAAAGATAAGAGGATAGGTAGAGAGCTGAATTTTTGGAAGGAAGAACCTACATTCTAGCAATTCCAGGTTTTAAAGATATTTTCCCATCACATTGAGTTTTTCTGGAACCTACTTTCCAAAGTCCAGCTTATAGAGAAGACAGTATGACATCAGGATGACGGAAGGTACCTGGAATATCTCATCATTCACTTTTCAGCTTCCAATCTATTTCTGTTCCTCTGTCACCGGAGCTCTCCACATACCCCTTCCCTACCACCGTGTCTAGAAATATAGAGGCTGTCTAGTAAAATATCTTCAACGAATACCTTTCCACAATCTAAGCGGGACTTGTTATATGACCAGGAGATTGAGGGTGAAGCAGAGGAAGATAGAGATTCCCATGCTATCAGGACTCAGAAGACAAATTCTCATCTCTCCTTTTAGCTTGACGCCCAAGCCTATCTTCTTTGGTAACCTGTGCCATCAGGCCCAGCTCTTCAAAACTTGAGTCCTGTGAACCTTGCTTCTCAATTCTACTTCTTCTGTAGGCACCACTCTGGTCTGCTAAATCAGATAAAGATCCTTCAACCTGCTGAGTCAGTTAATCTTCCTCTCCTGTCCATTTCTATCTTCTAGGACTCCATTGGCATGTTGACCCCTCCATGGCTAAAATCTCAGTTTTTCAACCTTTGTCGATTTCTACCTTCTCTTTATTGCCATGGTAGTGAAATCTGCAGGCAAATACATTTCTGCCTTCAATTCATTGGTTTAACTCCTTGTCAAGATCTGGCACTTTTCTCTCCACATTTTAAAAGAAGGATTAAAGTACCACTGTACTAACTAGTAATTAAGAAGGCCCTTTCAATTCCTTTCAAAAAAATTACTTTCCTTCTGAAAGCAGTATTAAAGTGACTGACAGAATTCCATTTCCCTGACTTTTAGTACAATCTCAATTCTTTCAGCTTCGTAGCAGTCCCTGGGTTGTTAGAATATCTAAAATGACAGGGAAAAGTATCTGAAGGCAAAAATATCTTATAGAAGAAAGGACCCTAGGATTTCTGCCCAGAATAATGGCATTTTATTTCCCCTCCCACTGACTAAGGGGGGTGGAAATAATTTTAAGAACTGACAGAACTATATCAAGGGTTTTATTAGAAACACATTTACGCCAACATTAAGTAAGTTCCCATCAATTGTAATGAGACATTCATGTATGGGCAAAATAAGGAAATAAAAACAGAACAATATAGGGTGCATTGCAATCAATTTATGGCAAGTTCATCATTTCCATAACAAAATCATAAAGTATTTCAGATGCATGATTCACTTCTGGATTATTGGGGAAAGATCTCCACATTCTCAGTCCTTCTCCCCTTTTCACTCTTCTCTCCAGGGCTTTGGTGCACGGAATACTTTCCCTTCAAGTGGAGCTTTCAGTGAGCCCTTAGAAAGCAGCACGGGCCAGGCATGGTTGGGCAGGCCGATAATCCCAGCAAACCTGGAGGGAAGCAGAGACAAGAGGATCCCAAATTCAAGGCCATTCTAGAAACATAGTGAGACCCTTTCTCAAAAGAAAAATAAAAAGATCAGAAACCCATAGTGGAAGGGTGAATGTTACCCTTTCCCACACTGGTGTTCTGTGAAACTATGTTAAAGTGATAGAAATTAGAAACCTACAGGTAAATGACTCTATTTTTCTGCACCTCCCAAAAAAGCATGACTCCCCAAAATATTGAGATATATTAATACTTTAAGTTTATGCTGTGTCACAAGGCTCCTATAAAAATGAAAGCAGTCTTTCCAACCCAATACAACATGTTTCTTCTAACACCAAAAGGGAACTTCTAGTCCCTGACTGAAACCTGATCTTAAGCTCAGTCCTATGGAGCCAGACAGACAGCCACAGCTACTCATCTGTCCCCAGGACATGGAGTCCATTCCTCACTTTGTCCAGCTAAGTGCTTTCTTTCTGCTTGGTGCAATTTCTCCTACCCCTGCCTCCTTCCTGAAGATGAACTCTAGGACAACAGCAGTCGTGACTCAAATGGAGAAGCCATTGAGCCTTGTCACTGAGTCTCTATTTCATTACTTCCTTCAAGTCATGCCCATAGTAATGGATAATTATGATACAAATAAAAACACTGATATATAGAGAGGGAAGTTATTTCATGGTCTATATTGCTGTTCTATGTCCCCATTATATTTGATCCCAGCCACGTGGGGCAGGCAGCAGAGGAAATGGGCTGACTTCTACTTCATATAATTTTAAACAGTAAAAGTGAACTGAGTTCACAGAGGATGGATTAAATTATTGGTCTTTTTATACCAAATCTAAATTCATTTCTAACTCAGTACAAGGTCAGCCTTTTTTTCTTTTTAGCAATATGAAGTTAACTTTTTTGTGTTCATATATGTATATAACACAGTGAATCTCACCTTTTGTATAACCACAAGTCACTAATTTTAAAAAGGATATAAATAGAGGAAATATCAGTAGCATAGAGGAAAGATAATGGAGGGAGAGAGGAGGGGAAGGAGAGGGTGTGTAATGGAGACTGAATTAGAGCATGCTTGTATAATTATGTCATAATGAACCATAATATTTTGTATACCTAAAGTGAACAAATAAAATAAAGAAAAAATAAAGAAAATAACCACTGTATCATTCATTCTCCAATATGATTGAGGGATGATTTACAGTTAGGGGCACAGATATTGCATCTGGTTTGATTCAGGACTGCACAGCCATGTGGCATAGACCTGTACAAGAATCCAGAGACTCAGAGCCCTGCAGAAGAAACTGCCACTTAATCTCTTGTTATTATGGACCAACAGTAGGGTTGGGGAGGTAATTACTAACATTAATTTTAAAAGCAACAATAAGGAGTAGGAAATAGGTGGTGGAGATTAGGTGGGAGATCTAATGTTCTGACTTTTCCAACTAATAGCTGGAAAACCCTGGTAAATTACTTAACGTTTCTTCTCTGAAACCCATCAACTCTCACCTACTCTGTTCTTTCAGTGATGAAATTACAGCTTTCTCTCCTATATATTTTCTATTGAAACATTTCTAACATTATTCTCACATGATGGAACACCTCTTATTAAAAATAACAAGAACAATAAAACCTGTTTGCCCAATATTTTCTTTCAGCTGTAGCTATGCCCCTCTGTACCTCTTAACAGTAAAAGTATCTTTGAGATTCTTTAAATTTTTGTATCCATTACTTATGTATAATCTTTCCCTTTTAAAAATGGCTAAAGTGAAATACATCATGTATTTTAAAATAGTGGAAAACAGATGATCGTTTTGTTTTCTCAACCCATTATGTTCTCATTTTATGGCTTAAGGAATGGAAAATTACTAGTATCTTAGGGGTGGTTTGTGTACTCCTAAATCCCCAAACACTCCCCATTGCAGTAAAAACTGTTCTGATCATTTTTTGAATTAATCCTTATTTTTTATATTGTTTATATTTTTCTTTTTTTTGAAGTTGTAGTTGAACAAAATACTTTTATTTTATTTATTTGTTTTTAATGTGGTGCTGAGGATTGAATCCAGTGCCTCTCATGTGCTAGGAGAGTACTCTACCACTGAGCCACAACCCCAGCCACTGTATTGTTTATGTTCTTAAATATATTGTTTATTTTTGACAGTTTTTGAAAATGGTATTACTGTATTACTGCATGCATTTTTTTTTTAGGGACCAGCTGTTTTTCTTAATCAGTGGATTTTTGAGATTTGGCCAAACTTATACATGTTTTTGAAGTTTGTTTATTAGTTCTCCTGTACTTTCTTCAATTATATAAATAGATGTCTTTTTAATGGATAAATAGATGTAAAAAATATTCATTTAACCATTAATAGATATTTATGAGGCTTCTATCTTTTATTACAAAAAAAAAACGGTTACTTTCTTTTTAATTTTTCTCCTCCTCTTCCTCCTCCTCCTCCTCCTCCTCCTCCTCCTCCTCCTTCTCCTCCTCCTCCTCCTCCTCCTCCTCCTCCTCCTCCTCCTTCTTTTTTAACAGGGGATTGAACTAGTAGCACTGGTTCAATTGGTACAGGGGCACTTAACCACTGAGTGCTGCCCTGAACCTCTGTCTATTTATGTATCTATCTATCTTTTTGAGATAGGAACTTACTAAGTTGCTTAGGGCCTCTATAAATTGCTGAGACTGGCTTTGAACTTTTGATTCTCTCACCTTAGCCTGAATAGCTGAAATTACAGGTGTGTGCCACCATGCCTAACCAAGGCTGCTACTTTCTTAAACACATATCTTAGGTACACAACTGAAAGAATTTCCTTGGAACTGATATTTACCAATGGAGTGGAAAGTCTTACCTGATCACTGTTCATCTTTATGGGTTATCATGTGATTTTTTTGACACATGCATACATTGTATAACATTCTAATAAGGGTAAGCGTATCTATCTCAAACAGATATGAATGTATTTTCTTTGTAGTGAGAACATGTAAAATACTTTCCTATTTTAAAAAATATACTCTGTCAAGATCTATGTTCAACATACTGTCCAATAGAACAATAGGACTTATTTCTCCTATCAAACTATAAATTAGAAATCATTGATCAGCCTCCCTCAACTTCTTCCCCTGCCTCTAGTAATCATATTTTCTCAACCTCTCTGAGATCCACTTCTATAGATTCTACATTTGGGTGAGGTCATGTAGTGTTTGTCATTCTGTGCCTAACGTCTTTCACTTGACACAAAATCCTTTAATGGTACCCATTTTATCACAAATAACAAGATTTCCTTGTTTATTAACTGAAAAGTATTTCATTTAATATTTCTACCACATTTTCTTTACTATTAATCTGATGATAAACTCTTATGTTGATTCCATTTGATGAATTTTTTACTTGTTTGAGTTTCCTGTATTCTGTACATGAACCCCTTGTCATATGCTTTATTTTGCATTTATGTGTTTAATCCATCTTGAGTTCAATTTATTGTAGAATAAAAATTAATATACAATTATCATAATAAATTATTATAACAAAATTTTCTAAAAAATTTCTCTTAAACTTAATGATTTAAAATGCTTTATTTGTCCTAAATTAATGTTCCATATATGGAAAAGCCTTTTTCTCCTGGCATTTATATGTTGTTCTGTCAATTTTTTTTTTTTTTTACTTTAACCCATATTTTAATTAGATGCACATACACAAAAGGGCAAAAAGAAAACTACATTTCAATGAAGGATCACAAATTAGATATCTGTGTAATAAACACCCAAATCAAGAGGCATAAATTTGCTCATACTTCCAAGTCTTTCAGGTGCCTCTCCCTAATACTAACTTTCCATCTTTTTACAAATTAGTTTTTTTATTTTATTTTTTATTATAGTTTGTTATATATGACAGCAGAATGCACTACAATTTATATTACATACATAGAGCACATTTTTTTTATTATATCTTTGGTTGTATGTAGAGTATATTCACACCATTGGAGTCTTCATACATGTAATAAATTAGCTTTTTTACTTGTAGAAATACAGTTCTTTTCGTGCGTTTGAATTTTAAAATGAAAGCAAATGATGGTTTTCTTCTTTATTTTGTTTCTATTATTCAATATTATAATTCAATCTCTGAGAAGTCAAAAATGACATTTGGTTGAATTCACCAAAGGAAAGTTTTATTGAAGGAAAACAATTTCTGAAATGGTTCTCTCTAGTTTTTATAGTTTTTGCCCCATGGTTATCTAAAATATTGATTTATTTTGTGATGATCTTCTCTGGAAAAATTTTGGCTATACATCTGGCTATACATTTGTGGGATGTATCCCCATGGATGGTTTTAAGTTTGGACACAATTATGTAAAATTAGTGAACTGAAAGATAACTGAATAAAAGTTATCTACATTGAAGCGTCTTGGAAAAATGTCATACACACACACACAGATGTGTGTACATATGAATTTCAGGATGGTGAAAATTCAGTCATATGTATATTTGTATTTCTAGTTGGACAGAAGAAAACAGAATAAGGAAGGTTAAATATTATCATTTTAATAGTGTCCACATTTTAAAAATTGATCAGGTATTAAACAACAGAATCAGAATCACTATGATTTTCAAGTAGTATAAAAAATAAAACACACGCTATTGCAGTTTGGGTTCCCCCAGAAGCAGAATCTGAGATCAAGGTGTATAGGAGATTTTTTTTTGAAGAGTGCTGTTGTGAGAGACACTTGTTGGGAAGAAGAGTCGTAGGACTTGTCAGGAGATAAGTTGATCATCACTGGAGTTTAAGGATCAACCTATCCCGTGGGTATCTCTAGAGTAGGAGTAGTCATTTTAGAGTTATTCTGAATTTGAGGTTTTATGTGTCCACGTCAATCAGATTCTGAATGGAGTTTCCCACAAGGCCCACCATAAGAAGGAGCTTTTATCTTCTAAAGAGAATCCTAAATATAGACTCCAGTGAGTATCCTTGGTCGTGAATACTCTCAGAAGATGGATGGATGAGTACCTGGGTCCTAGAAGCAAATTCAGATGTGACACAAAGCCATTTTCTGCTATTGCATATATACCTACAGTCCTAGGTGAATTAGTGAAATGCCTGAAATTCAACATTAAAGAGTACATCTTCAAAGCCACATGAATGAAAAGGTCATTGCCTACAAAATACAGACTTTCAACTGACTTCTCATTAGAAATAATAAAAACTAAAGGAAAATGATATGACAGACTTAAAACATAGTAAAAGGAGAAACAGCAACAGAAAAAATAAAGTACATGTAAACTAAAACTATTTTAAACAAAGGGAGGATTTATTGTCAGCCAACCAACACTAAAAACAAAACAAAACAAAAAAGAAGAAACAGGAGGATTTCTTTAGAAAGAAAAAATATTACAGAAAAATCACAGAATTTTAGGAAGAAACAAAAAGAGACAAGTTGAAAATGTGCAACTATATATGAATGTTGATTAGATTGTGATATTTATCATGGGTGGTTTTTACATGAGTTTGTTCATCTTTTCATGATAGTTTATGATGTATAACTATATTTTTTTAAGTTTCTATTTGTATGTTGTGTTGCTCTACCATATGTTCCAACTATACCTTTATATGTCAAATCCTTCAATTCTTAAAGTACAGACTCCTCTCAATATCTCAATATGGTGATTTCCCCCCCATTACTCATTATTGGATAAGTAGGCTGGCATCCTGGTTTGTTGCTAGCATTGAATTTGACTCTAATTCTTTGTTATAAATATGACTATTACATTCAAATCTGAAACTGTGACAGAATAGTTAGTTTTTTAATTGAGGTGTCCCAAGAAGAGGACCCATTCTCTCTTGTTTGTGGGTGTTTGCCTTCATAATCATTTTATCAAAGGACTTCCATTTATCCCATTGAGACACAAGTACAATTGCATTTGTGATGAAGAAGTGGGCTATTATGATGGAGGAAAGTAAGATGTGTTGGTCTGACAGCAGGAATCCCATGTTGCAAGGGAAGAATTCTGGATTGTAAGAGGCTATTTCTTTGTTTTTAGAGACACCAAGAACAGTTATTTGAAGAGAACATACTTTACCCATTTCTTTAGGGTTTTATTCCAATACCAATTGTTCAGAATATCCCTGATGCCTAGGAAATTGTTCAGAACTAGTCTTCATTTCTATTGCCATTGATGTATTCATCCTTTTCTCTATTTATCAACTTCGAATGGTGGGGAAGGAGGATCACAATTGTCAGCCAAGACTAAAGTTTGCTTATGCATTTTGAAAGTTTTTTTAACTTGTTTTATTTAATACTTCTCTGTAAACAATTCCCTAGTAAGGGAATATACAAATACTACATTTTTAAAAACATAAGGCTGTTCTCATTATTTGTACTGGTAAGGGTATATGCACTTAAATTCACATTAGCTTTTGAGTTTATTTAAACTTTCATCTAATAATATTGTCAACAGAAATATTTGAATATGACTTGGTTTCCCACATAGGTATGACTATACTAACTTTGCTCTTAAAACATCTCACTTTAAAGAGGAGGAAAAAAAGTAGTTTTTAAAATTTTTGCCATGATTTTCATGTCATTTAAGGTTGAATGTATCACTCTTCTGAGTTCTAAAATCGTCATCAGGATTCATGGCTTCAGTCTAGTTTTGCTGATGATGAACTGCTTGGTATCGGGCAGTTCTTTTCACCTCTCTAAGCTTTAATTTTATCTTTTCTTATTTGGTAAAATGAGAAAACATTACAGTAGATGATTTTACAGTTTCCTTTCAGCTCTGATACTCAAGCACTTATATAAATCGCTGAAGTTTGTTCCAGGTTATAAGATAAGCTAGCAATGGAATTGGAAAAAAAAGCCCCCAGGATATATCTTTAGCTATAATCATTGACCTACAGGAAGGAAGAAATTTCATTAAAAAAGGAAAGAGTAGAAGAATAAAGGAATCAAAAGTGACATGGCAAGTAATGGTAAGGGTGAAAAAAATAATAATGACAAAATTATCTAAAAACCAAACAAACAAAAATGATAACCAAGGACAAAATAAAGCAACACATGGCATGATTGCATAACTTTTTCTAAAGATCTGATCACAAAACCAAGATTAGTGAATTTTGTCATTCCCCTACCTCTACAATTATGTGATATGCAAATATCTGTCAAATTGTAAATCTCCTTCATATTTAGCATTTGCTAAATTACTGTGTTCATTTGCCAGCATCCTCCTAAATCAGATTTACCTTTTGTCATCAACCTCACATGTCACTCCAAGTGATACTAATTTTCTACATGGCTGTCCTCCCATGTCACCTATTTCCTAAACCCTGGGTAGTACTCCCTGCCCTGAAAGGACCAATTTCTAATGTAACCATATAATGAAGTAATTTTATTTTCTGATTGTGGCCTACATGGGCTTTTACAAAGACTGGAGCAACAGCATCTTTCAAGAGCACCATATGGATGTGGCTAAATGAAGTTCGATGACAAGGTGGCGATGCAGGAAATAAAAAGGATGTGGTTACATTACAGAAATAAATGGCCTAGATCTCATTTTCAAGACTGATGGGAAACAGTGGGGAAAAAAAATGACAGAAAAAATTACATCTCATGGATTCTGCAGTCTTTTTACTTGATTTAAATTGATTGCACAATTAACTCATGGTCATTACTACCCCCCTCCCCCCCAAAAAAAAGAAAGAAAAAGAAAAGGTCAGTTATATCATCAAACAAGTGTACTTCCCATAAGAGGTCAAAATGCTATATTTGAATTTCAAAGGTAGAGTAAACCAGAGTAGATAAAACAAAACTCTATTGGTGTAATCTTATAATCTTTCAGAACTCTCTTCTCTTGGAAAAAGATCACTCCATGACTTACCCCAACCTCTACAATCACTGTGAAAGCACTGAGTTTGAATGAGGTTAAAAATCTTAATATATAACCCTACCTCCATCTACCACTGTTGCTCCCTACACTTGGATTTTTCCTTCAGAAATCAGGGTTCCTGATTTCCTGAAGCTCAGGGGCTTGGGACACACTTATATAGGTTCAAACTTGGGGTCAAATCCTAGCTCTGCTACTCACTAGTTTAAAATGGAGAATGATAATGTCTATACAAAGGATAACTGCAAATGATAGGACATATGTGTAAAAAATTTTTTCTCAGTTGAATATCTTGTAGCTGTTCAATTAGTGATAGTTCTTGTCATTTTTGTTTGATATTAAGTACTTCCGCATCTACGCCTTTTCCAGATAATATCCTAAATTTGTGTCATCTCACTCTGTTGTCTCACCAGGAATAGCTCAAGTCTTTCTTCTAGACCCTAGAGTTGAGGAGGTGAGTCTAGGCACTTGTCCCTTTTCCCAAAAAACACATACCAATGGTATTTGCAAAATCTGTCTTGCAAGGACCTTCTAGAAGGATTTGGTGCACAAGCTGAGAGCTCAGACTTTTAGTATACACAAAATATAAAATTATCAAAGACATCTCCACTTGGGCAGGGGATATTGGATTACATAATAATTTTAAATTTAAATTTATAGATTCATTTATAAACATATATTAGCTATATTTGTTAACAGAGATTATCAAAACTATTTCATCCAACCTCACTGCAAAAAAAAAAAAGAAATTTCTTAGGCACTGATACTAATTTTCTAGGATAAAAAAAAATAGTATCTTGTGGCTGAGATTGAAATTAATTGACTAGTTCTCCAGTATATTTAAGTTTGAACATTGCATTTCCCCCTTTTTCTAATCATTCAGCTGAAGTAATGCTGACATTTCTGAAATATTATCTTTCATTCATACACTTTAAAAATCTTGGGTAAATATCATTTATAATTATTTTGGAAGAATTTCTCCCTTTTCATCAAACGAATAATTATTAAGATTACTACTAGGTTATACTTTTCTTATATAATAAAATAAAACTTCAGAGAGTTGGTATTCACATATATATGGTAGTATACACATATATTATGAAGTAAGTAAATTATATAGGAGCCTGTATGTGTGTATATCTACAAGAGCATATACCCCATAAGGAAAGGGTCAATTTGAAACACCATTTTTTAGCCCCTAAACGTTAATGATGTTCACATTTATAAATGGTTAAGAACCATCTAGAGAATATTATTACCTTATACACAAATTATATGAAATTCAAATTTTGATATCTGTAAAGGAAAATATTAGAACATTGCTATGCTAAATTGTTTCTGAGTTGTTCATAGTTGCTTTCATGATGTAACAAATTTGAGTTACACAAAGTCTACACTATTGTCTGACTCTTGTAGAAGTAATTTCTCCATTCTCTGATATAAACCAGATGCTAAGTGGAGCTACTCATTGCTCCTTCTGTGATACTTTGATTCTCAGAGTTGCTTAATATTCCTTAAAGCTTAAAAGGGTCTCTTTTTTAATTTACTTTTTAGTTGTAGGTAGACAAAATAACTTTATTTCATTTTTATGTGGTGCTGAGGATCAAACCTAGTGCCTCACATGTGCTAAGCAAGTACTCTACCATTGAGCCACAACCCCAGCTCCAAGCTCCAGGGTTTCTGACACCTTCATTGTACTTCCTTCCTACACACACCAGCTGTCCTAAACAGCGCTCTGCTGTCTTCTCCTGCATACTTATCTCAGTACAGCTCAACCACACTTCTTAACCCATGCCCATTCTTCCAGCAGACTATGCCATGATGGCCACTCTTCTTTTCATATAAGCAGTAATTTCAACTTCTACTTTTCTTCAGCATCAATTCCCTAGAAAAAAAACCCTTCCATTCTCAATTTTCAAAAAGTTATCTTATTTTGCCAACTCATGGAATGAGAATATTTTAATACACACTGAGTTTCTAATGCTTCTTTTTTTCATTCCCCTATATATCAGTAATATTTCTCCTATAAAATCCATAACTTTCATATAGACTCTTGCTAATTTGTATCATTTGCCCTTGTATCTAGCTATATATTCCATTTGTTTCTGCAAGTATGTGTTAGTTACATGCCAGACACAATGAAAATCTTCTGACCTTGTAGATCTCACCTTCTGATGTGGCAATGGACACATAAATGATTAGAGCTTATATTTTAATTAATTATCGAGGGTTATGAAGAGCACAGAGGAGGAAACTTCCATTTTATTATCTCTGTCTATCAACCTTTCCAATAATCTTCTTGCTTTGATATTTTATTAGTGTTTTTCCTGCTATTCAATTTCTAAACATCATTATAATCAATAGTTTCTTAAACTCTTCTATTCCAATAATTCTGATATCTATTTACTCTGTCCATCACAAGCTTGACCACATTTAAGATCATTAAAAGTGATTATGAAATTCTTCTAATAATAGGGTCATCAGTGTTGCTTTTCCTGCACTTACTGAAACTACTCTTGATCTACATGTTGGACTCCACTTCTTCTACATGATTCACTAACACACACTGACTATTTACAGCTTCTATAAACAAAGACATCCCCCAGTTTGTCATATTGAGTGCATTTTGAGTTCTCCCATGTACTCCAAATTTAGGTCTTGATTTGTACTCCTGTTGCAAACTCTGATCCATCAGTAACTTTCTTGTTTCCTCTTCTGTGTTTCCCTACCTTGGTCCAGTTGCTGCCAGCAAATGTAAAAGATGGCTAAAACATCTTTGCTCTCTAATATCCGCTGAGGCTTTCATGCTATGTGATATTCTTTAAGGTATTTATTCAAAACTACTTGAGCTGCCTCAGAAGCTCTCAAACTACTTTCCATTTTCCTTCCCTAATTGCTGATATAAAATGTTTGAATTCCATGTTCATCCAGATTATCACAGTTTGTGCATCACTTTTTCCCACATAGCTTTGTGCAGTACAAGTTATTAGAATATGCACTTGGATATAGCCCCCAGAGCCTTTGGTCAAATAGGGAGTTAATCATTTCTATGAAAACAGTAGAAAAGAGCTTCCACTTTTCTTCCAGATCAGGAGAGATCACAGACTATACACAGTAAATTGTTAGCACACTGTGGCTGGGACAGGAAGAACCCTGCCATTTCATGTACTCTTAATACCTAATGAGGAAGTCAACACTCTGCCATCAACGTCATTCATGTTCAGTGGCAAGTAGGGATATTGAAGGAGGCACATCCCTGCCTGCTGTTGCATTTGAATGACATTTAAGGAAGCCCATAAGAGTCAATTAAGAATGAAGCAGTGCTGTGCGTGGTTATGCATATATTCACTAAAGCCAGGTACCACACATTGATTACTTACTCTGCCACTTACCATGTGTTAGACTTTGAGCAGCATTACCCAGCTTCAGGATTCTATTACTGTGTAGGATAAGGAATAGGTATAAACCATCCTCCTTAAGACTGTTCCTATTTAAAATAAAATGTTGCATGCAGAGTAAGTAGCAAATTTCTGGAACACAAGTGCCCAATAAATTATCATTTTAAAACTGCATGTTATGAGCATCAGGCCAAAAGACAACAACATGTCACAGTGATGTTTAATGTTGACCACATTAAGAAAAAAGCTTATCTTTTGGTTATTTTCAAGACAATTCTTGCCCATATTGGATGAAAGGGAAATTGTTCTTAAAAGACTAATGAAAATAAAAGGAAGTTCATATATGTATATGTATATGTATATATACATGCTAATAAAATAATAAATATAATTGAAAATAAAAGGAAGTTTTTATATTTATTTATGCATACCCAGTAGTTCACTATTTTAGATTCCCTTCCATGCCAACACTGATTCTATGACAGTGGCTGAATTCACTGTTCCAGGGCTAAACCTCAAAATAAATATTGCTGTTTCCTACTCTGATGTCCTCTCAGTGCAAGAAACCTGATGCATTTAACAGCATATAGTCTCAAAAAAAATTGACATCCTCTTAGTTGCATATCTCCTATTTAAAAAAAAAAAAGTCTCCAACAGCACAAAAAACTTCTAATGCAAATTAAACCAAAAGTCTTATGTTGTTTACTTTCCCCACCTCCCAACCTCCCAAGACCTATTTATTTTTTTTCCACATTAGATTTTGGCCCCTTAATATTTTCTTTATTTTCCATTACTCTTGGTCCTCACTGACAAAATATCATCACTTTCTCCTAGTCTTTACTCTAGAGAGTATTCTTCTGACTACTGACATAATTGGTATTAAAAAAACAAACAAACAAACAACAACAAAAACACCCCAAAACACAATTTTAGGATAAGCCACGTAAAAAGGGTGCCGTAACATCTATTTGTATAGATGAAAAAAAGGGATTTCCATGGGCATGTTTGTCACATTCTCTAATCACAAAGAATTCTAAATTTGTATAAGGTACAATTCATGCCTTATTTATCTTTGAAAACCCTCTGCCACCTGACAAATGGTCTGATTTGAAATAAAATTTCAAAACACTTATTTAGTTCTTTTTTGTTTTGTTTTGTTCATACCAGGGATTGAACCCAGGGGCACTAAACCAATGAGCCACATTTCATATTTTATTTTGAGACAGGGTCCCACTCAGTTGCTTAAAGCCTTGTTAAGTTGCTGAGGTTGATTTTGAATTTGCAATCCTCCTGCCTCAGCCTCCTGAGCTATTGGGATTATAGTCCTGTTGTACCACCATGCCGTGTCCAAATAGTTATTTGTTCTATAAATGTTGAACTGGATAAATGTCTTTACTCAAGTCCATATTTCTATGCTATCACCAAATATTTTCTTTCTTATTTACTTTAGCAACCAACATTTAACAAAGAGCATTGTGAAATGCAAGAATGAGGAGAAAAATAAGCCTTCAAGTTTGCAGAAACAAAAAAGCTTCAGCATTCTATTCTCTCCCATATCTTGGAAATGAAAACACCCACCTTAATTTCACTTGATATTGTTTTCAGTGGTAGTCAGAACTTTCAAATTGCATTTATAAAAAATATTAAAGATTGTGATAAAAAATGGACACAGTTCTGGCAGAGTTCACTGGGTAAAATCTAAATAATAAGAAACCTTAGAAAGAAACCATTGTCTCTGTGCCATATTCAATGACCTGCATAAAACTAGACATTCTATTCCTTCTTCTAAGCAAATAAATATTATTACCCCAAGTGCAAGGCAGGGAAGATCAGGAACAGTTTTGAGAGTCCTGTCAAAGTGCGACTGATGCATTTTTTCATTGTTCAGGCAAATACATTAAATACTTCTTTGATGTTTTCTCAGCTCCAACTCCTTAAGTTTAGGCCACATTTATCCCAAACTGCTGCATCCCAATCAGTATCCTGCATGACTCCCTACCTACCAAATCCACTATATATATATATATATATATATATATATATATATATATATATATATTTCCATCATTTTTATGTGGTTCCTTTGACTGAAATCTTTCACTGCTATAGATTTTTCTACTATAAAAAGTACAAATAATTTTTAATGTACATATAGCCCCCCTTGAAAATGATTCCAAAGTATCTGGATAATTGCTGAAGACTTTCACAAAAGATCATTTCTCTTTCACAGACAAAAGCAAGCAAATTATATTTCATGGATTAAAAACTTTAGTAGATTGTGTGATAGAAAAAGAGAGATTGTAAAAGCAATTAGGGCACTAAGACTCCATTTTGCTTGTCTGTTTCTTACCTAACACGTCTATGTGGGCGTTTCTAAAGACCACCTGCACATTTGAATATTCACTAGAAAGACTCAGCATGTAGATATCTCATGACTAACAATTATTATATGATATCATAATGATATATGGTTAGATTATAAGGGAAAAGATATAGATTGGTTCTACCTCTTTCTTTTTTTGGGAGGGTGGCACTAGGGATTGAACTCATGGGCACTCGACCACTGAATCACATCCCCAGCCCTATTTTGTATTTCATTTAGACACAGGGTCTCACTGAGCTGCTTGCCGAGGCTGGCTTTTGCCTCAGCCTTCCCAGCCACTGGGATTACAGGTGTGCAGCAGTTCCACCTCTTTCTAAGTATGAGGTTTTACCTGAAGCATACTCTTCCCACCAACAGAATGCAGTGTTGTGGGTAGGACACAGCTCTTCAGATAAACCAGTTAGATGTTCAATATTCAAAGTTTGCACTAGGGATTGGTTATGTAGACATTTAAGGATGTGTACTAAAATCTCAGACTCACAGAAAGAAAGCAAGTGTTCATCAGGAGTAATGGGTCATTTAAGATGAAGTTTAAATAATTAAAGCTATTTCTTTGAACAGTAAAATAAGAAATGTAACCAAACCAAACCAAACTAAACCAAACAAAATACTAGTGATATTACTTTTAACAAAAGAAAGTGATTTGCAAAACAACGCTTTAATTCAGTTCTTTTATTTTTTTATACTCAGGACTTTTATTGCTATCAAAATGCTTTTAAGCTTTCAGGTAAAGAGTGGAACAGAACATCCAATATTCTTTATGCTCTCTTATGTAGTCAAGTTTGTCATGGCTAAGGCAGATAAAATAACAACCATAGCAAGAAGCAGCAGAAGTGCACAAATCAAGGCAAAGAAATCATCTGCCATAGCAAGAATAAGAAAACATGTATAAGTTCTACCAAGATTTGAATTCTTGACCATTTTATAATGTTTAATATAAGGAAGATGAACAGATACTTGGATAAAATGTATTCCATATTTTAAGGAGAACTTCCTCTTGATTGTGATGCAATATGTGGTATTGGTATACCACACGATTAAAAAAATGGGCTTTATCTTCTTAAAATAGTGACACTGTCTTCATTTATTAGCCTTGAATATTGGAAAATGTAGATTAATTTCCTGTCAATCTATTTTGATACATTTCATGTATAACTATAATGATTTGTCCCTAATTTGACTCTCTGATTCCAACAAAATCAAGAAATAAAATATACTGGCTGGAGGTATACCTCAGTTGACAGAGTGCTTGCCTTGCATGCATAAGGCCCGGGTTCAATCCCAGCTCCACAAAATAAACAAACAAACAAACAAATAAATAAAGTAAAATAAAATACAAAGTATCTCCCTTGAAAAACATACAACAACATGAAGGGTTGCTTTTCACCAACAAAAGTCAAAATAAGAAAATCCAGACTTTAACAACTGCTAAAATGTGCTTGAAATCTTTTCAACAAGAAACAAACACCTTAAATACTTTAATTCTTATTTTCTTTCAAAACAACTATAGATTTTTTTTTTTACATGAATAGTTGATTCCTTTTAGTGTGAACTCAGTTCATCCATCTCATGATCTGTAAGAGGTGCTTTACAGGGTAACACAAGTGTTAGAAAAGAAGATAATTTCTATCTGCAAGGAATCCTATGAACCAGAGGATGAGACTCAGGTGATACTGATTAACCTTTGAATGTCCAGCCAAAATCTGGACAGAGAAAATATTGACCATTAACTACCATAGCTGATGAGTTGAGGAATGGTCAGGTATATTTTGCAGTTTCTTGTCGGAGATTCAAATAGCACAATATCTGAAAAAGTTTCTCTTTCATCTAGATAATTCCATCATTTGGTATAGGATACATATGTTTATAGCCAGAGGCGCCAGGATGTGTGGACCTGGAGTTGAGATGAAATTTTCACATTTCTCGGGGTAGGGTTCAAAAAAGAGAAATAAAAAAAAAAAAAAAGAAATTTTCACATCTGAATGTTTTGTGCGCATAGGAACCTGGGATATAGTCATATATCTAAAGCTGAATGAAGGCACTTTCTTCTACTTCCCCTGCTGCTATACACATATACATACACAGAGCACCCAGGAGAAAACACAAAAGAAGTATCACAATTTTCACTTTTACTTTTTCTTTTAAAATTCTGTTTCTGCCTTGTTTTGTAGATGATATTTAAAAGCATTAGCATGTGTTTATTGACTATGGATAGAGTTCTGTCCTAAATGTGTTTCTTTGCTTACTACTCCAACAGGTATTTTCCCCTTCTTTTTTGGAAATTCAAAACTTTCCTTTTGATTTTGAAAAAGGAAAAAAAAATGTATCCAAGCATAAAATGAAAAGGCTAGTAACAGGTTGAAGTAGGCAAGTAGAAGTGCACAGATAAAAAGGGGCAGCAGTGAACTCCTAGAAGACTGTTGAATCCCTTGGCAAAGATACTCTGGCTCTACCAAATTTCTAACATAACCCGTAGCTAGGGAGGCCGTCACTCCTGAGGCTTAGGTTCCACACAGCATCCACATGTTTTCCACCTTTCGGTTACATTATATTCACTCTGTGACTAGTCGTCTCTTCAGATAAATTCTCCTCACAGGAATATCCCTTGCTGCTGCTACTTCCAATAACAAATAATCCTCTCTTTAGCCCTCAGCACCTCTCTCAGCATCTTCTTTCTTTAAACACCATCCACCATCTAGGAATTGACTACAAACCAAGACCTGGTACCAGAAAAAATATGAGTGATGAGTTGGAGGGTAGGAAGGAGAGTGGAACGGTTGACCCATTCTCTATACCAGCACTATTGGTCTGAAGGATGATTATTAATGAAATTGTTGATAATTTTTTTTTTTTTTTTTTTTTTTGGTGTCTTAGACCTTATCAAGTGAGCTTGAATCAGTAACAGAGCTGGCATGGGCCAGTTTAAAGAGAGCCTGACCATGGATGCAGTGTGGAGAGAGACCAATGGCAATAGTAGGGTGGTAGGGAGCACGTATGACAGTGAAGTGAAACATGCATTGTTTGGATCCAGTTTTTTAAAAAAATAAATGATACAGATGCATAAAAAAATATTTTTGTCATATGGAGAAAGTCTGTAATATGCAATGACAGTGAATCATTTAAGTTATTTAAATACATTCATACATTGAAATACTAGATATTTAAAATCTATGTTCATGCAAATAAAAACACTAATAACTTAAAGAAATGACCATTGTTTAATACTAAGAGAGAACATAATATAATGCTAATAAAACAGTAAGTTCTCAAATAGACATATTTAGGCAGATATTTATGTTAAATAAATATGTTAAATAAATATGTTAAAGATGGTTATCTATTTATGTTAAATAAATAGATAACCATCTTTAACTGGTGGTCTTATTTCCACCACCCCATGTCCTTATTACTTTTATTACTTTAATATTTAGAAAAAACTGAGGGTAATTTTTAAAGACAAAGTGTGCTTGCTGACCACTGGTCCCCTCCCCCAGCTCAGGGCTTTTCCTGTAGTGAGGACTTTTCCTGGACACCTCATATTTCAGAGTTTTTTCTAACCTGTCTGGTATAAGCTTGTATGATTTTTCAGTCAGGAATACTTCCGCTTGCTTTCACTTTAATTCTTCTCTGTGTCCTTTCGTTGTACTCTGGTAGAGATAACAAACTAGGACAGCTCCCAAATAACTACTTAATTCATCCGAGCCTTGTTTGCTCTGTTTCCTTCGTCAATGATTTATATGTGCTCAGGAGGATAGAACTGCTTAGGCTGCAACAGGCCTGTCTGATACTTCCTTTGGAAGATATACTCATGTAAAATAGTTACTTCCCTGAGATGATTTTTTTTGTCAATTTTAATCACACGGGGATGCTCTTATCTTGAAACTAAATTCTCTTATTTTGCTGAATTGGACTCTAAGTAGGAAATACAGCTGGTAAAAACATCTTGAGTTTGAGCTGCAACCTAGCAGTTTCTTTATCAACTCCCCTGTTCCTAGATGAAGAGGAAATTTCTTGGCTTTCCTATTGTTATTACAGAATCGAAATTCGTGATCTATAGGAAGGAAGAAACTCAAGTTAAACTGCTTTAAAATATAAACTATTATTATTAAACTATTTGAATTCCATTTGTAAAGGCTCAACAGATGCTAGATATTAACATGCTGCTTATCCTATATAGCCTTCAGTTTCTTCCTATAAAATCAGAATTTCCGCCTCATGGCATTCTTAGGAAAATAAACTAATAAAGGTAATATGACTAAAACCCAATAGTTTCCAAGTAAATGTTAGTCATTATTCTAAGATGTTAGATACTATTACTGTCAATCAAGCTAAAACTATGGCACTGGGTTTTTTGCCAAAGAAAATGTTTTATTGCATGGGCAACTAGCAGTGAAAATAGGAGCTAAATAATGGAGCTCAAATAATGTTATTAGAGTCCTAGGCCAGGGACCCAACATTGAAAGGTCCTACACAGATCAGGCTCTGCCACCTGCCATTTCCAGAGTCCAGGCAAAGACCAGAGAGGCCTGAATGATCAGCATGCCTCTTCACACATTGCGTATTTCTTTTGAGGGAAAGTTGTCATGTTCTGCCTGGTGGGAAGGATTTGGACTTTCGACTTTATTGACTGGATGAGCTGACAGTTTCTGCTCATGTCCCATTTTGAAGAGCCAGTTCCAAGCCATCCTTGAGTCAATTCTGGGAAGTTTTTCTCAAAAGATAACTTAAGAACTTTGTTAATATTTAAGGAATTTCCCTCCAGGTGTGTCCAAGCCTTATCTGATTTCATTATGACAGCTGACATTGCTTAAAGGAAGACCCTTTGCCATAAGATTTCTTCCCGTTAAGTCATCTGTTCAGGCACTTGGTAAATCTATAGGAAGATGCATGAGAAATAATGGAGAACAACAACAATGAAAGCAGTGAATTTCATGCAGGGCAACTTTTAATCAGTAATTACAATGGTGACTGATTCATTGGCTCATTTTTTAGGGTGTCTTGGACCTAGTATGTACCATATGTGCAGTAGTAGTGATGTAGGACAGATGAGTCTGCACCCTGGAGGAAGAAGCTAGAAGCAGGTTTATCAAGGAGAGCAGAAATTGTAACTGTACAACAAACTCTTTTGAGACAGAGTCTATTATTCCTTTTTTTTTTTCTGCAAACCTGGCATTTACAAGAAAGAGGAAAGTTGAAACCACATTAAGCTCTCTGCAGAACTCTTATGAAATCCTGTTGACAGTCTTTGTGAACTCTTGCTGACAAGAAGCTTAATTATGGTAAGGATCTTTCAGTAGGACATTAAAATATAATGACAAAGAAGCTGTACCAGTCACTGGGTTAGTAATTCTTACATTTTGGTAAGAGTGAAAGCAAGCGTAAAACCTAAGTAGACTCAGAGCAATAGCAACAAATTATCTATCTTTGGTGCAATGAAGAGAGCGAGATTTGAGATACCACATTGAAAAAAAGGAAAGTGAGAGCAACCGGTCAAAGACGATTTCATTAAATAAAATTTTCAGAGCTCTCTGAAATCACATTCGTAGCTTCACCTCTAGAAAACAATTAAATTATTTCATTCACATATATCTTTAATCTACAAATCCTTAAGAGAATGTTGGGATTGTTAAAGTTTCAAACACTCTATTGATGATGTAGCATAAATTGTTGAGTCTTAGAGTTAAAATCTGGGAGCTTAAGATAGGTAGCTGATTGTGGTGACAAGTCCTCAAGTGATAACTAATACTACTTATTTGTTTATCCCTCATTCATTCACCAGATATTTATTCAGCATACCCTGTTTCATTCATTTTGTAAGTTATAAAGGAGTTTTAAAGATAAATATGATTCTTAGCCTTAAAGAACTCTGTTTATTCACAAAGGAAAAAAAACATGGTTTTATATTTTTAATAAATGTAATAAAATAAAGATATATATCTATCATATAAAATGAACCTATTTGTGCCTATTTGGGCATGGAGAGAAGAGAGGCTAGATCATGAAACTATTCTTCTGGAAGAAAAAATTTCCTCTTACCCTTTGAGTGGGAAGGTGCAAACTGAACTGTCAAAAGTCAGATTAGCAAAATAAAAAACAGATTTAATTATGTATGCATTGGACTTGACAAAATGTGACTTATGGTGATTAGCATTTGAGGCTCATATCCCATCTACATAGGATATGGGAAGAAGTAGAGGCACTTTTAGGAGAACAAATTGACAGGGGACAGACAGATAAGAATGGTGGGAACACAAAGTTAAGGAAATAATTTGATAAAATGGGCCCACTGTGCTGCTCCCCACAGGCTTTCATTTCCAAAAAGCAATCTATTTACCTGCAGCCCTGCCTGGCTTAAGTGGAAAGAATGTGTTACATTCCTCAGCAAACTACCTGTTGTCTGCAGAAGAAATGCAGACCTTAAAAAATGTTTATAGGAGGAACTCAAGTTACCTTGAAGGCGGAGACTTTTGTGACTATTTGTTACAGATCAGATCCAGAATCTCAGGGAGATAAAGATAATTACTAAAAAAATCTAAGAAAGTATGGGTAAGAATCCATCTAGAATTGTGAAGCATGGGCCAAGGTGTGTCCTAGAGTTGACAGTGGAGACTTGAGAGTCTGATGTCATCCTATTGTCAGTCAAAATTCAAGAGGGGAACAAGGGCTGGAAGAGTCTGTGGGATCCTCAATTAAACTGGAGTATAACAGAGGCACATTGTCTCTCTTCTCTCTGAGAGGACCCACTCTTTCTCTTTAGAGTGTCCCCTTTCTCATTTCCTGTCCCTTCAAGAAACTCAAATCTGTTACTTTGAGCCACATATCTGAAATCTTTCTGAGTTACTTGCAAGAATTGGGGTTTGAAGTGGGAAGGGGTCTTTCCACTGCCTCAGTTTCCCAGAGGGCACAGCCCTACAGCAAAATGACTCCTCATAAGAGGGGAAAAAGTCCTTATCTGCAAACATATTAACTGGGGAAAAATAAATGTGCACTTAAAAAGAGGATAGAAGATAATCACATCTTTGGTTTGTGACAATGTCTCTTTGTGGGTTGTGCCAAGTTCTTGTCTCCAAGAAGACAAAACTAGAGTTGGTTGCTTGCAAGGAGAAGCTTTATGACAATTGAGATTTTTTTTTTGAATCTTTGCTTTTAAGCAATTAAGGACTTTTAGGAACTCAAATGTCTTTAGTTCAAAATAACTTCTAGGCTACAGTGGCTTAATTAGGTCTCCTTCGGAACCTTTCAGAACAGAGATTTGCAAGTTTGCCTTTAGAGGTAGCTTGGATGTTTATAAACAGATAATGAGTGCTGGTGTCCATTTAGTTTCACCTGCCTGGGAAAAAGGAAAGACTGCAATGGGTTTTTAAAGAAAACCAGAACCAAATGGGAGTTAAAGAACTGTAAACAATCAGGAATCATTGCAATGTGGCAAGTGGGGACTTAGTATCAAACTGAACTCAATTATGAATGCAGGAAGAAAAAGCAGGGATTTATAGTCATGCTTGGAGCAAAGTGGAGGTTAGTGGGTAGAAATTACTAATGGGAAACATCAGGGTAAGGATTGGGGGAGGTTTCTGATTAAGTTCACCTAACAGGTGGGATTCTTGCTGAAGAAGAACCCAGGTGATCAGATGCTCAGAGTGGGGGATGGAGAATTTGATCAGATATCCAAAGTGAACAGACATTACGGAAGGGGATTCTCTTCTAAACTGACTCAATGGAATTCTTACCATAAGATAAATAAGGAATCCATGGTAGATGTCTTGATAAAGAAGACTTAGAGGAGTTGGACTAAATTTAGTCAAGGAGAGTCAGTGTAGCAGAATTTAGAACAAGTGGCAAGAGGATGACAACCTGGGAATTTTTATTTATAAAGAATTTACTCCCTCTGATTTCTTTGTCTTTTCATTTTATAAAATTTGTAGACAAAACCGTAAGCAGTGGTGCATGCCTGTAATCCCAGCAAGACAGGAGGCTGAGGCAGGAGGTTCACAAATTGGATGCCAGCCTCTAAAATTCAGTGAGATCCTGTCTCGAAATTTAAAAAAAAAAAGGACTGGGGGTGTAACTGAGGAGTAGAGCAACCCTGAGCTCAAATACCAATACAATACCATCAATACCAACAGCAACCACAAAAATTTGAAGATTAGCTTGAATCTCAGCTATTGGCCTAGATTGGCCATGTAGGTATTGATGTTTACCAGCAGATGTGTTATTACCATTAAAAAGCAAACAACTTAAAATGCAAATAATTATTTTGGAGAAAGTTACCAAACCAGCAGGCCTAATTACTCTGATGAGGTCAGAGCCTTACTGGAGAACAATATCAATCATTAAGGGAGAGCTTCAAGGTAGTTGCTTTTGAATGTACTGCATTGCTCAGGGAAAAGATCCTCTATTGAAAAGAAGTTGTCAGAGTTCTTCAAATTCTTCTTCCCTAATTAAGCCTTTGAGTTGAAATTATAATTTCAGACAAAAAATGGGGGGGGGTGATGAAATTCTGGTGAGTAGGATAAAGGGACAATTTTAAAACCTTAATGAAAACACAAAATAACAGCAATTTAGGAAACTCATTGACATGGTTTTACTGATTCTAATTGGTGGACAATTAGCATGCAATTGTCCCGTCTTTGTTGTTGCTTCTCAGAGTGTTTTTTTTTTTTCCTTTTGTCACAGACAAATTCTTGGCATGTTATTTTCCTCTTCCACATTCTGTTGGTCTCTTCTTAGGGTTCTTATTTTTTCCCACTTTATCATATGTCCCTTACTAAGTACATGCATTTTTTTTTTTTAATCAGAATCCACATCTAAATTTAAAGAACCCTTCTTAGAGACATTGGCTGGGAAACATAACTTGACTTTTACATGTCATAGGAGTCATATTTGCCAAAATTGTTTGATTTTAATGGTTATGGAAAAAAATTTGTGTGTACCAAAATACTTTTAAATCGGTGCCTGAAATCCTCTTATTAAAGATAAATTTACTGGCATTTAGTGAAAACCTCTCTAAATATCTCTTTGTGAATATTAAGGAGACTGTACTGAGATGGATTTTTCTTTTTGTTTTCATATATATTTCAAAAATATCCTCTCCTACCCTAATGTACATATTCTAAAAATAACCAAAACAAGCACTTAAGCCAAAGGCCAGACCTACATGTGAAACTCAATCACCATATCCAGCAATTCTCAGTAGGATTAATTGAAGAAAAATTGGATAAGCAACTCTTTTTCTCTAGCCATGTCATATCATATATTATTGAGTACTTTCTTTTCTCTAATTTAGAACGCTTGTATCCTTGGCAAGCTCAGCATTTCTGTGAAATAACCTGGAAAACAAGATCAACTGTCTAACGTATCAATTTTAGGGTACTCCAGTAGTTTATAATGGTCCTTCATCATATATTGTCCTTTCATAGTTTTGATTTCTTGTAAATGGAAAATATCTTAGATCTCAACAAAATGTCTCTGACACTTAACTCAGACACACAAAAAATATTTGGCCTGAGCAGCAAGGCATTGGCAAATTGTCTCTCCATCATCATTTGGTCTCCCCCACTTAAAGGCATTTTATAAAGAAATTATTGTCTTTTCAAGCCATTTGGTACTCCAAAGGAGGTATTTGGGTGGACTCAAGGAAATCAAGTTTCTGTTTTGTTCAGTAATCATGTCTTACCAAAACTCTTTTGCAACCATTGCTTGCTTACAAATGTATTGGCAAAGAAAAAAAATCTTTGTCTTTTAGATATGATCTTTAGAATACTCCAAGATTTTGCCTGTTTTCCCATCATAGTTACAAATCTCAAGCATAGCTTTTAATGTCTTTGAAGGATTGGGCTGATAGTTCAAACATGATTCAACAGAGAACAATATTTGGATCATCAAAATTTATTAAGAGAAAGGAATCTTTATTACTTAACTTTCTACCTGAATTCAACCAATACTGTATGTCAAAATTTGTCACTTGGAACATCCACCACTGGCAGCAATGTCAGAATTAGCCTGGGTTTAAGTTGCATAAAACAGAGATACAATTCAAGCAAATTGAAGAACAAATAAAAAAATAGAAATGTATTAGCTCACTTACCTAAAGAAATTGGAAATCTACTTGGCTTTTGAAACTCTTCAAATGCAGAAAAAGTGTTTTTTTTCCTATTCTCTATCATTCAGTCACTCTCCAAAGTTTTCCAAATTATATTTTCTTGCTGATAGAAAAATAATCTTGATTTCAAAGAATTAAATTATTTAAATTGTGTAAGCTAAGTGCAAAAAGAAGTTATCTCAGGATGTCTGTAGATGATGGACCCATCCCCTGATCAATCACTATGAAAGCAGAAACAAAGTTACAGCTATACTGATTAGCAATTATTAGGTTATATTCCTACTTCTATAGCAAGGATACTCCAATGATAGGCTTCCAAGACCTACAGGGATGTAGGTAAGGTAAATTTCCCAATGGAAAAGTGCTTTATATTGAGAAAAGACATGGTATAATGAACAGAAAAATGAAATAAAGTAGAGCAGATGTCTAAACTGTATAGCTTTTCCGCATTTCCCTTGAGATAAACATATTTAGATTCAAATTCTTGAAGCAAAACAGTCACTTTCAAATACAGTTGCCTTCCTTTTCCTTAACTGTGAAATAAACTTGTCTTTAGGGCTGCAGGTATCATTTTGATAGTTTTTCCAAGGGGGGAAAAGAAATTTAAATGAGCAGTTGGTTGGAATCATTCATGCTCCAAAATATTTTTCCTGACATCCTGAAATATCGCTATCAGTAACTCCATTGTATAAGCTGTTGGAAGCTCTTTAAAAGCCCAGTAGAGTTGTGATATTAGGACTTGAAAAGACCTGTGAGACCTCTTATGTCCTAAGAAAATACTACTTTTTCAATAACCAATCACTTTTTACACCCTATCTTCAGTGATGGAGTGTCCTGTATGTCCTAAGGCAGCCCAGTCTGATACTGGACTTTTCTGATGATAGGAGAGAAATCTGCTAGAAAGTAAATAAATATATTCTAAATGCAATAAAGAATTTTTTCCGTAACTTTGGGATGAAGACAACTATCTTATCTCTTTTTCTTTTATATTGGGGTAAAATAAAACAAGTATAATTGCCTTTTACTTTGATGTTTGACAGCCCCCTCAGACATATTTACAAAGAACTATGTGTTCTCTGCGCACACATTCAAGGCAAATATTGTGCACTTTTCCAGCTTTTCCTCATCTAACTCATACCTGTTCAGTAAAATTACAAATTTTTGTAACTTCCTACTAATTACAAGAAAAAAATCTCACATAAAGATAATATATTCTTTTTAAAAATACAGATACTATGCCAGTGGCACAATTTTAAAAAGTCTTCTGAAAGAGGAAAAGAAAGTGCTAGAAACTAGGGAAGACATAAGTGGAGATAAAAGAAGGGAATATGCTGTTTTAATTGCTGATTGTATTTTCAGGTTTTTTTTTAAATTGTTGTTTTGGTCTTCATGCTCAACAATTCTGATATAAAAATTCCTTCTTTTCATCACCAACCTGGAGGACAATAAAGAAATCTAGAACTTTCATTACATATGATGAGAATGAAACTTAATTTTGCTTAATCATCATAATAACGCTGAACATTAGGTATACTTTTCTCTGCTGTGATGTTGAAGAAGCTGAAATCTACAAAAGTAAGCACATTTTTCAGGGACCAAAATTCAAACTCGATTATTTCGAACTGGGATGCCTACATTCTTTTCAACCTTTCATGGGTAGGTAAGCAGGAGAGCTTGTCATGGAAACAGTATGGTGTTAAACATACCAGAGAGGGAGGTGCCTTTATTCTGATTTTAATTGATTTTGACACAAACTGCAAAATAACCTCATTTTTAAGCTAATTAATAGAGTTTAGACATGGAAGACCACATATTATATGGGTTTAACTTATATGAAATAAATAGAAAAAATAAATCTATGATCTTAAGTTGGGTCTGAGAATGGAAATTACCTGTGAATGGGCAAAAGAAATCTTTTTTCAGGTTATGGAAATGCTTTTAAATGGATCATGGTGATATTTAGTAGAATTTTAAAAATTATTACAAACTATTGAAATGTACATTTAAAATTAAGAATTATGCTGTAAAATATTCCTCAATGAAGTTGGTAAAACAAAAAAGAAACATTTGAAAATATATATACATCCTGTATATATATATATATATACATATATATGATACAGATTGTGTATATATGTATATATACACACACACACACATTTTATGTATATAAAAAGATGACTGAAGGAAGCAAGTTGTAGAGTTTGTACCTTGGAAATTCTCTTCTTTTTTGTACTCTGAGATGTTATACATTACGACACACCAACATTGTTTGTATACTAAACTACCAATTTGTGGTAATGTAATCTTATCATTTTATTTGAGCTTTTTTTTTAAAAAAAAAACACCTCTTTTTAATTAATTTAGGACTAAACTGTTGATTATATCACAAAAAATATGCACAATTATGGTAAAGTTCATGTTTTCTGGTAATGGTAATTAATTCATCACTGTTTTTTAGCTTATTTCAAGACTACTGATTGACAAGTATATGTTGATTTCTGAAATGTTGAAACATGGAAAATGCATACATCTTAGAATCTATGATAAATAGCATAAGGGAAAGAAAAACAAAGGCCAAGATTAATTAACATCTGAGACATAAATAATGTCTATGTTAGAACAGGGAAGGATGATGCTTGGGAAGCATGGTATCAACTTGATGGAGATAAGTGGCCTTAGATGGAAAGAGAAAGGGAAGATAAGCAGACAGCAGAAACCAGTAAAGACTAATCAGCATCTAAGACCACTTGTCCATAGTTATTTAATCATCCATCACATGCCATCTCCATGAAGGAGACATGTCCATAGGATTGCAACATCTGTTTTTGGAACACCCGCCAACATACACCTGTGAATTTACAAAACTGTAGCTGCTTATTCCTCAAGAATGGCTAAGCCAGATCTGATCTGATGTGGCACTTCTCCTGACAATGGTTTGGAATACTTATAGAGCTACTCACCCTGATATAGGAGGTAGAGTCTCTATCAGGTAGAAAGAAGTTTTTTTTGTGTGTGCAGAAAGAGGAACCCCACTACCTGTGCTCAGGTAGGAGTAGATGGCAGCAAATACATAACTCTCTTCTCCCTATTATTCTATATTTTAAGAGAAAAGTGATAACTGAGTTTTATTCAGGATACTGTTAGACAATGTCTTAATATGTACTTCAAGGAAAACAGTATGACTTTTGGAGACCAACAATCCAAGTGCATATTTTACCTTTGACTTTTATTACCTTTTTAACCTTGCACAAGTTATTTCAACTGCCAGAGCTTTGGTTTATTATTAATTCCAAGTTAAAATTAATAATAAGCATTTTTCTAATACTTTTTAAGAATTAAATGAGACTGAGTAGGTGTAATACATCAGAACTACAAATGCAGTAAAATCTCAGTAAGTCTATCATTATTATAATTATCATCGTATTGTCGCCACATTCTATAATCATCATTATGATTGATTTTATTACTTAGACTTTCAATTGGAAAGCATGCTTTTGTTTGCTGAATTGTTTTTCTCATGGAAGGTAGAATCATGTAAGGAGGAAAGCATTTTGATTTGTAGACTATCCTTACTTAGACAAGTGATTATTATTCTCAGTTCAAATATAATTACTAAAAGTCTGCAAAAGCCGAGTCATTGCCAAAGTGTCTTTATTTAGTGAACAATAACAAAACAAGTGTAACATAATGCTGAGGGCCATTGCCAAGTAGGAATGACGCATCGATATTTCCTTGCCAGCGTACCCCATGTTAAATGGACTTGCCTTGGAAATTTGCTGTGACCTTGCATGTGTGTTTGAGAAAGATGACCCTGCTCAAGGTGATCGAGGGTGGATCCAGGTTTGAGGAAGTATCCTGCAGGTTTGAGGAAGTATCCGGGTCCTTGGGTTTAGGGTGTTCCCGTTTTAAGGCGTTCCCGGTTTAAGACAATAGGGGTTTTAGGGAAGTTGGAGGTTGAAGATTATTGCTGCTGGGATTAGGGTGTTCCTGCTGCTTGTTCCCGTTGAGTTCTCGTGAGATTCAAATGGGATTTGGAAAAAAGCCTCGGGGAGTAGGTGAAGGGGGCGGCAGAACGGTTTTTCCCCAGAATGTGTTTGTAGAGGCCGGTGTGAGTTCGGGAATTAAGGATTGCTGTTTGAATCTACAAGGTGTGTGGTGGCTCTTGATTCTGTGCCAAGCCCAGACTTTGGCAACATAACATCTACAGAGACTCAGTATTTAGAATAGTCCATCTGGTTTTTTTATGTAAGGACATTTCTCTGTGGCATTAATGAAAAATCATTTGATAATTTCACTGTAATGCGCAGACAGGCACATGATACCTGAAACCTAGTGTGCTTAAATTCCATGGCTATTGTACCTTAAGTACTCTAAGCATGCTGTAGTTTTAGCTACTTAGGTGTTTGGGCTGATATTTTGCATGATTCATGTCTACATCCTTATTTAGTGCTTGCTGACAAAAGTTCTTTACTTTCAGGACTCTAGCAACAACCCTCAATCCTTTTCTTTATCCGGGTTCTACCTTGCAAAGTTTTGTTTCAATATATACTTGTCAGAAATATAGTCCAATGAAGCTAATGCTTATTTTAAAAAAACTTACATTACACAATGTAAAAAACGTTACAATAAAATGGATGTATGTAGAAATCTCTCTATGTATATACCTGAGGAAACCAGAGACCAGGTTGAAATATGGAGCTGCCTTTAGGTTAAGATTTTACTCTAATCTCTATGATTTCAGGTTGAATTACAGATGTCCAGGCAGGTAATGTTTAACATGGGTTAAAAGAATAAGGAAGTTTATACCGGGACATTCTAGATAGTATAAAGCACTCCCAAAGTCACTATATTTAAGGAACAGTCCCACTTATTGTTTACATGTAGAATAAGAAATGATTCCTCTATCATATTATTTCAGAAATCTTCCTAAGTGTATCTGCACATAATTATTTCATATTAATTATTATAGTTACACAATTAAAATTGTTTGCATCATAATAACAATCAATTTCAGCATGTTAACTTTTTCATTTTTAACAAATGATGTGAGAATACAAATAGCAATTCAAAAATCAAGTGCTCCATAATGATCTAATTTGAGTTTAAAAGGTGTTTAAATTTCCCATTAATCTAAATATCTGTGTTAATTTATTAAAAATGACAAAAGATGAAAGATTTAATAATTTCTAAGAATAATTTATTTCACTTTCAACAGATTCCTTTACAGTCTTTCTTATAAGAAATAAATAGAAAAGTTAGCTTAAAAATAAAAGAATGAGGGGGAAAAAAGAAGCCAAAGTTAGGATTATCACACAAATTCTTCAAAGTATCATAAATAGGTATGATAAAATTAAATGTTGTCATTTTGGGGAGTATGTTCTTAGTCTTCTATAATTGGAGAGGAAATTCTGTAGAAAGTAGTGCTTTACAATGCAGAACAGCAAGTAGCTGTGTGTGTGTGTGTGTGTGTGTGTGTGTGTGAGCACATGCGCATGCACATGTGAATAAAAGAGAAAAGTTACTACTACTCCTGTGTTCTTTGTGGTTTTATTACTCATTTTTTAAAACTGTTAATATACACACTATTGTACATATTTATGGGGTCAATAGTGTCAATTTGATACATAAATATATAATGTGTCATCATCAAATTAGGATTGTTAGCCTCACCTTCTACTTAAACACTTCATTTTTTTGGTGTTAGGAACCCTCAAACTATTTACTTCTATGTTTTTAGAAAATATAAAATGAATTCTAAATGGCAGTCACCATACTGTGGAGTAGAATGCTATAACTTATTCCTCTTGTCTATCTTATTACTCATTACTTACCAACATCTCCTCTTCCTTTACCCCTTCCTTCCTTTGAGTAACAACTATTCAATTCTTTACTTCAATATTTAGCTATCATATATGAGTGAAAATAGGCAGTATTTTGTCTTTTTGTGCCTGGTTTGTTACAATTAACATAATGTCTTCCAATTCCATTATGTTGTAAAAAATGACATTATTTCATTATTTTTATGGCTGAATAATATTCCATTGTGTGTGTGTGTGTGTGTGTGTGTGTGTGTGTCTCACATTTTTTTTTATCCATACAACCAATGGTAGATACATTGGTTGATTCTACATATTGGTTGTTGTGAATAGTGCTTCAATAAGCATTCAGAAGTGAAGTATCTTATTGATGTACTATTGTTCTTTCCTTTTGATAAATACTGAATAGTGGGACAGCTGGATTATATGGTAGTCTATTTTTAATATTTGAGGAACCTCCATTTATTTTCCATAATTGATATAGTAATTTACATTTCCACCCAGAGTGTAATAGTTTCACTTTCTCTACATCCATTCTAACATTTGTTTCTTTTTGTCTTTTGAATTATAGACATTCTAACTGGGGTAAAATGATATCTCATTGTGGTTTTAATTTCTGCTTTGCTGCTGATTTGTGATGTTGAATATTTTTTATATATTTGTTGGTTATTTGTATATGTGTTTGGTAAATGGTCTTTCAAATTATTTACTCATTTTAAAGCAAATTATTTATTATTTGCTTTTGAATTTCTTAATATTTGTGATATTAATCCCAAAGCAAGTTAATTATTTATGAATATTTTCTCCCATTCTGCAAATTTTTTCTTCATTCTAATGATTGTTTCCTTTTCTTTTCAGAAAACTCTTCATTTGATATGACCCCATTCATCTATTTTGTCATCTCTGCTTTGAGGACCTTATCGAAAAAACAAAACAAACAAACAAAAAAATCATTTCCTACATCAATACCTCTTGTTTCATCTGTGACTCATACTAGTTTCAAGCCTTGTGTTTAGATTTTGAAGCACTTCGAGTATTTTTTTGTTTGTTTTTGTATAAAGTGTAATAGTTAACTTTAATTCTTCATATGGCTATCCAATTTTTCTCAACATCATTTTTTGAAGAGACTGCCCTTTCTCCAATGTATGTTTTTTTATGGCTTTAAGAAAGTTTACTTGACTCAGTTACATGGATGTATTTTTGTGTTTTGTGCTCTGCTACATTAACCATTGTATTGATTTCCATGGCGATACCATGCTGTTGGATTACTATTGCTTTGTAGTATGTTTGGAGTATAAGTATTGCAATGCCTCCAGCTTTGTTCTTTTTGCTCAGGACTGCTTTGAGTAGTCAGATTCTTTTGCAGATAAGTATTACTTTTATGCTTTTTTTTTTTCTATTTCTGTGAAAACATCATTGGTATTTTGACGCAGATTACATTGAACCAATAAATTACTTAGGGAAGTCAGGACCTGATTATTTGTATTATTTTGTTAATTTTCTATGGCTTTTCCCTTCTTTCCTCCTTCTGTAACCCAAAAATGCAAGTACTTCTTCACTTAATTTTGTTCTATAAGATTTACAGACTTTCTTCATTCTTCTTTCTTTCTTTTTTTAATATTTCTTCCTCTCTCTCTTTTCTTAATTTGGCTAACTAGATTGTTTCAAAAGAAATTCTTCTTGATCCATCCTGTCGTTGGGGATCTCCACTGTGTTTTTTTATTTTATTTATTGAATTGTTCAGCTCCAAGATTTGTTTGATTCCTTTTTAAGATCTCTGTGTGCTGAATTTCTATTCAGACCATGTTTTTCTCATATCATTGAATTGTTTGTCTGTAATCTCTGGTATCTTTTGAAGTTTTCTCCAGAATCTTTTAATTTCTTCTCCAGTCAGTTAATTGGCTGCCTTTTGTTGTTAGAGAGCAGTTTTGTTTTGGGGAGTGTCATATTACCTCATTATTCATGCTTCTCATGTCTGTACATTGATATTTGTTCATCTGTCCTATGAATTACTTTCAATAATTTTATAGGTTGGCTTTTGTAGTAAACAGGCTTTCTCCTAGAGATGTGTCCTAGGGCATCATTTGAGGATGCTGCACTGTAGCTTCTTCTGATGTAATCAACATGGCAATTCCTGTGGTTATCTCCAAGACCTGGGCCATAGGCATTTGTGAGACCTCCACCAGCAGCCTCTCTTTAGTGGGGCATGTTTCTTAGTGGGTCGGACACCATGCACATGGGTGCATGTGTGGGATACCTATTGGTTCCCATGGATCAAATGGGGTAAGGCCATTTCAGTGGGCCTGCTTGGATGAGGCATAGCTCCCTTCAGCAGGGACAGGGCAGGGGGTTCTTCAGTGTCTGTGGGCAGAGCTGGTGATTTTTCAAGGCCTTGGCAGACTAAGATGCTCAGGAAAATCTGCTTCTTAGAGAGTGAGTGGCAGGGACCCCCTGGTTGCTTCCTGGGGCCTTACTAAGAGCACCTCAAGCTGAGCCACTTGACTAACTTTCGCTGTCCCAGCCTTCAGGGAAACTGCTTTCAGGGCTGTAGTTAGGGTGTAGTTTCCCAGGTCTTTCTCAGAGCTAAGGCCCTTAAGCCACCCAGAGTGAGCATTTGGCTATTTTGTGAGATCACAGAATGGGTAGAGTCTCAAACTGACACTGTGAAACCAAAGGCTGAGTGGTAGAGCCGGGGGACAACTTCTGCTGAGCTCTTTCTCCAGGACAATATAGTTGTGTAGGGTGCTTAGAACCTACCCAGACTGGACTTGGGTCCTGTAAGGGCTGCATGTTTCTACGCTGTCATTGGAGACTGCTGGGGGATTCCTGCTTACCCTTTGCCCACCAAGAAACAGTCCCTCTTGGTGGGTTCATGATTCATCTCAACTGGAAAGACAGAATCCTACTTTACTAGGCCAACGGGACTCTCCATGTTGTTACCCTAGAAGGGAACTAGGTACATTGTATCTGTTCAGCAAAGAATTGAAGAGCAGGACCCAGAGAGAGCAAGCAAGAAGGTTTATTGCAAAAGTGACACAGATACTCGGAGAGGCTTCTCCAAAGAGGAGGGGCCCCAGACCTGGGAATCTAGTGGGGGAGTTTTGATTTGTTCCTTTTATAGTCTCTGAAATTTCCTCCTTTCCTTATCTTCTCCCCTGTCCACATGCTTCTCACTATTATTGATTGGTTTCCCCCTTTGTCCATGCACCTTAGTTTTTCTAATAGATCCCCAACTTAGGAGCATGAAAACAGACATGCCTGTCTGATTGGGTCTCCCTCTCGTGTTCACCAGTGCTTTCATCAAGCAGCAAGTTGACCTCATCAGAGGCCCTCTCCATGCTGCTTTGCTCTGGCCTTGTCCCCAACCTCCTCACTTGCCATCTTGCTCTGACCATCTAAGCCAATGTTTCATGGCACGTCTGCCAAATCCCTATTGCACATTGGAGTTTTCCATCAAACACTTGAGTGGAATAGCAGTTGCTGTTTTCTTTACTGTAGCCCTCTGTTGTGGAGGGAAACCCACCAGACACCTCTAGTCAGCCATCTTGCCCATTTCACTCTTTGATCCAGGTTTTTGTACCTACCCCTCTACTTGATTTTCTTTATGCTTTATTTCCTCTAAAGATGGTAGAGGTGTCTTATGTAAAGAAAGATCTAGATCATAACTAGAATGTGATATGATAGAAAATTTATATATTAAAAGAATATTAATTACAACTCCATACCCTGACTTTGCTCTCTACATCTCTTGAGAATAACCCCTGTGTGGATGTTTGTTAAAGAGAGCAAGGTGGACATGACAATCTAATAAATTTATTTGACCTGTCTTCATCCAGTCTTTACCACATATATGTTATAATAATGTTTACTGAAAAATAATGTGTTTAAAATTAAAACAAACACTTTAACTCTAAAATTATTGTTAAGATTTCAAGATGTTTTTACACTGACTCTCTACTTGCCATGTTTTTCCTCTCTCAAAGCACATGGCTCTGCTTCTCATGAGGTAAGTATATTTGAAGAGACAGAACCCCGTGCCTCACACAAAATAAATTCAAAGGTGATAGAATAAATAAGTAGTTTGCCAATTGACAAATTATCCAGTATATAAATGCTGACTTTATTCATGTTTCTTCCAAAGTGACAAACATGTGAAGAAGTTAAAGAAAGACTAAAATTTACATTCACACAGACAACCTGTATCCTTTCGCCAATATTATTTTGTCACAATTGTTTTCATTTCTTGATAAATGACAGGTGGATAGATATGTACATATGTATATAGGTAGGCAGGTAGATTACTTTTGCTGACCTATTTGAAATATAGAATATATAAATTATTTTCTTTAATTTATCTATTTGTTATAATAAGTTATACATGACAGAAAAATGCTCTTTGATTTATTGTACACAAATGGAGCATAATTTTTGATTTTCTGGTTTTACCCATAGTAGGGTCACACCATTTGTACAATCATACAGGTACCTAGGGTAATGATGTCCATCTCATTCCACCATCTTTCCTGCCCCCAATCTTCCTCCCCCACTCCCGTTTGCCCCATGCAAATTTCCTTCAATCATTCCTTGCCCCCCCTCCCATTATGGATTAGCATCCTTTGTCAGAGAAAACATTCAGCATTTGTTTTTTGTTGGATTGGCTGACATCACTTAGCATGATATTCTCTAACTTTATCCATTTACCTGTAAATACCATAATTTTATTCTCTTTTATTGCTGAGTAATATTCCATTATGTATATATACCACAGTTTCTTTATCCATTCATCTATTTAAGAGAATATAGTTTGGTTCCACAGTTTGGCTACTGTGAATTTTACTGCTGTGAACATTGATATGGTTGTGTTACTATAGTATGCTGTTTTTATGTCCTTTGGGTATAGACCAAGAAAGGGGATAGTTGGGTCAAATGCTTCCATTCCAAGTTTTCTAAGGAATCTCCTACTGCTCTCCAGATTGGCTGCACCAAATTGCAGTCCCGCCAGCAATGTATGAGTGTGTCTTTTCCCCCACATCCTCACCAATATTTATTGTTGTTTGCATTTTTGATAACTTCCATTCTGACTGGAGTGAAATAAAATCTTGACTGGTATTTTTCTAAGTACTAGAGATGTTGAAGATTTTTTATATATTTGTTGATCATCAATGCTTATTTCTTATGAACCATTGTTTACATTTTTAAGCTGGGAATGTAATTATTTTTCATTAAGTTAGTTGTTTTTGCAATCAAATTTGAGCTAAAACTCAGTGAAAAATAAAAGCTTATCAAATATTTCCAGATAGGTAGAGTGCCGCAATTTGGGGGAGTCATGTATGTACACTCTTTCATTGTTTCAACCTTAATACTGTGATATATTGGGAAAGAACTCTCATTAATGTATTGTAGCTGTTTAGAGTAGCAATAGAGAAAATTAAACCCAAGAACATTTCATTGCTGTAAGTCAAATGGTGTGATATAAAAAGTTCCCCCCCCATAATTCTGATTCCAAACTCCCCAAGTGAATGGAAGGGATATTAATGGTAGGCAACTTACTAAATATTTAGAAACACTATTAACTGTATCAATTTGGTATCTCTATAAGGTAGTGTAGGCAGAATAGGAGCAGAAAGATTAGGCACCTTTCCTCACCTATCATGAAGAGCATAGCCAAGACTCTTATGACAAAAAGTAAAGTTTAATAAGAGACAAGTATAAGGAATTTACTTAATTGCATTTTTATTTGACTTGAGACCCTTCAGAAACGATGACTTAAGGTTTCAGGGAACACTGCCTGGTTTTATTCTTAGGTTGTGTAGGAATGTGATTGGATGTAGGAGTGTGGACTAATGACCTCACACATAGGGGGAAATTTCGACAAGTCTTATTGGCTCATGTGCTCCTTGGCTTCTCTGCGTGGCATTCCTTCCCTGCAAGTGTGAGGTAGAATGCCTTTGAAATGACGGTCTTCAAGGAAGAGGCTAGGTTTTCTAGGTGGCCTCATTTGGAGGAGCGAGACTTGTTTCTGTGACCTATCTAAGATAAGAAAAATCCGGGTCTTTGTGGTTTGCTTCAAAGGACATAGAGGGGCTGGAGGGAGGAAGGTCAGTGAGAACGGGCTTCTTTGGTTTTCCAGTTAGTTCAAAGTACTCAGCATGCCAACGCACCCCGGACTTTGGGGTGAGCCCCAACAGTAGGTAAGTCATTTTCTCATTGGAAAGATGATGATCCAGAAACTCAGAAGAAACAAAGTGTTCATCGAAGTGAACAGAAAGTGGCACAACTGGGAAATAAAGATTTTGAACTCTGAAACTGTGCCACTTCTATCACCAAATTAAGGCATCTGAGTGACTGTCACTTCTCAGTATTTCACTGTCCTGTTACAGAAGGCAAAGTCCATCAAAAAAAAAAAAAAAGTTTAATTGATGTCTTTTTCCTCTCTGCTCTTGGTAAAAATAATATGAATAGAAAATGACAAACAAAATTTTCCTTAAAAATTAATTTAAATTATGAAGGAATATAGCACTTGGATGACTACTGAATTAAATGGCTTAGTATCAACCAAATTAATCCTTTCAGGGGCCCCATTAACAGAAAATATTTCCATAATTGACTATGAAATAAAAATGAAAAATAAGAGAGAAGGTAGACATTCAACTTTGGAACTGTGTTGTTTTATTTAGCGGAATGTCATAGCTCAATTGCAACTTAGAATCTTGGTATGTTGAGAACATTATTTTGAGTTGAGTACCCACTTTTGGAAATTTTATTCTATCTTCATTGCTTTTTATCTCCCTTCTTAACAACAAGTGCCCTCTTATTTTTTGCTTTTAAGTTCTCCTGGCAATGGCTTAATATTGTTACTATCACTTTTATTCTCCAAGAAAAGTGTCATTTGCATCATATTTCCAATTTGTCAAAATGTCTGTCACACTGGAAACAATATGTTGTAAGTCAAGTACATGTCATGAGGAGGTGGGTTATAGTTGACAGGAAATTCTTTGATAGCCTACCAAATCATGTAATGCTGATTGGCAACTGTATTATAAAGTATTAAAGTAGATAAATGTCTGAAAATTTTCAGAAAAAGAATAGTCCCAGCCCACGTTTTTTTTTCTCTACTTCTTTTTTAAGAAACTTACATTCAGGGTCAGATCTGTGCCCCAATTTTCTCCTATCGTCCCGTCCTCCCCATCTGCTCTTTAGAGTTCTAATGAGCCCCTAGACTCTCTTTCTACACCCTCTACAAAATTTGATTTTAGACATGATCTAATTTAACAATCATTTGTCTTTTCATGTGAATGTGACCATAGCAACGTTAGGAGAATTACATTACCTTTATATATAACATTTCACCTAAACGAATCATTAATTTCATATTCCTACACTTTTAAAACATTACCTCAGATTCTAGTACGAAAAAGTGCCCATTATTGAAATTTCTGGCATTACTGTGTGAATCTGTGTATATAAGTACTTCTTAGAAATTCTAAAGCAATCTCACAATGTGGCCACTTACTCTGTTTATGGTAAGTCAACCCCGATTTTCCTACCTTGTGATTAATTACACAAGAACAGGATTACACATAACTGCAATAAGCAATATTCAATGAAGTCTATTCTCTCTAATAAGAAAATATAATTCAGCACTACTCATTTATATTCTGATGAGGCAATGATGCAGGGAAAGAATCAGCTCCCCTAATCTCTAAAGCATTCAACTTCAAATCAGTACCCTGGAACATACCAGGCATGATTTGAATAGAAGGAGGCCTTACTTTTTCTTTAACTGCATATGCCCTTTCTCAGTAAGTTTATGCTTTGTAGTCAATTTTTACAATGTTTAAGATTATAAATATGTACAAACCCAAGAAACAGACGCTTGAGGCATATACATGGGGAAAAAAGCAGAATATGTCGTAAACTCAATTATTTGGCTTTCCGGAAGAATATGCTTAATATTTTAGATTTATTCAAAAATTTGATGTAATTTTTATCTCACTGTGCCCGCATGGTCAACATTCAAGTTTCCATCAGATTTGAGCAGTAAGGCTTGTTCTGGAGCTTACATAATACAGCTAAAACCAAATGCAAGTCCATAAATGCAAAAGATAATGAGAATTTAGTATTTAAATAGGTGATTTATTAATATCACCATATGTGTTTAAGTTAACTTTGCTCAGCACTTCCATAAATTTCTTTTCAAATAAAAAAGAAAAATGTCACTCACTTGCAATAACCTGACATGTAGATAACAGATGGCTGTGGGATATTTTAGAGTAAAAAAGCATTAAGAATGAGGCATATCATCTATTATTTTGCCTTGTCCTCTTTATCACTTTCCATCTAAACAGAAATGTGATATATTACAGGAAAATGGCCCCCTTTGTGACATTTCTGATGTGACTATGCAATTTCAACACCAGGGTGGTTCATTTTCT